>NC_081368.1:59237233-59565566 GCF_030684315.1 Stegostoma tigrinum | reverse complement strand
CAATCTTTCAGTATCTCCTCTGCCAAGCCCGCTAAGAATACGTTTAAATGACTCTTCTCATTCTTCTAACAATGTCAGATTTGGGAGCAAAATTAGGCCTTTTGGCCCATCAAGCCTACTCTGTCATTCAATCATGGCTGATAAGTTTTTCGACCCAATTCTCGTGCTTTCTCCCCTTTACTCTTGATCCCGTTACCAATCGAGAACTTATCTACCTCTGTGTTAAATACACTCAATGACTTGGTCTCTACAATTCTCTGCAGCAAAGAGTTCCACTGACTAACTATCTATTCTTACAGGACTTAGCAGGGTAGACCCTGAAAGGTTGTTTGCACTTTGGGGACCATGTAGGAACAGAGAACTTCATTTTGGAAGAAATTCCTCCTCATCTCAGTTCTAAAGGGTTGTTCCTTCACTCTGAGGCTGTGTCCTCAGATCTGACTCTCTCCAACTTGTGGAAACATCTTCTCCACGTCTACTCTATCTAGGTCTCTGAGGATTCTATAAGTTTCAGTCAGATCCCCATCATCCTTCTAAACTCTATGGTGTACAGACAAAGAGACCTCAACCACTCCTCATAGGACAAGTCTTTCAGCCATGGGATCATTCTTGTAAGCCTTCTCTGAACCCCCTCCAAGGCCAGCTCTTTCTTAGATGTGGGGCCCAAAACTGCTCACAAAATTCTAAATGTGGTCTGACCAAAGTCTTATACAATTTCAACAGTATGTACATGCTCTTATATACTAGCCCTCTTGAGATAAATGATAACATTCCATTTTCCTTCCCAACTGCCAACTGCACCAACATGTTAACCTGAAGACAATCCTGACCTAGGATACTCAAGTCCCTTTGTGCTTCAGAGTTCTGAAGCCATTCCCCATTTAGAAAATAGTCTATGTCTCTATTTTTCCTACCAAAGAGCACAACATCACACATTCCCACATTGTATTCCATCTGCCGCTCCTTTGCCCACTCTCCTAGCCAGTCGAAGTCCTTTTCAGCCTCCCCACTTCCATAACACTGCCTGTCTTTGCACTTATCTTTGTGTCATCTGTAAATTTCGCAACAATACCTGCTGTTCTTTTCTCCAGATTGTGAATATATTACATTAATAATTGTGGCCTCAACATGGAACCCTGCGAAACCTCAATAGTCACCAGTTGCTATCCTGAAAAAGACCCCTTTTTCCCTACTCTCTGCCTTTTACCAGTCAGTCAATCAGTCAATCTTCTATCCATGCCAATATCTTACCCAAACACTCTCTTCTTATTTAGCAGCAAGCTGGGTGGCACATATTCAAAGGCCTTCTGAAAATAGAGCATGTCCATTGGGTCTCCTTTGTCTAACTTGCTTGTTACCTCCTCAAAAGAATTCTAACAGGTTTGTTAGACCTCCCCTTGACAAAGATGTGCTGACTTAGTCCTATTTTACCATGCACTTCCATGTACTCCCACAACCTTATTCTTAACAACGGATTCTAAAATCTTACCAATGACTAATGTCAGGATAATTAACGTATCTTCCTTATATTCTGCCTCCCTCTCTTTTTAAATAGGGGTATTACTGTAGCCATTTTTCAGTCCTCTCGGATCTCCCCTGACTACAATGATTTCTGAAAGATCACTATCAATGCATCCACAATCTCATCAGCCATCTCATACAGTCATAGAGATTTACAGCATGGAAACAGACCCTTTGGTCTGACCCATCCAGATGCCTTTTAAGCGTTCTAATTGCACAAGCTTTCACCACTTCCTCTGGCAGTTTATTCCATACACGCACCACCCTCTGCATGAAAAGATTGCCCCTTACGTCCCTTTTAAATGTTCTGCCTTCACCTTAAACCTATGCCCTCTAGTCTGGACTCTCCCACCCCAGGGAAGAGACCTTCTATCCATTGCCTTTCATGATTTTATAAACCTCTATAACGTAACCCCTCAGCCTCTGGCACATCAGGGGAAATAGCCCCAACCTATTCAGCCTCTCCTGATACATCAAACCCTCCAACCCTGGCAACATCCTTGTAAATCCCCTCTGAACCCTTTCTACTTTCACCAAATCCTTCCTTTGGCAGGCAGACCAGAATTGCATACAATATTCCAAAAGTGGTTTAACCAACGTCCTGTAGAGCCGCTACATGACCTCCCAACTCCAATTTTCAATGCACTGACCAAAAAAGGCAAGCATATCAAATGCCTTCTTCAAACTCCTGGCTACCTGGGACTCCATTTTCAAGGAACTACGAACCTACAGTCCAAGGTCTCTTTGTTCAGCAACACTCGTCAGGACCATACTATTAAGTGTATAAGTCCTGTCCTGATTTGCCTTTCCAAAACATAGCACTTTACATTTATCTAAATTAAGCTCCATCTCTCTCCTTAGCTCATTGGCCCATCTGATCAAGGTCTCATTGTACTAATGAGGTAACCTTCTTTGCTGTCCATTACACCTCTAATTTTTATAAAAATGATGAAAAGCTGTGAACCCAGCACCGATCCTTGTGGCACCCCACAGGTCACACGCCTCCAGTCTGAAAAGCAGCCCTCCACCACTGCCCTCTGTCTTCTACCTTTGAGCCAGTTCTGTATCTAAATGGCTAGTTCTCCCTGTATTCCATGCAATCTAACCTTGCTAACCAGCCTACCATGAGGAACCTTGTCGAACGCCTGACTGAAGTCCATTTGGTCATGTTCACTGCTCTGCTATCATCAATCCTTTTTTGTTCCTTCAGACAACCCAATCAAGTCAGCGAGACATGACTTCCCATGAACAAAGCCATGTTGACTAACCCTAATCAGCCCTTCCCTTTCTAAATACACATAAATCCTGTCCCTCAGGATTCCCTCTAACAACTAGCCTACTACCGATGTCAGGCTCACCGGTCTATAGTTCCCTGTCTTTACCTTAGCATCTTTCCTAAATAGTGGCAGCTTGTTAACCAACATCCAGTCTTTTGGCACCTCACCTGTGGTTATCAATAACACAAATATCTCAGCAAGGGGCTCAGCAATCACTTCCCTCACTGCCCACAGAATTCTAAGATACATCTGATCAAGTCCCAGGGATTTATTTACATTTATGTATTTTAAGATGTCCAGCACTTCCTTCTCTGTAAAATGGACATTTTTCAACAGGCCGCTATTTATTTCCCTATGTTCTCTATCCTCCTTATCCTTCTCCACAGTAAACACTGATGCAAAATACTTGTTTAGTATCTCCTCCATCTCCTGCAGCTCTCTACACAGGTGACCTTGCTGATCTTTAAGGAACCCTATTCATTTCTGTGTTACTCTTTTGGACTTCATATATTTGTAGAATCACTTTTTATTCCCCTTAACCCTATTTGCCAAAGCTATCTCCTGTCCCCTTTCTGTCCTCCTGATTTTCCTCTTAAATATACTATTACTGCCTTGTATCCTTGCATCCTTCTATGGATTTACTCCATCCCTGCACCTGATGTATGTTTCCTTCTTTTTCTACCAGCATTGTCCTTCACCCTAACAGGAACATGCTGTCTCTGGACTCTTGTTATCGTTTTTTTGAAGGCTGCCCATTTTCCAACCATCCCTTTACCTGCAAATATCCAGCCCAATCAACTTTTCAACGTTCTTGCCGATTACTGTCAAAATTGACCGTACCCCAAATGAGAACTTTAAGTTTTAGACCTAGTCTATCCTTTTCTATCACTGTTTAAAAACTATTAGGATTCTGGTTACTGGCCCCAGAATGCTCCCCCACTGACACCTCGGTCATTTGTCCTGCCTTATTTCCCAAGAGTAGGTCAAGTTTTGTACCTTCCCTATTAGGTACATCCACATACTGAATCAGAAACTTTTCTTGTACACGCTTAGCAAATTCCTCTGTATCCAAGCCTGTAACACTACGACAGTCCCCGTCTATTTTTGGAAAGTTAAAATCCCCTCCTATAACCACTCTATTATTCTCACAGATAACTGAGACCTCCTTCCAAATTTGTTTCTTAATTTACAATTGAGGCTATGTATAGTATAATTCGAATAAGGTGATCATCCCTTTCTTATTTCTCAGTTCGACCCAAATACCTTCCCTTGGATGTATTCTTAGGAATGTACTCCCTAAGCACAGCCACTCCCCCTCCTCTCTTGCCCGCATTTCTACTCTTCTTATAGCATTTATGCCTGGAATATCAAGCTGCCAGTCTTGTCCATCCCTGAGCCATGTCTCTGTAATCACTAAGATATCCCAGCCCCATGTTCCAAACCATGCCCTGATTTCATTTGCCTTACCTGTTAAGCCTCTTGTTTTGAAATAAATGCAGTCTAATTTATCAGTCCTACCTCATTCTCTGTTTTGTTCCTGTCTGCTCTGACTGTTCCTTAAGAACTCTGGGGTGATTTATCCACCTTCAGACCTTTCAGCTTCCCCACTACTTTCTCCCTAGTGATAGCAACTACATTCATCTCCACCCCTGACATTCTTGAAGTTTTGGAATGCTGCTGGTGTGAAAACTGATGCAAAATACCTATTTCTTTCCTCTGCTATTTCTTTATTTCCCATTACGACTTCTCAAGCCTCATTTCCCAGTGGTCCAATGCCCACTCTTGCTTTTCTCTTACCTTTTAGATATCCAAAATAACTCTTACAATTTTCTTTTATATTACTAGCTAGCTTACTCTCATATTTCATCTTCTCTCCACTTATAGTGTTTTGTTTAAATTCTCTGCTGGTTTGTAAAGGCTTCCCAATCCTCTGGTTTTGACTAATTGTTACCATAATTTATGCTTTTTCTTTTGCTTTTTTACTGTCCCTGACATCCCTTGTCAACATGGTTGTCTGATTCTCCCCTTAGCATGATTCTTCTTCCTTTGGTGAAATTCTGCTGTCCCTCCCAAATTACCCCCAGAAACTCCTGCCATTGCTGCTACATTGTCCTCTCTGTTAGGCTGCCCTTCCATTCAGCCCTGGCCAGATCCTCCCACATGTCTTTGCATTTACCTTTACATAACTGTGATATGATTACATCTGACTCCAGCCTCTCCTTCTCAAACTTCAGGGTGAATTCTATCATTTTATTGTCACTGCCTCCTAGGGTTATCTTCACTTTAAGCTCCGTAATCAAGTCTGCCTCATTACACATCACCAAATCCACAACAGCCTGTTGCCTTGTGGACTCTACTACAAACTGCTCCAACAAAACCATCTCGTACACATTCCACAAATTCCTTTTCTTGAGATCCACTATCAACCAGATTTTCCCATTCCATCAGCATATTAAAGACCCCATGATCATTGTAATAGTGCCTTTTCGAACTTCTGATTTATTTTCTGGCCTACACCTTGACTACTGCTAGCTAGGAGGCTTAACTTTCACTCCCATCAGGGTATTTTTCCTTTGAGGTTCCAAAATACTACCAGCACAGCTCTTACTTCTTCAACTGTATAATCACTTTTTGCTG
The DNA here is from genome assembly GCF_030684315.1 of Stegostoma tigrinum. NCBI lineage: Eukaryota > Metazoa > Chordata > Chondrichthyes > Orectolobiformes > Stegostomatidae > Stegostoma > Stegostoma tigrinum. The sequence continues at coordinate 59,560,131 of NC_081368.1, read as the reverse complement.
TTGATTTAATTTTATTTCTTCCTAACAGGGCAAACCCAACCCGTCTGCCATTCTGCCTGTCCTTTCAATAGGGCATGAACCCTTGGTTATTTAGTTCTCAGCCCTGTCATGGAGCAGACCAAAATGCCCCACTCACCACTGAACGATTGTAAGAAGATAGCCTAGGCCCTAACATTTATATTTATTTAAAGGCAAATGTGAAGTGTTGTAATCCAGAGATAATGGGAACTGCAGATGCTGGAGAATCCAAGATAACAAAGTGTGAAGCTGGATGAACACAGCAGGCCAAGCAGCATCTCAGGACCACAAAAGCTGATGTTTCGGGCCTAGAACCTTCATCAGAGAGGATGAAGGTTCTAGGCCCGAAACATCAGCTTTTGTGGTCCTGAGATGCTGCTTGGCCTGTTGTGTTCATCCAGCTTCACACTTTATGTTGTAATCCAGATGTGTTTTAATTGGTCCACCACAAGGCTTTAAGAAAAACACACTTTAGCCTTACGACAGGCCTAAGATACAAAAAGAAAAATTGCCATAACTTTAACACAATTGAAATACTTAGGAGGGTAATGTATTATTTAAGCACAAATCATCAACTGTTCCAGTACAGGCAGTCTCCTTTGGCAAAAATGCAGTTCAGTAAAAGTAGGGTTCTTACGCACAGTCTGACTTCAGTCCAGAAGAAAGGAATGATCTTCCCCTTTTGATTTTTAAGAGGCGACCTCGTTATCCAGTACTTTACTCTAGCAGCCAGGAACTCAAGCTCTTAACTGAGCAGCCAGCAGAAAACCCTCTCACTAACTGAAAGCAAAACTAAATTCCTTCCAGGGTCTTTGTGAGCCCTGGCCCTTCCCACTCATGATTCGTTTGTCTTGAACTCAATAGCTGTTTACAAATTGTGTATTGAAGGAGAAATGTTAGCACCACTGTGACAACAGACCTCTGCAAGAGAAATAGCACAGAACCCATCTCTTAAAGGAACAGTACCATCATACATGATCATCTTGCAGCCACACTTCTGTGATACACACAACATTGTCGGGTCAATTGAAATTGGCAAGTAGAAGAGATAATGGGAACTGCAGATGCTGGAGATTCCAAGATAATAAAATGTGAGGCTGGATGAACACAGCAGGCCAAGCAGCATCTCAGGAGCACAAAAGCTGACGTTTCGGGCCTAGACCCTTCATCAGAGAGGGGGATGGGGGGAGGGAACTGGAATAAATAGGGAGAGAGGGGGAGGCGGACCGAAGATGGAGAGTAAAGAAGATAGGTGGAGAGGGTGTAGGTGGGGAGGTAGGGAGGGGGTTTGTTGCTCAGTTCGCAACAAACAACTGCACCTCCCAGTCGCAAACCATTTCCACTCCCCCTCCCATTCTCTTGATGACATGTCCACCATGGGCCTCCTGCACTGCCACAATGATGCCACCCGAAGGTTGCAGGAACAGCAACTCATATTCCGCCTGGGAACCCTGCAGCCATATGGTATCAATGTGGACTTCACCAGTTTCAAAATCTCCCCTTCCCCCACTGCATCCCTAAACCAGCCCAGTTCATCCCCTCCCCCCACTGCACCACACAACCAGCCCAGCTCTTCCCCCCCACCCACTGCATCCCAAAACCAGTCCAACCTGTCTCTGCCTCCCTAACCGGTTCTTCCTCTCACCCATCCCTTCCTCCCACCCCAAGCCGCACCCCCAGCTACCTACTAACCTCATCCCACCTCCTTGACCTGTCCGTCTTCCCTGGACTGACCTATCCCCTCCCTACCTCCCCACCTACACCCTCTCCACCTATCTTCTTTACTCTCCATCTTCGGTCCGCCTCCCCCTCTCTCCCTATTTATTCCAGTTCCCTCCCCCCATCCCCCTCTCTGATGAAGGGTCTAGGCCCGAAACGTCAGCTTTTGTGCTCCTGAGATGCTGCTTGGCCTGCTGTGTTCATCCAGCCTCACATTTTATTATCTTGGCAAGTAGAATCTCGTTTATCTTGTTTCAGATGCTGTGTGCATTCAAGTATAACACCCTCAGTCCTGCATTAACTGCTCCCCTTCTCATAATTGTCCCCTTATCTGCTCTGTCTGAAGTTAGATTCCTGACCCTTTCCATATTTCTGTCCTATGACTGGTTCTGGACACTTTAACAACCTCTGCTGAATCCTGCCCCGACTTTTAACTTTTTCCATAAGTTTCCATGCAACTGACACCACTCACCTACTGGTTAGTTTAAAATTCCAATGAATATAGTTCCAACTTACTCAACTCTTCATTTTAAGAAAATCCCTCCATACCCTGAATAAGCCTAATAAACCAATTCCAAGACATCCTACCTTAGATAATTGACACTACACTGTACACAGTATTCTAGATGTGATCTTGCTAATGCGTGGTACAGTTGTAGCAAGACTGCTCTATTATTATACGCACTTCCTTTTAAAATAAAGGCTAATACTCCATTTACCTTCCCTCTCACCTTCCGAACTTGTGGCTTGGATATACAATTATATACAAGACTGCTATATACAGGCTTTAATCCTAACGGAATCGAGCGTTATGGGGTAAATGCAGGAAAATGGGGTTGATGGCTAACAGATCAGCCTTGATTTCATTGAATCTGCCCTGCCATTCGATGGGCCAAATGCCCTGCTTCTGCCCATGTCTTTTGACAATATGGTCTTAAAGCTGGCCAATAGAATTGGGTTCACACTGAGGACATGGCTTGAATTCCACAAGCAATTTAACATCACACATTTGGCCAACACTACAACAGCTTCTTCTCATGTCAAGAGTGCATCATATCTTTCCCATTTCCACCCCAAGTTGTTCCCAACCACCTGTAGCTTGCATGCACTCTAATGTACAATATTATTTGTAGTGGTTGTCTTCAGCCGCTGTTACATTATGGTAAGAGCAGTTAGCTTATTGCTGTAAACATGGCTGCACCAGCAAAATGCATCTCTTCACAGAATCACTATAGTGTGGAGAAGGCCATGCTGCCCATCGAGTCCACACCATACCCTCTAAAGAGCATCCCAACCAGACCCACCCTATCCCTGTAATTCCCAAGGATAATCCACCTAGTTTACATATCCCTGGACACTATGGGCAATCCACCTAAACTGTAAATCTTTGGGAGAAAACTGGACCACCTGAAAGAAACCCACAAAATGGGGAGAATGTGCAAAGTCCACACATACAGTCACCCCAGGGTGGAATTGAACATGGGTCCCTGGTGCTGAGAGGCACCAGTGCTAGCCACTGTGACGCTCATCTCTTATCCTTCCTAACACTTATCAGCCTTCTGTGGCTGTCTGACACATCCTGCTTCTGCCAACTCTTTGCAAAATATAGCAACACTTGCTACAAGTATTAGACTTTTCATGGATAAACACAGCAGGCCAAGCAGCATCTCGGGAGCACAATGCTGCTTGACCTGCTGTGTTCATCCAGCTTCACACTTTGTTATCTTGAATTCTCCAGCATCTGCAGTTCCCATTATCACTTAGACTTTTCATGGATTTGTTCACTACTAACGGTCTGTATTTTTGCAGCAGAAGTTGGAGCACAGGATTGAGGAATGGACAAGAACAGACAGTCCATTAACACTTAGGGCCTCAGAACGATTGAGCAGAATGCCTCAATGCTCGGAACACAAGGTTTTCACACAGGATTGCAAATAGAGCAGTTGGATAATCAGGCAACTGAGTCTGTCATTTCAGTGATAGTGGGAACTGCCAATGCTGGAGAATCTGAGACAACTAGGTGTGGACCTGGCCAAACACAACAGGCCAAGCAGCATCAGAGGAGCAGGAAAGCCGATGCTTTGGGGCTAGTTCTGAAAAAGGGTCTGGACCTGAAGTGCGGCTTTCCTGCTCCTCTGATGCTGCTTGGCCTACTGTGATCATCCAGCTCTACAACTTGTTGTCTCTGAGTCTGTTATTTATTCCCCTCTCTTACCCTTGGTCTGCCTATCTGCTGACATATCAGAAAACACATATGCGTGAGGCTAGCTCGACTGACAAGTACTTAATATTCATTTATATCAATCACATTTTATCCAGCAGAATCATATTCTTTGAAAGAGGAAGTCAATTCAAACCATCATGCATCATTGCTTCCTGAGATATCCACATGCAGAAGGTCAAAATTCAATACCCCTCGAGTAAGTGGCTATGAGTTTGAGAGGTCCTGTCATGCAAATAATTAAATACTGTTGCTATTAGATAAGCAGTTGTCTTGATCACTCAGACCCGCACGGCAATAGGAGAGAAGCCAGAATTGGCTAGCACTGCATTGCCATTCACAATTTTGTAGCATGATGAAACAAAGTCAAAAATCAGCCCTGCAATCTGTTCAAAAGAATTGATACACTGTAGTGCTGCAATGTTCAACAGAATTAATCTACATTAGACATTCCTTTGAATGTTGTCTCAAAACTACATCAAAATCATTGCTACAGTAAAGGTTGGCTTTGTCAGCGCATAAACAATTTCCTATTCTGTTTTTTCAATTCATTGTGTTATTCATCTATGACATTATGAACTAGCACCAGTTCTTTGTTGCATTCATTTGGCATTCCTTTCCAACAGGATCAATTTCTCACTGTTTTTGCTTTCTTTATTGTGCTGTTAGCTCTCTGTCTGTTTCATCACAGATTCAAAATAAATCTCTATTATAATCTTCATGTCTATCATTGTCAACTAATATGGGTCCACTCATCCAATTTGAACAAAGCTCAACATGCAGTTGTGAACATCCTCAATAAACCAAAACTCATTTGCGATAAGCCAAACAACTAAGAAGACATAGGTCCAAGTTCAAAAATAAACGGGTCGATAAAATAGTGCGAAGAGGATGAAGTACCTATTTATGTGCCTGATTCCATCGGACAGGAATTTGGCATGAAGAGACTGCCCAAGAAGAGCAGATCTAACCCATTTTTACATTGACGGATGTGGGTGTCACAAACTGGGACAGCATTTATTGCCTGTCCCCTACTTGCTCTTGAGAAAGTGTTGTGGAGCTGCCTTCTCGAACCACTACAGTCCATGTGTTGTAAGTAGACTTGCAATGCTCTTAGGGAGTGAGTGATAGGATTTTGACCCAGCAACGACAACGTATTTCCAAGTTAGAACGGCGAATGTTTTGGAGGAGAACTTGCAGGTGATAATATTCCCATGTAGCTTGTCCTTTTAGTTGAAGCAGTCATGGGTTTGGAAGGTGCTGCCTAAGGAGCTTTGTTGAATTTCTGCAGTGCACCTTGTAAATGGTACATGCTGCGACTGAATGTTAGTGATGGAGGGAGTGAATGTTTGTGGATGTGGTCACAGTGAAGTGACTACTTTGTCCTCCATAATGTCAAGCTTGTTGAATACTGCTGGAGCTGTACCCATCCAGGTAAGTTGGGAGTATTCCATTGCACATTTGACTCGTGCCTTGCAGATGGTAGACAGGCTTTGGGGAGACAGAAGGTGAGTTACTCGTTGCATAATTCTAGACTCCAACCTATTCTAAAAGTCACCATTTTATATGGTTAATGCAATTCAGTTTCCGGTCAACAGAATCTCCAGGGAGGTTGATAGTGGGAGATAAAGCGATGGTGACGCCACTTAATATCAAGGGCAATGGTTAAATTGTCTCCTACTGGAGGCAGTCATTGCCTGGTATTTATGTGTTGTGAATATATTTTGAATAATCTAGGCATATTTTCAACAATGAGCCAGCAGTGATGGCCACCCCACTAATCAACAAAGGTGTGGAACTCCCTTAGCTCCTCCTATCAGCCAAACTGCAAGGTATGGGATAAAAAAAATGAGGCAAGCAAGAGGCATGCAGAGAGATTGGATGGGCCAGCAGGAGACTGGAGGGTTTCTATTATACACAGGAGGTGTACTGATGTTTATCCTGACTTCAGGAATTCTGACCTACTAGTTATTGAGTAACCTGTTAGAGGTTTCATTTGAACTTCTGTTTAGACTTGTCTCCACCAAAAGCAATATGCACATTGTGGACAATGCATGTTCTGCCAAATGGTAGTTTAAAATCGCATCAAGGCCCGAAAGGAATAATAATAAACACACAATTTAGATAGACTAATGGGACTCTTCTGTTTCTGCACATTCTTGCATCCTTATTTCAAGATCCATGCTAAAATTGTGAATGCTCACACATTGCTGGAGGAGGGATATTAAGTATTCATTAATCACAGTGATTAAGCTATTAGACTTTTTCACTCGAGGAGAGTGGTGTGAGAGAGTGAAAATGCACTTCATTTAAATCTGAGTGATCCTATCCATTTGAGATTGTTTCATATAGGGATTAGAACCCTGAGCAATCCAACAATGATGTCATAGTGCTGTATGCCGGTGAGCACAAACACACAGTATGTGTGGAGCTGGAAGAGACCAAAATAGATCACTCTGGACGACATGCTAGAGTCGAGCTTGCTGGAAGTGCATGAACGTGGACACAAGAAGAAATTAGCTCAGTCATTACCTAAAGTAACTAAGATCCTGTTGTATCTATGAATACTATGCATCGCAATATTTAATGCTATTGTGCGACAAAGTGGGTACTTTGAAGTCTAAGCCTGAAGGAAGTCCTTGTCTTTGCCTTCTCCTCTGTTTGTAAGGTGCCCAATTCAAAACAAATGATAGAAGACAGACAGCAATGAGAAAATTTCTTGGAACGTTTTCCCCACACCCTCCATCCCCAACACCCTTTGCCAACCAGATAGATGGTAGCTTCCTTATATGTTATCCCTATTTAAATTCTGAGCAAGGGGGCCAGAGATCCAGCTCTGAAAGAAGGCCACATTGTCAGAGATACTATCATTTGGGTAGGTCTTTAATCTGGGTTCCTGCTGCACATTAAACAGTTCTAGTTAGTTAAGAGGATGTTTGAAGCCCTTTGATATTGTGCCAAACAGGCCAATGACAAAATCTATCCATATTTTATTATTCAGCCAACATATTCCAAAATAGAATCACTGGCTACTAAAACATTGCAAACACATTTTTCCTGTTGATTGATTGATTGGTTTATTTTCATTTGTACCGAAGTACAGTGAAAAACTTGTTTACAAGCAGCAGAGGCAGATCGTAATAGGCAAGAATGTGCAGATCAAAAAGGTTTGGACAGAGGCAGAGGCATACAGGTTGCAATTCCTTGACAATGCTGTCCTCCAGGCAAGGAAAATTATTTGACAAGAGAACTTGATATAAATGAAAGATCACTCTTTCAGAAACTCTGACAACTCTTTCCTAAGTAACATCCAAGTTAGTAAGATTTCTTTAGAATACAAGCTTTTCCATCTTCTTTCCAATAAGAAAAGAACATCTTTCTCCGTATATTAGCATCTTACTCATTTGAGAATTGTTCTGCTGCTAAAATGGCCAAATCATGAATTAACAATTAGGACTGTGATTCTTGTTTTGCCTCTAATTACAGTATTTTCCTCAATCAGATATGTCAAGTACAAAGGCAAATTGCCTTATTATTACTGCTTTCTTTAAAGACTTCCACAGGGTGATTCTCAATGTTCTTGAAGCATTATTAAATGTAAGGCTGTTGTCCATTTCACATCAAGCTCAAAACCTTCACCACAGAAGAGATTCATTAAACTTCAGGGGAGCTGTGTTGTACTGTCAGACCATCTCAAATGGGGTATGGTCTGTCAAGATCATCTGCCTCATCTTCTCTGTGTAGACGAACATGTTGATCTGTAAGTATGATTTATAGTCTGTGGAGAAAAAGTTGAAGTGTCTCCTATCTGACATTGGTCATATTGCATTTTTCAGTGGAGTCAAGCAATTACTTCTAGTCCAAAATATCAAGTGAATGTTCAGGGAATATTACAACTTCCATCTTCCATCATGCCTATATGAATGGGATGTTAGGTCTGTAAAACTCCACAATGTCCATATGTTTAGAGACATCATAGGTACAACATTTATCACACAAAACCATTATGCAAACACCAGCCAACATCCAGCATTATATTGGAGGGCTAATGTCAACAGTCTGTGTGGACATGGTGTTCGGTAGGCCCTGTTGATATTGATTAACCAAGATTTTATACAATTCTCAGCATTTGCAAGTCATGTTTGGGAGTATGAAAGTTTCTATCCTCTTCTTAAAATATAGTTGACTATCTCAACTATGAAAAGGAAAACAAGCAGGTTTAAAACCAAAGTCATAAAGAAAGGATGATAAAATGTGAGGCTGGATGAACACAGCAGGCCCAGCAGCATCTCAGGAGCACAAAAGCTGACATTTCGGGCTGAGACCCTTCATCAGAGAGGGGGATGGGGAGAGGGTTCTGGAATAAATAGGGAGAGAGGGGGAGGCAGACCGAACATGGAGAGAAAAGAAGATAGGTGGAGAGGAGAGTATAGGTGGGGAGGTAGGGAGGGGATAGGTCAGTCCAGGGAAGACGGACAGGTCAAGGAGGTGGGACGAGGTTAGTAGGTAGGAGATGGGGGTGCGGCTTGGTGTGGGAGGAAGGGATGGGTGAGAGGAAGAACAGGTTAGGGAGGCAGAGACAGGTTGGACTGGTTTTGGGAGAAAGGAGATTCATCCTGATCAGATTCTCATACGTGGTTCAAACATGTTCAAAGCATTATACGGGCAGCAGCTATTTCCTAGAAATTACTCCTGAGAGGATTCAGTTAAGTGTGTCATAAATCAGTTCTGCTTGAAGAACTATGTAACCTCCCTACAGATATTAATGCCTCATTGCTTGCACACGTCCACTGAAATGCAGTGTGTGAATGGAAATCACTAAACGGCTCTTTTTTGCATTCCATCAGAATTTTCACCATTAAGCCTACTGTCTCACTTGTTCTTCAACATGTGAAATAATTTCATAAGAAATAGGACAAAGTGGCCAAATGAATAATTAAAGTGCATCTTTGCTCAGGGGAAAATATTTATTAATAACTCAAAATAAAGAGGGAAACTGAAAACACTGGAATTTTAAAGCAATAGTACAAAATGCTGAACACTCAAAGTGATTGGTCGGAACCAAAAAGGGATTAAATTTTGGATAGAACTTTTTGGCAGAATTGGCATTTTAATATGGACAACTCCTTTCTGTGATTCTGACGCATTTCTGGAGGTTATCAGAACAAAGAGAACAGGAGATACATTGCGTTTCAGTCAGGAGTATGAAGAACACTTAAGAGTCTTTACTATCGTTGTATCTCTCCCTTAGTTTTCCATATTCCATTTAGGCTTCATTCTCTTTATTGAATTCAGCCGGTAACAGTCTTGCCTAAAATGTTTATTCACCTTGTTTTCCAAAGCTCACCCTTCTGCTGTATATTTCCACTACACTGTATTTTATTGAACAACCCCTTCTTCCTCTGCTTGCAAGCATAAATTGCAGTGACATCATTCACATTAAAATGGATCATCATGGTACTTCCTTGTGATGCCATTAGGATTAAAATGGTCACGCTGTTATCCATCCTGGACAATAAGAAAGTCTTCCAAGCACATTTTTCATTAATTCCAGATCCTTTTAAAGGATATAATAAACTTTTATTCAGTAATAAAAATAAATTTAATTGACAACATAAAACTTCCACAAGTCAAAATGAAAGACTAGTACAGACAAATAAATACTTAAACTCTCCCAGGGAGAAAAAAATGTCATGAACATCCAGAAAAAACTTTTCCTCTGGGCTATCTTTTTTCCAGTTCTGTTCTAATGAAATCTATCATAGTTACAAACACCAGCATTTTCAAGGACATAGGCAATATTCTGAGAAATAACAATTCCCAGACTTGAAGTGCACCCATGACAATGGGTATGTTTTTATTGTAAAAAATGTCAGCTGCTGAAAGTGTGGATTGGCAGTGACAAGCATTAAGCTCGTTTCCTATTTTTCTCCTCTTGTTTCTGAAGGCTAATACTGTGTAACAAACTGTCCCCAAAATGTCTACGTTTTTCAACACATTGTCAGCTGAAGTTGTGACACAGGCTCTGAAACTGATGAGAGAACAAGATGAAAAGGAACTGAGAAAACTGTAAAAGGATCACGTAGCATGATGCTAGTCAAAGAATGACATCATTTGCTTTCAAAGAGAGAAGACAAAAGTGAATGAAAGAAAAACTAAAGCATTGGTCTGCTCCAAAAAGGCATTGATATCAATAATTCTACATATCATTATAGTGTGAAAATGGTTTGAAAGTAGAAAAGTCACTAACTGATTTCAGAGGGATGGACAGCCTTCTTTCTGGGAGATGGAAACTATTTTTGCTTGTTAATCTGTGAATTTTCAGAGTTCTTCCCAACTTTTTCAAGTTTAGTATCATCCACCCAGGGTGTAGAATCCTTGGATCATCGAACGATAGCAAAGCAAATGGTGACCATCATGTTTACGCCAGGTCCTGCAAGTGCAGCTCACCTGATTCCATCCCATGGATTTACTCACAGCCCTGAAAATAATTTTCCTTTTGAAAACCACACTCTAAGGCAAGGTCCACTCTCTGCACAGAAAGAGGATTTTCCTCCTGTTGCCATTGGTTTTTTTGGAAATCAAATGAAAACTTTGTCTTCTGGTTCTCAATTCTGGTCAATGGGTCAGGCTTTGGCTGTCTACACTGTCCAAACTGCTCACCATTTTGAACACATATCAATTATCCTCTTAACCATCTCTTCTCCAAGGAGAACTGCCCTCGTTTTTCCAGGCTAGTTACATCGTGGTATTCCACAGGGCTCTGTCCGTGGGCCTCTACTGTTTGTAATTTTTATTAATGACTTGGATGAGGGGATTGAAGGATGGGTCAGCAAGTTTGCAGACAACACAAAGGTTGGAGGTGTCGTTGACAGTATAGAGGGTTGTTGTAGGCTGCAGCGGGACATTGACAGGATGCAGAGACAGGCTGAGAGGTGGCAGACGGATTTCAACCTGGATAAATGCGAGGTGATGCATTTTGAAAGGTCGAATTTGAAATCCTGAGTACAGGATTAAGGATAGGATTCTTGGCAGTGTGGAGAAACAGAGGGATCTTGGTGTGCAGATGCATAGATCCCTTAAAATGGCCACCCATGTGGATAGGGTTGTTAAGAAAGCATATGGTGTTTTGACTTTCATTAGCAGGGGGATTGAGTTTAAGAGTTGTGAGATCTTGTTGCAGTTCTATAAAACTTTGGTTAGACCGCATTTGGAATACTGCGTCCAGTTCTGGTCGCCCTATTATAGGAACGATGTGAATGCGTTGGAGAGGGTTCAGAGGAGGTTTACCAGGATGCTGCCTGGACTGGAGGGCTTATCTTAGGAAGGGAGGTTGACTGAGCTCGGTCTTTTTTCATTGGAGAAAAGGAGGAGGAGAGGGGACCTAATTGAGGTATACAAGATAATGAGAGGCATAGATAGAGTTGATAGCCAGAGACCATTTCCCAGGGCAGAAATGGCTAGCACGAGGGGTCATAGTTTTAAGCTGGTTGGAAGAAAGTATAGAGGGGATGTCAGAGGTGGGTTCTTTACACAGAGAGTTGTGAGGGCATGGAATGCCTTGCCAGCAGCAGTTGTGGAAGCAAGGTCATTGGGGTCAATTAAGAGACTGCTGGACATGCATATGGGCACAGAAATTTGAGGGTGCATACATGAGGATCAATGGTCGGCACAACATCGTGGGCTGAAGGGCCTGTTTTGTGCTGTACTGTTCTATGTTCTATGTTCTATCAGTGAAATTTCTCATTCTGGAAATATTGCTGGAGAATCTTGTCTACATCCTTTCTAATGCCTTCACAATTTTCCGAAATTGCAGGGCCCAGAACTGAACAGTGCTGTAGCTGAGCCAACCCAGTGTTTAATGTAGTTTACCATAACTTCGTTGTGTCTATATTCTATGCCATTACTTATAAAGCCCAGGATCCTATGTGTTTTATGAAATGCTCTCTCAACCTTGCTGCCAGCTTCATTCATTAGCACACATTTATTATAGGTCCCTCAGCTCCCTTTACATTGCCTCTCAACATTCTTCCAACCAAAATTGATATCTTTACAATTCTCAACTTCCAAACTGTTTAAACCATTGGCTAGGCCAACATTTATTGACCATCCCCAATTGCCCGAAGAGCAGTTGAGAATCAATCATGTTGCTGTGTAGTCTGGGGTCACATGCAGGCCAGACCATGTAAGGATTGCAGTGTCTTTCCTTAAAGGACATTAATGATCCAGACAGCTTTTCCTGATAATTGACAATGGTTTCAAAGTCATCATTAGACTCTTAATTGCATATTTTTACTGAATTCATAATTCCACTATTTACCATGCCTGGATTCAAACCCAGTTCACCAGAACATTGCCCAGGTCTCCAGATTAATAGGTTGATTGACTCTGCCACTTGGACATCATCTTATCTACCACTCAGACCATTTCACTAGCCTATATACACTTGGAGTGTTTCTCACTATCCTCCTCACAGTTCAAAATGCTTCCAAGTTTTAAATCAACTGCATTTTTAAATTGTTCTCTTTACATCCAAGTCTAGGTCACTACCATATATCATGTAAAAGATAATTAGTTAAATTAATTAGCCATAGTTCCACAAGGGAGTACTTCTGTTAGAGATAGCTAGTTGGTTATATAGCTTCAGGGGCACAAATTTCCATCAAAAATTAGCTGAGACAAAGAGGCAGCCCACCATCACAGCCACGGACAGAACTTGTGTAATTGGCATTACTTTGCATCACACTCAATGAATATCAGTTTAAAAGTTGGTTAGAGTAAGAAATGCAAGGGTTAATGAGAATGAAACCCTTTGCATTCATTTGTTACGATCACCATAAGAAGTGATAACTTTCAAAAATGCATTGGAATTTCAAGTGATTAACTGAAACAATGACGCAAAATTTCAAGATGTAAGTCTTTTACTTAAACAAACTAAAAACAACATTGTAAACACTATTGTTATAATAAAAATCATATTCTACAGTTTAAAAAATTCCTCATTTAACCTTTGATATCACTGATAATCCTCCTCTATGTAGTGATGTTTTATATTATCCTTTTAATGGATGTTTCTTGACTAATATCAGACCAAAGCAATTTTCTGCTTCTAATAGCCTACCTTCTCTTTCTTTTTGCAATTGGCTGATTCCAGAACTGACTTTAACTCTTGGCTGAAAATTTCCTCCCTCTAGCCCAAGCTAGGTTCATGCTCCTGTATTCTTCAAATCATCTTCAACACAATCTCCACTAACATTCTGTGTGGTGAAAAATAGGGTCAGAATTTTCTCTGCTTCATTTGCCTCTGTCTCCTGCTCTTTAATTCTGAGATGGCCATAAACTGACATTCACAGAACTTGCCACTCAGTGATATTGGCTGAAAGACCTGCAGTAGCCATCTTTAAAACACTGGTTTATTGCGCTGGTGCCGTGTGACTGGCAGGTACCATCATGGATTTCAGTGAGGACTACGCTAAGAGTTAGATGCATGGCTGTCTCATCGCTGCACTGCAGTCTATCTGCCTCATTAATCGTTGACCATGGTTTTGGTGCAAGATTGTCAGAGCATTGAGTCATACAGCAAGATGGGTGCTCCCTAGACTGACGGCTTCTTAGCAGTGATATTAGCTGCCTGGGTATCTTAACATGCTAGTTGGCACAGCAATGCACGATAAGGTAGGGGTGCTAAGAGCATGCAGACAGATGCTAAGTGAGCAACTGCTAAGTCAGCAAGTATGTCTCTGATGCAGCCTGGTTCAGTCTAGGAGCTGGGTGCCTGTTCCTATACGCAAAGTGTCCCCATTGCAGCCTCTCAAACTGGTTGTTGGTGGGGCCTGAAATGTAGGTCTGTGCTTCCAGAGTGAATGACCAGTGATTAGTAAAGCATCAGGATGGTTCTGATGTTGATTCCAGATGTCAATGTTCATGCAGGGGTGTACTTAGCTGGTGCACGTGGATTGTGACTTGAGAGGTTGTCACACAGAGTCCAACCTGGACGTTGTTTGGAGCAAGCATGGAACTTATTTCACCAGGTAATTGTATGATTTCCTTCTGCAATTTTCCCAACATCTAGCTTTGTCTGGTATGATAGGAGTCTGAATACGAATGAGGCGAGTGGTGGCATTAACATGGTGTTTAACAAGAAATATCACAAGCAATAATATCAGTGGGCATCTCACCACTGTCAGTCAAAAGGTTTGCAACACCACTTATGAAAAATATAAATGACAGACAGAGATGATTGCCATATTTAGATGAGCCTCATTGCACTTGTCACCCAAGTCTGTCACATATCTCGCCATCGACCACGTCACTTAAAACTCCATAAAATTCCAGCTGTCCTTTGTTATCTATGGTCTCTAACCTAGTTAACAAACCTAATATGTTGGTGTTTTATTAAATAGCATTTGGAATTTCGTGTCTTCCACATCCACTGCATTACCTTCATCAACTCTCTCTATTCGATCATCAAAACACATGAGCAATTTAGTTCTGTATATTTTGCCCTTAATTATTCCACATTTATCGAATGATTGTCAACAAAAAAACCGGGTCCCATGAGAAACATCTCAACAAACATCTGCACAAATTCAGCATTGGAGCCAATACAGGCTGAGCCCAACATCCTTTGTTAAACTGGCAGGTATGAAATCTGTTCTGTAACTCCGAGATAGCAGGAACTGCAGATATTGAAGAATTTGCGATAACAAGAAGTAGAGCTAGATGAACACAGCAGGCCAAGCAGCCTCAAACGAACAGGGAGGCTGACGTTTCGGGCCTAGACCCTTCTTCAGAAAATTCCGTGTGAGCCCGAAACGCCAGCCTTTCTGCTCCTCTCATGCTGCTTGGCCTGCTGTGTTCGTTCAGCTCTACACCTTGCTATCTCTGTAACTCCGAGTGTCAGTTTACCATTAAGTTAAAAATTAAACTTCAGTCAAAATGAGCACACTTATCTTCCAGATAACAAAGTGTGGAGCTGGATGAACACAGCAGGCCAAGCAGCATCTGAGCAGCACAAAAGCTGACGTTTCGGATCTAGACCCTTCATCGGAAAAAGGGGAGGGGAAGGGGGTTCTGAAATAAATAGGGAGAGAGGGGGAGGCGGATCAAAGATGGATAGAGGAGAAGATAGGTGGAGAGGAGACAGACAATTTAAAGAGGCAGGGATGGAACCAGTAGAGGTGAATGTAAGTGGGAAGGTAGGGAGGGGATAGGTCAGTCTGGGGAGGACGGACAGGTCAAGAGGGCAGGATGAAGTTAGTAGGTAGGAGATGGGGACGTGGCTTAAGGTGGGAGGAGAGGATAGGTGAGAGGCAGAACAGGTTAGGGAGGCAGGGATGAGCTGGGCTGGTTTTGGGATGCAGCGGTGGGAGGGGAGATTTTGAAGCTTGTGAAATCCACATTGATGCCATTGGGGTGCAGGGTTCCCAAGCGGAATATGAGTTGCTGTTCCTGCAACCTTTGGGTGGCATCGTTGTGGCATTGCAGGAGGCCCGGGATGGACATGTCGTCGAAGGAATGGGAGGGGGAGTTGAAATGGTTCACAACTGGGAGGTGCAGTTGTTTATTGCGAACACTTTTCTACTTATTCCTTGCGTCACATCAGGTTCTATCTCTGATTCAAGTTGAATTTACATTAGATCTCCAGCAGGAGTGTGAAATCACAACTTAGAAGCGTTCCTGTTACAGTAACCTGGTGTGTCTTTTAACAGTAAAATCAAGTGACGTCTGAAAAGTAATTTTCTATGATTAACACAGCAGTGATAAGGGAACGCTAGATCATTTCTAAAGCTCGTTCAACATTACAGCTCTTTCCCTTCAATTCCTGTTTGATCTTTTGTTCAGTTTAGGTGTTTTCAGATAATTTAACCTCATCCATTTCAGCAGCCTATGAATGAAGCATTGGTGAATAATTTTCTTCAAACTCAGAATCGAAACGCCAAATGTATCTACTTCACATAAGCTCCTGCCACAGATTCCCAGGAACATATTATTAGGAGGCGAATTGCAGGGCTACGAATTGTGGATGAGATCTGTCATGCGCAAAAAGTCACAATTCCATTTAAGGCAAAATGGGCCAAACATCATAAATTTGGATGCAGGTGAGTAAATTGTGAAGTGTGATTGTTCTCATGTTAATCTGGGAATACATTCAGAATTTGCATTGATTAATTTAGTGAATTGCACATTAACATGAGGTACAAATAAGGAAAGTTACGCACACAAAGTTGTCTTTTTTTGTTTGCAATTATATAATGTACATTGCTGTGCGGAAACTAATTAGTGTGTCAATGAACAGCTTCTGAACTCAGACTGCTGAATGTAATATTTGGAATATTTTGTCCATAATATTCAGACATAGATTGATTCAATATAATGTTGTATTAGATATAGCAATATCATTTTAGAACATAGAACATACAGCGCAGAACAGGCCGTTCGGCCCTCGATGTTGCACCAGCCTGTCAACTCATCTAAGCCCCTCCCCCTACACTATCCCATCATTATCCATATGCTTATCCAAGGAGTAATGGAGTAACATTTAACACTGTGGTAGAGAGAAAGTTTCGCCATGCTATCTTGAGCTACTTATTAGATCGCTGTATATAATACCATATTACTTCAAGTCAGTTTCAGACTTTGAAAAAAAATACTCAAATACAGGAAAATGTGATAACTACTCTCTATCTGCTTCCTGATAATGGTCAGAGTCTTTCTTCATTCATGGGATGAGGGTGTCACTGGGTAGGCAGTATTTATTGCCGATCCCTAATTAGTTAAGAGTCAACCATCTGGCTGTGGGTCTGGAGTCACATGTAGGCCAGGCCAGGTAAGGATGGCAGTTTCCTTCCCTAAAGGTCATTAGTGAACCAGATGATTCTTCTTTTCCTGACAATCGATAATGGATTCATGGTCATCATTAAATTCTTTATCCAGATTTTTTTTCATTGAATTCAAATTCAACCATCTGCCATGGCAAGATTCGAACTCAGGTCCCTGGAATGTTATCTGAGTCTCTGGTTTAATTGTCTAGGGATACTACCACTAGGCCATCACCTCCACCTAGTTGTTCCCACAAATATTGTCTTTTTTTTGTTTGAGATTATACAAAATACATTGTTGCGTGGAAACTAATTAGTGTACCACTGTACAGCTTTTGAACTCAGACTGCTGCGTATAATATTTGGTAGAAAGATATTAAAACCCGAGGAAAATACAAAAGAAGTTAATTAGTGCAAAAGTTACTTATTCCATTACAGTTTGGTTGCCTCTATACTATTAATAGCACATTACAATGGTGCAGGTCCCAAGGAGAATCTGCACCAAGATGGATGCATTGGACTGCATCAATCAACTGTGGCTGTTTATTGTGAGACCTTTACAAATTGAAATCAACATGGTTTAAGTTACTTGTTTGCACTGATGAGAAAAGCAACACACCATTATTTTGACATTCAATATAAAATTCACCATGACTTATATATGAAAGCTGTACATTACTTCAGAGGTGAAAACATTAATTTTATAGAATTACACAAAATTTGCAACAGCATTTTAAATATTTCCAAGTAAAACAGGAAACATCTTCCTCCCATTAGGTTATGCATGTTGTGGCCTTTCATCTAATTCCAGGTAATGAGTAATTTTCTTGGCTTATCCTTTCTCTCATATCTACTTAATGTTACAGAAACAGTATTTGTCCTCAATTAAATAGTACATGTTATGCTGTAAATATTTCAGTTTAGAGGTATTAACACAGTTATCTGTTGGAGACAATCTGCCATATTTTCTTCTTTTCTCTTAAGAAAAAGGGAAGCATTTGGTGACTAAATACCTGAGCAAGTTTTTTTTTATTTATTGAGCTACTATGGAGCTCTTTATTGTTTCATAATCCAAAAAAGTAGACATATACCCATCTATTCAATAAAGCAAGTGTCGATTTGCTGTAACAAGTGAAAAAAAAACTGAAAGAAAAGTATTTAAAAACAAGTTAGTCATCCTAAAAAACAAATTGAATAAATTGATTGCATTTACATCAATGTGGCACAGCCTTTTTATGTTAAATATTGATAGGTGAGATTTATCCAGAACTTTGCACCAAGATGAAGAGTCTTTGCATCGTCTCAACTTGGAGAATGCAATTGGGAACTCACGGTAGTACATACAAAATTTTACAGTAAGGCACCCTTGTACTTCAGACCACATCTACTGCATGGAATCTCAACAGATTTCACTATTCATATTCTCCACAAACACAACAATATACAGAACTATCATGGAAATATAGAGGTAGAATATGGACATAACAGGATCTCAAGGTATTGCAAAGACTCATATTCAATGGGTCCAATGTATAAAAGCCTATACTTCCTGAACATCTGATAGGATTTTTAGCCTAGCTTTCATGGTATGAATATGTACAAACACTCATGATTCTGGAGTTTATAGGTTTGCCTTGAGAGTTGAACAAAAAAAAACAATGTTTATGTTTCAAAGCACATCATTACCCTAAAGCACAAAGAAAAAGAAAAGTTCACCCCAAAAGGCAAATAAACCAACGCCTTTTCCATTGTGTTGTTTATGTGCAAGTTTATCCAGTCTTATTGAAGCACAGCTGATGGATGAATAAGTTATTGAACTACAAAATAAAATTATGGATGAGTTTTCTTTTCTCAGTATGTCTTCTCTAAACTGAAGTGCCTCAACTGGACAACATTCCAGTGTGTCATGTATCAGTGAATTGACTCAACTTGACAAAATCTAAGCAATTGCTGGTTCACAATTGGAATCAACTTTCATTGCTACCAAAGACACAACATTTATTGACCTACGTGGTCAGGAATCAAAAGCAAAGTCATCGAGGGAGATTAAGAGAGCTACTGTTCATCAGAAAATTGATAAAATGCTGTAATCAGATAGAGGTGATCAATTGTGTCCTGTGTAGCTGATCAATTTTGTCAACACTTGAAGAGAAGGTGCAAGGAAGAAGAATATAAGAATTATTTCTCCTTACTGGAATGTAAACCATTAAATTTGGAAAGCCTCCTAAATAATGATGGACATCAATAAGGATTTTGAACTAGTTTCAACAGGTGTTTAGAAAAACCCCTGGCTGTTTATCAAATAATTGATTAACTCATGCGGACTCAGACATTGAGTAAACATCTTGAAAATTGATTGCACCATAAAACAAGTGTGCAGGTGTGAGGATAGCTGCTGAGCATGCATTGACATGGGGCCACGTGAAGTTGCTCGATGTTATAGACTGGACATGTAGGCAGCATTACCTGTGTGTTTGCTAGCTGCAAATCTGAAGGGGATGCTGGAATACAGCTTACGTGCCATTTAAAAGCAGCCAGAACCTCGCACAGAGGATTTTCCTTAAGGCTTTAGATAGAACGTAACTCTTGTGAATAAAAAAAAGCTGCAAGCTCAGATTATAGTTGTAATGCTAAATGAGCTTTAATGACCAGAGTTCTCAAGGTAAGATGGACTGGGAAAGGGGAGAAACAGTGCAACCTGGGTGTCCTTATGCACCAGTCACTATAAGTAGGCATGTAGATGTAGGAGATGATGTAGAAGGCAAATGGTGTGTTAGCCTTCAGAGAGAAAGAATTTGAATACAAGATTAGGCAATTTCTTGCAACAACTGCACATCTCGAGTACCGGTTGCAGTTTTGGTCTCCTAATCTGAGGAAGGATGTTCTGGTTATGGAATAAGTGCAACATGAGTTCATGGCCTGGAGGCCTATGTGAATAGATGTTTATTTGAGCCATTAGATGGGAATCCTGCCCGCCATATTGGAACTTCAGATGACCAGTTTACATCGCTAAAAATGTACAGTGTGACAAAAATTTCATGTACAATTGTTTCACATTGAACTTTGTCCTTAGTAATTGTCTTTACAAAAACCCGATGAAGATTTGCATCATAGAATGTAGTAACCATTGACTATTACTCATAAAGTGTAGTTAGGGCAATCTGATGGAGCAATACGTTTATGGATCCAATCAGGGATCAGGCCTATTTTAGATCTGATAATGTATAA
The DNA here is from genome assembly GCF_030684315.1 of Stegostoma tigrinum. NCBI lineage: Eukaryota > Metazoa > Chordata > Chondrichthyes > Orectolobiformes > Stegostomatidae > Stegostoma > Stegostoma tigrinum. Next base: position 59,540,124 of record NC_081368.1, on the reverse strand, counting down.
TAAATGATCCACGTAAGAGATTCCTGGGGAACAGCGGCCATAAAATGTCGGAATTTTGCATACAGAGTGAGGGTGAGAAACTTGGTTTGGAAATAACTGCACTAAACTTAAACAAAAGCACAAATTGCTAGAGAAGTTCTTCAGATCCAGCAGCATCTGTGGAGAAAACAGAGTCAATATTTCAGGTTCAGTGACCCTTTTTCAGAACTGATTATAGCTAGGAAACGGTGGTACATTTGCGAAGGTGGGACTGAGGTGTAAAGGAGTAAATGCTAGTGGGAGATAGGGCCCAGAGAGAGAAAATGGCAGTTGTAAGGAAGAAGTGATGGATGATGATGAGCCACAGAGAAAGAAAAACTCATAATAGGGAGTATTAGTGGGTGAAATTGGATTGATTGTACTGAAAGCAAGACATGTGATGACAGGGCTGAGATTATGAGTGCGGGTAATGGATGTGGAAGGTGGTGTTCAGGCCTGAAAATTATTGAATTGATATTGAGGCTGCAACATTTCCAAGCAGAGCATGAGATGCTGTTTATCGAGCTTGTCCTGAACTTTGCTGGAGCACTGCATTAAGCCCAAGTCAGAGATGTTGGCCATAAAACAATGTAGTGTGTTGAAGGGTAGGCAACTGGAAGCTTAGAGTCAGTTTTGTGAACTGTTCTGCGAAGTGGTCACTCAGTCTGTATTTCATCTTCCAGTGTAGTGTTGGCCACACTGAGCACTGAATAGTTGAGATTGAGTGAAGCGCAGGCAAATTGCTGCTTCACCTGGAAAGGGTGTATGGAGCCATGCATAATCAGGATGGAGAAAGTCAGTGTGTATATGCTACACCTTCTGCGATTGTATGGGAAGGTGCCATGAGAAGTATGAGATGGTGTTGGGAGTAAAGGAGGAATGGACCAGGGTGTCCCAGAGGGAAAGTCCCTACTGAATGCTGACAAACAGGGGAGAGGAATGTATGTTTGTTGGTGGTAGAAAGAGCAACTATATATCCTGAATGCTGGTGGGTGGAAAGTGAGGACTAGGGGAACCCCATCAATGTTATAGGGGGAAGAGAAGGGGGTGAAAGTCAATGTGTGGCAGATGGTTCAGACAAAGCACAGGCCCTTGCCAAAATGGTGGTTGGGGAATCCTCAATTAAGGAAAAAGGTCAGCATTTCTGAAATGAGAAAGAATTTCTTCTTTCAAAGAGTCGACAATTTGTACAATTCTTTATTATAGAGGGTTGCACAGGCTCTCCTATTAAATATATTCAAGGTTGACATGGGCAGATTTTTAATCAGTAAGGAAATTGAAGGCTATCGAGTAAAGACAGGAAAGTGGGGTTGAGGATTATTAGATCATCCATGATCTCATTGAATGGTGGAGTATTCTCAATGGAGAAATGGCCTCCTTTTGCTCCTACATGTTGTGGCCTTACAGACAAGAATATCTTCAATATTGTCAGAATATTGAGATGTGTACATCAGCTATAGGAAAACAATACATGTATTGATTAAAGAAGGGTTTTTTTGAGTACAGATTAGAAAGTTCAACCAACTTGTAAAAGATTAAGACTACTCCGTTCCTTAGGAAAAAGAAATCCTGGATATTTTGAATACAATTTGAACAAATTTGTATTTCATCCTGACTCCAGAAAAGCTAGAAATACGAATGGAATGGGTATGCCATATAACGTGGAATGGGCATAAATTAATTAATTCCAATCATAGGTTGAACTCTGGGATGTGGTCGTCTGCTAACAAAGTGAAAATTTGTGACATATGAGTTGATTCAAGGCCTTTAGAGCAGTCTATTCAACAGTCACTGAATCAGTCAATGACCTGCCCCAGAACTCTAGAACTATAGGTAATACTCCGCAACTGAGAAGATAGAATCTAGGATCAAATTTCTCGAGAAACTAAAATATGGCCACATTACATTCAAAACCAGAGTTGTCAATTTCTGTTTGTCAATTATAAGCAGGTCCGACTGCAGTAAAAAGACTTAGAGTTTTAGAACATAGAACAGTACAGCACAGAACAGGCCCTTCAGCCCATGATGTTGTGCCGACCATTGACACTCATGTATGCACCCTCAAATTTCTGTGACCATATGCATGTCCAGCAGTCTCTTAATTGACCCCAATGACCTTGCTTCCACAACTGCTGCTGGAAACGCATTCCATGCTCTCACAACTCTCTGTGTAAAGAACCCGCCTCTGACATCCCCTCTATACTTTCCTCCAACCAGCTTAAAACTATGACCCCTCGTGTTAGCCATTTCTGCCCTGGGAAATAGTCTCAGGCTATCAACTCTATCTATGCCTCTCACTATCTTGTATATCTCAATTAGGTCCCCTCTCCTCCTCCTTTTCTCCAATGAAAAAAGTCCGAGCTCAGTCAACCTCTCTTCATAAGATAAGCCCTCCAGTCCAGGCAGCATCCTGGTAAACCTCCTCTGAACCCTCTCCAAAGCATCCACATCTTTCCTATAATAGGGCGACCAGAACTGGATGCAGTATTCCAAGTGCGATCTAACCAAAGTTTTATAGAGCTGCAACAATTTCTCACGACTCTTAAACTCAATCCCCCTGTTAATGAAAGCCAAAACACCATATGCTTTCTTAACAACCCTGTCCACTTGAGTGGCCATTTTAAGGCATCTATATATCTGCACACCAAGATCCCTCTGCTCCTCCACACTGCCAAGAATCCTAGCCTTAATCCTGTACTCAGCTTTCAAATTCAACCTTCCAGAATGCATCACCTCGCATTTATCCAGGTTGAACTCCATCTACCACCTCTCAGCCCATCTCTGCATCCTGTCAATGTCCCGCTGCAGCCTACAACAGCCCTCTATACTGTCAACGACACCTCCAACCTTTGTGTCGTCTGCAAACTTGCTGACCCATCCTTCAATCCTCTCATCAAGTCATTAATAAAACTATTTTCAATAGTTAGCACAATATTACAGGTTATTTAATTCAGTTGTTTTTTTTTCAAATATTAGTTGTAACTTGCATGGTGCTTCAACAAAGCTGCAGCCTGAACCCAGAACTTGGAACAACGGCATTAGTCAAAAGCAGAATAAGCAGTTATTCTGTTGTGACACACACTCGTTAATTAGAGATGAATACAGAAGCAGATGATAAATTTGTTTGTTGCCATTGCTGCAAATTTCTCCATGCTGCTCTTTCAGTGGAAGCTCATTATTGAGAAATGAATATGCTAAATGCCGCGCTGTGCCTCAGATGAGCAGTGGATAGGTAACTGGGGATAAAAAAACTAAATTTTCTTCCCAGAGATGATCACAACTGGAGGTCAAAGCAAATTAGTAAATTAAAAGATCGCATTAAAGTAGTGCATGTAAAGATACACCAAATTTTGACAATCATTTTTCATTGTAAATTTCAGAAACTTGTATATGATGGCAACTGCACATTCTCAGAAGTTCTCCAAATTATACCCTGTATTCAGGTCCTCAAGACATGCTGAAACATGTGCAGATCCAGAAACCGTTTTGTTGTAACTGCTTGCTCAATGCTTTTTAGCTAAACTTCCATAGGAGCCACTACCCTGCTAAGTCCCTTCAGAATTCTATAAGTTTTAATAATATCTCTTATTCTTCTAAACTCTCGTGAGTAGTCTCAAGCTATACAGAATCCCTCTGTACCAGGGATCATCCTGGTGAACCTTCACTAAACTGCCTCCAATGAAATGAAATCTCTCCTTAAATAAGGGGACCGAAACTGCTCACAGTACTCTCGATGTCGAGATGTGGTCTTACCAGCACCTTATACAGTTACAGTATGACTTCCCTACCGTTATGCTGTAAACTCCTTGAAATAAGGACCAACGTTCTATTAGCCTTCTTGATTACTTGCTGCACCTGTGTGCTATCTTTCTGTTTTGTACACAAGCTCCTTTTGTGTTGCAGCTTTGTGCGATTATTTCGCTTTGTGCAAAATGCAGACAGTGTCACCAGACAGTGAGCAGAGACTGTTGGGTTAGTGCAGTCTGTAGGCTCGAGGAGGTGCTTGTGTGTGGGCCAATGGAAAGAAGACAGAAGGATTTTAATTTAAATAGTGCTTTCAGGACATATCAAAGAACTTCATATTTTAGGAAGACTTGTCATCGTTGCAAAATCAGATATAGAACAACTCAATAAGGGTCTGACCTCTGAATCGCCTGGAGTTGCATGGGTTAACATAAGGGATGAATCAAAGTGAAGGCGAGTTTCACCACACCAAACCCACTGTCAGTTGACAGTGAGGGAAAGTTGAAAGCTTCCACATTGATTGTGTGCATATTAGGACTGTAAGATGTAGGAGCAGAAATTAGGCCATTCAGCCCATTGAGTCTGCTCCGCCATCTAATCATGGCTGATAAGTTTCTCAAACCCATGCGCCCGCTGTTTCCTTGTAACTCTTGATGCCTTTGACAATCAAAAAGCCAACTATTCCGTATTAAATTTACTCGATGACCTGGTCTCCACAGCCTTCTGTGGCAGTGAATTCCGTAGATTCACCACTATCTGGCTGAAGAAGTTCCTCCTTATCTCTGCTCTAAAAGGTTTCCCCTTCACTCTAAGACAATGCCCTTGGGTCTCAGTCTCTCCTACCACTGGAAACATCTTCCCAACATCCACTCTGTCCAGGCCATTCAGTATTTTGTAAGTTTCAATTAGATTCCCCCTCATCCTTCTTGTTCTTGAGGCTTTAACTGACAGAAGACTCAAAGAACATTGGCTTCAGTCACATTACTGAAACTTTTCAGGATCTGACTGGAACATGACTGGCAACAACCCAGGATCTCTTCTCACAGGACAACCAAGGACTAGAGGGCATTGTCTCAGAATAAAAAGTACCAATTTAAGACTGAGAAGAAGAGAAATTTCTTCTCTGAGGATTGAGTTATTAAAAACTGCTTGTCACAGAGAGCTGTGTAAATATACACAGTCCTTGTGTATGTTTAAGGCTGAGATAGTTAGGTTCTTGATCAAGGAAATCAAGGGTTACAGGAAAAATGCAGGAAAGTGGATGTGCGGAACTTCAGGTCACACATAATCCTGTTGAATGGCAGACTAAGATTGAGGAGATGAATGGCTAATTCTGGTTCTAATTTCTTATGGTCTTATGGTGTGGTAATATGGTGGTTAATGGATTAGCAATCCAAAGACCTGGAGCCATAAGTTCAAATACTGCTCTAGTAGTTGGTGAAATTAAATCAATCTGGAAAACATTAGAAGTAACTGAGTTTCATGTCAGCAATGCTAACTAAACCAATGAATTGTTGTAAAACCCATCTGATTCATCAATGTCGTTTGGAAAGGAAACCTGTCATCTTTGCCTCTTCCAGCTTCCATGTGACATCTGATCCATAACGACACAGTAAACTATTCAATTATCTTGTGAATGGGTCTGGAAAGTTGTACAGCTGTTTCAAAAACTATCACAAAAAGTTAGAGTCAATACGGACTGCATCATCTCAAGAAGATGGCACAGCAACAACACTTCAAGGGTAGTTATGGATGGGCAATAAATGTTGGCTTTTCCCACAGCAATTTCATTCTATAAGTGATTTTTTTTAAACTCCTAACTTCTCATGTTGGCTGCGTTCTAATTATGATGAATCCACACTGGCCACGCACATGAATCGATGACCATTTCTCACTTGAACGTCTACTAATGTGAGCAGCAAGAATCCTAAATATTGCCAGAACACGGGTATGATTTTGGTTAAAACTTCTTGGTTGCATCCTGACAGCAAACTCAGTCTGGTAACCAAGCAACATGGCTAAAATCTAAACTGCTTTCAAGTCTCTGTATTTGCCGAGTGTCTCAGTGACATTTCTATCTTGGCATCATTCAATGCAGGCTAAGTAGATGCCCACTTAAATGCTTGTGTGTGAATAGGCAACCCATTTAAAATATATGGATGTTTCTTATTTAATAAAGGCACATATATATAAAACCTATGATTGTCCTTTTCTTACACCTGCATTTTTATTGAGAGAAATTTTGAGCGTTACTGCTTCTTTATCTTTGCTTCAACACTCCAGCCTTGCAGTGCACATTATTCTGAGTACCTATAAACCACCCACTGAAATAATAAACCAGAGATCTGCATAGCCATATGCACACGTCAGACCTGGAGGAGTCCATAATGCTCACAAATCATATTCAAATAATAAGCCAATGGTTTCAGTTTATTCAATATCTATTAAAGACTTCATTTAACCCGACACTATCCAATCCCTGATGGGCCACAATTCATCAGACACTTGTTATATATTTTCCCCCAACTACGAAAACAGCCCTCTCACCAAGAATGCAATGGTTAGTGAAAACATCAGCAAATTTTGTTTCTAATGCTATGTGGAGCTGGAGGAACACAGCAGGTCAGGCAGCATCAGAGGAGCAAGAAAGCTGATGTTTCAGGTCGGGACCCTTCTTCAGAAATGGGGAGAAGGGAGGGGAAGTCTGAAATAAATAGAGACAGGAGGGGTGGGGCTGGGGAAGGTAGGTGGGATAGTGATAGGTGAGTGCAGGTAGGCAGTTGTTGGGATTGGTCAGTGAGGTGGTAGGAGTGGATAGGTAGGAGGGAAGACAGACAGGTTGTGTCAGGTCAAGGAGATGGGGATGAGAGGGAGGGTTTTGAAACTGGTAAAGTCTACATTTTGAGATAATTTAGTTGTAGGATCCCAAGGCGGAATATGAGGTCCTGCTCCTCTAGGTGGTGTCATTGTGACACTGGAGGAGGTCCAGGTTGGACATGTCGTTCCAGGGAGTGGGAAGGGGAGTCGAAGTGGTCCGTGACTAGAAGGTGTTATCGTCTGTTGCGAACAGAGCACAGGTGATCCACAAAGCAGTTTATTTTTTTCTTGTTTTCCACCGACATTCATTATTTTTGGAGAACGTATTATTCCATGACAACAACATTATGCAGTTGCAAAAATACCAGCAATTCAGTGGATCTAGTTTGGGAGTTAGTTGTATTTTCCCCTGGTGATTTCAGCCTTCATGACTAAGCATAAGCAAAATTGGCAATAGGATGAGGTGTCGAAAATCTGAGTCTGTAACAGCTCCCTCTCTAAGCTCTGCTCAACTGGACAGTGATGTTGAACTTCAAGGTTTCTCACAAATCAGGCAAATACTTGAGATGCAGCAGCAGTTTTTCCAGGTCGTGGTGAGTGTGCTACACATACTATCAACAGTAGAAAGGATGGAAAAAATCCAACTTGGTTGCAATTTGATAGAGTGGTGCTGAGAACTGCAACATGGAGATAGAATCCACCTCTCAAAGAGGCTTCAAGCATGTTCTGAAATGGATTAATGCAGACGTTAAGGCAGCAGGCAAGCTGGTATCAGAGCAGGATGACATGTACTTTATTTGTGACCTTATATCCTATCTCAAAGATTCCATCTCTGCAAAATGAGAAGATGCAAAACCCAGAAGTCAATGTTAACGAAGTCAAACATGGACCAGTTTGGTTGAAAGGCCTATTTTCATGCTGTATTACTCAATGCCTCAAAGTGAGTGAGGGGAGTTCATTTTGATCTACTTCAGACTTCAAAGTTTACTCCATACAGTTCCACTCAAAACCATTTTCAAGTTAAAAATCAGTGAGTCTCTTGTTACCTGATTGAACAGTTTCCATTTTTTATTTGACTCATCAAGCTGGACAGCATAGAGGCACATCTTTGGTCCAACTCATCCACACCAATTAGATATTCTAAATTATTCTAGTCCCATTTGCTAGCATATGGCCTATACTCCTCTCAACCCTTCCTATTCATATACCCATCTAGATGCCTTTTAAACATTGAGATTGTAGCAGCCTCACCACTTCTTCTGGTGTCTCATTCCATACACGCACCTCCCTCTGCATGAAAAAGTTGCCCCTTTGGGCCACTTTTAAATCTTTCTCCTCTCACCTTACACCTATGCCTTGTAGCTTTGGATTCTCCCGACTTGGGAAAAGGACCTTGTCTGTTCACGTTATGATGCCCCTCATGATTTTATAAACCTCTATAAGGTGACCCTTCAGCCTCCAATGCTCCAGGGAAAATAGCCCCAGCCCAATCAGCCTCAGCCTATGGCTCAACCTCTTCAACCCTGGTAACATCCCTGTCAATCTTTCCTAAACCCTTTCAAAGTTCATAACATCCTCGGATGGAGATGGCTAGCAGAAGGAGACATAGCTTTAAATTGAGGGGTGATAGAGATAGGACAGATGTCAGAGGTAGATTCTTTACTCAGAGATTGGTAAGGGCATGGAATGCTCTGCCTGCAACAGTGGTAGACTCACCAAGTTTAAGGGCATTTAAATGGTCATTGGATGAACATATGGATAGTAATGGAATAGTGTAGGTTAGATGGGCTTCAAATTGGTTTCATAGGTCGGCACAACATTGAGGGCCGAAGGGCCTGTAATGCGCTATAGTGTTCTACGTTCTATCCATTATATAGTTGAATAAATGAAGATTTCTAGGTTTAAAATGAAGATCCTACCAATTCTGTTCCATATGGAATTTAGAGCACTAAAGGATTGGGAGTGGTCATTCAGCCCCTTGAGACCATTCTGGCATTCTATTAGATCATATCTAAGCTGTATCTCCATTGGTTCATTCGCCCTTATTCCACACCCTTTTCTATTCTTCCCTAGCAGACAAACATTCTTAATCTACTTAAAAAAAATGATGCAATATGCAAATTTTTATTTAGGTGGAGGCAATCAAAAGTGGTGAGTTCTTTCACCTTGAGTCAAAGGTCAATTCTCACACCACAAGTCCTAAAAAACACTTAAAGCTTATGCCCCTTTCACTCCTGCATCTTCCAGAAGAAATAGTTCCTTTTCATCCACTTGACTGAATTTTTTTTATCAGTTTAAGTGCCTTAAGTAGGCTGAGCAGTGATCTAATCATGAAGGAATAGAAGACAAGACAATCTGGTTTATCTCCCAACAGTTAACTCTTCACGCTCTCCTGGTATAATCCTGTTCAATCTGCAATTTGGTATTTTTTAATTATTCCCACTTCAGCAATAAATTTTCCACTTAAAATTGGCTTTTTAAATCGGCACTTCTATTTAATCAGAATGCCTCACTGCAGGTGGCCAGAATATTGTGCTCACTTATTTGGACCACCGGAGTTAGCACATTTTCATATGGTCTTAATGCAGATTTTTCTGCTTGAGGGCTCCGAGTTGCCATGTATGCTTGTTCCTGATGACAAATTTAATTACTTAAATAAGAATTATGTAATAGAAGTGTCCTTTGCACATAAAAATGGGACCTGCTGTTTAATAATTTATCCATAATTCTTAACACGATAAATATCCCTTAAAGCATAAATCCATAAAGAGAGAGAGATCATGGGCCTCAGAAAAAAGACATAGCTAAGAAAATCAATGCAATTAATTGGACCAAGTGAGTAATGGAATAGAAAGGGATAATGTCACCCACTGGGTTCAATTTCTCTTTAAAATATAAGAAAAGTTGAGAAAGTCCATACACTTCACAAATCTGCTTGTTGCTATGAAAACTGTCATTTTACTCAGGGATGATATTTTTGCTACATTTTCCTCAATGTGCTGAACAGTAGTGGCTAACAAGGTTTTCATGTCATGTACAACTTGACGTTCTTCATCCCGCTTGCCATTTAAAGTTTGCAGCATGCTCCTGAACATTTCCGTTCCACTGCGATCAGTTGTCTACGTCTTGTTTCTCTGTTCCATCAGGTGAAGAATCCTTGTAGGCTAGGGACAGCTGGAGTTTGTGTCGAGCTTTCATTTTCTTCAGATTTCCACCCCTTCCTCCCCTTCTCTGAAGTTAACCATTTCTACTGAGATTGTGGGCAAAAATTAATTGAAAATGGACACATTCAATTCTAATAGCAACTGCATAGTGATCTAAAAATTGCTTTTAGTGTATCTCATTTCCTCAACATAAAATAGCCGCCACCCGCGTGAGATCTGTTTTGCTGAATTTAAGATGAGTGATTGATTTCAGTAGTGTATTCTTGGAAGCACAATTTGGAAGGAAACCTGGTTACAAATGCCAGAAATAAAAGCCATACTTTTAGGTAAAGGATTGTCATGTATAACCTTTTTTTAAATTTATGCTAAGAAGATGTAGTGATTAATTTTTTTAACTTATGTTTTATTTTAGTGGCTAAGATTTTGTGCCTAGATACCTTTGTATCAAAGATGGTACCAGGAATGGTGACATTGTACACTTTCCACTGTGTTCCTGTATCTCTGTACTTGAGTTCACGTGACAACAAAACCTAACAAAGCCTAAACTTTAAAAGAGAAGTCTCCTTTATGATAGGTCTTTGAAGTTAAGCTTTTATTAACATCGCTGGAGAGGTTTAAGTCCAACAGGCTGTGGCTACTTTTAGATTAATCAAATGGGGCTGTTTTGGCTGGGGCTTTCTGACCACAATCATCCTGGAGCAAGTAAGCAGCTAGGAACTGCAGTTGACACAAAGTTGAATTATCTTTACGACATGACCGTCAAAATCTTCTTCCATTGCCTTCGACTCCCAGCGCACTTTTTGGGCAAGAGTCCTCTCCTTGTGCCACAGAACACTTTGCTCACCTCCAAAACTCCACCTCCACCTGGACCCCTCCCTCTGGCCTTTTATCTGCGCTTGACCTATTCATTGAGAACTGTCATCATGACCTAGGTTGGAGTGGGTGGGGTGGGCGAGGTGGAGCAAAGAAATTGAGTGATCCAAATCTCCCCATGAAGTGACTGCATTTGTGTTCTCAGATCCATCCCGACATTGGAATGGAGCCTGCTGACAAGGGTTGTTGTTATTGTTGTCGGCCTCGAGACTGCACAGCTACCTCCTACTATCTCCCCTTGGAGACATGAACCCAACACGGAAAGCCAGGCCGTTTTGTTTACCACAGTCACGAACCTCATTTCATCTGGTGATCTCCACTTCAGTGCGTCCAAGTTCAAGTCTTCCAAACTTGCATGGCTTGGTTCAACCTCTTTCCCGAAATCCATGATCAGGACTGGCTCGACGGGCCATTGCCTTGCCTCATAGAACTCATCTCTTCCGACATCAATTCACCTTTTTTCTCCCCCGATCCAGGTTCTGCCCACTTAGATCCGCCATTCTTTTGATGTTTTACGTCAGTTTCAGAATTTCCAGTTTGCGGGCTCCAGTCGTCTCCTCTTTATCATGGAAGCGCAATCCCTTTCCTCCAGGGTGGCCTCAGGGCTCTCCACTCCTTCCTGAAACAAAGGACTGTACCGTCCCCATCCACCATCATCCTCCTCTGCCGGGCAGAATTTGTCCTCTACATCGCCGAGGCCAGACGCCAACTCTCCAACACCTCCTCTTATCGCCCCCTGGATTATGACCCCCCCCCCCCCCCACCCCCGAGCACCAAACCATCATCTCCCAAACCATTCACAACCTCATCACCTCAGGTGACCTCCCACCCACAGCCTCCAACCTCATTGTTCCCTAACTCCGCGCCGCCCGCTTTTATCTCCTTCACAAAATTCTCAAACCTGACTGCCCTGGTCAACCCATTGTCTCTGCCTGCTCCTGCCCCACCGAACTCATCTCCACCTATCTGGACTATATTTTCTCCCCCTTGGTCCAGGAACTCCTTACCTACGTCCGTGACACCACCCATGCCCTCCATCTCCTCCAGGACTTCCAACTCCCCGGTCCCCAACAACTCATCTTTACCATGGATGTCCAGTCCCCATACACCTGGATTGCTGATGCAGATGGCTACAAGGCCCTCCGCTTCTTCCTGTCCCGCAGGCCCGACCAATCCCCCTCCACCGACATCCCCATCCGCCTAGCTGAACTCGTCCTTACCCTCAACAACTTCTCTTTCGATTCCTCCTACTTCCTACAGACAAAGGGGGTGGCCATGGGTACCCACATGGACCCAGGCTATGACTGCCTCTTTGTAGGTTACGTGGAACAAATCCTCTTCCGCACCTACACAGGCCCCAAACCCCACCTCTTCCTCCGTTACATTGATGACTGTATCGGCGCCGCCTCGTGCTGCCACGAGGAGCTCGAACAGCTCATCCATTTCACCAACACCTTACACCCCAACCTCAAATTCACCTGGACCATCTCCAACACCTCCCTCACCTTCCTGGACCTCTCTGTCTCTACCTCAGACAACCACTTAGAAACCGATGTCCAGTTCAAGCCCACTGACTCCAACAGCTACCTAGAATACACCTCCTCCCACCCACCTTCCTGCAAAAATTCCATCCCCTATTCCCAATTCCTTTGCCTCTGCCGCATCTGCTCCCAGGATGAGGCATTCCACTCCCGCACATCCCAGATGTCCTCGTCCTTCAAGGACCACAACGTCACCCTGCAGTGGTCGAGAACACCCTCAATCAAGTCTCCTGCATTTCCCGCACCTCATCCCTCACACCCTGCCCCCGCAATAATCGTCAAAAGAGAATCCCCCTTGTCCTCACATACCGCCCTACCAACCTCCGGATACAACGTATTGTCCTCCGACACTTCCACCATCTACAATCCAACCCCACCACTAACGGCATTTTTCCATCCCCACCCTTGTCTGCCTTCGGGAGACACCACACTCTCTGGGACTCCTTTGTCCGCTCCACACTCCCCATCAACCCCACCATACCCAGCACTTTCCCCTGCAACTGCAGGAAGTGTCACACTTGCCCCCACATGTCTTCCCTCACCCCCATCCCAGGCCCCAAGATGACTTTCCACATCAAGCAGATGTTCACCTGCACATCTGCCAATGTGGTACATGGGTACATCTGCTGTACCCGGTGTGGCTTCCTCTACATTGGGGAAACCAAGCAGAGGCTTGGGGGCCGCTTTGCAGAACACCTCCGCTCGGTTCGCAATAAACAACTGCACCTCCACGTTGCGAACCATTTCAACTCCCCCTCCCATTCCTTAGACGACTTGTCCATCCTGCAGTGCCATAATGATGCCACCTGAAGGTTGCAGGAACAGCATCTCATATTCCGCTTGGGAACCCTGCAGCCCAATGGTATCAATGTGGATTTCACAAGCTTCAAAATCTCCCCTTCCCCTACTGCATCTCAAAACCAGCCCAGATTGTCCCCGCCTCCTTAACTTGTTCTTCCTCTCACCTATCCCCTCTTCCCACCTCAAGCTGCACCTCCATTTCTGACCTACTAACCTCATCCCGCCCCCTTGACCTGTCTGTCCTCCCCGGACTGACCTATCCCCTCCTTACCTCCCCACCTATACTCTTGTCCCTACCTATCTACTCCTCTATCCATCTTCGGTCCGCCTCCCCCTCTCTCCCTGTTTATTCCAGTTCCCTCTCCCCATCCCCCTTTTCTGAAGAAGGGTCTAGGCCCGAAACGTCAGCTTTTGTGCTCCTAAGATGCTGCTTGGCCTGCTGTGTTCATCCAGCTCCACGCTTTGTTCTCATTACTTCTCCTTCAACTCCTCTCACTTCTGTTTTGTGTCGAAGCTTCAAAATCTCCCCTTTCCCCACTGCATCCCAAAACAAGCCCATTTCTTCCTCTCCCCCACTGCATCCCAAAACCAGCCCAGCATGTCTCTGCCTCCCTAACCTGTTCTTCCTCTCACCCATCCCTTCCTCCCACCTCAAGCCGCACCTCCATTTCCTACCTACCACCTCATCCCACCTCCTTGACCTGTCAATCTTCCCTGGACTGACCTATCCCCTCCCTACCTCCTCACCTATACTCTCCTCTCTACCTATCTTGTTTTCTCTCCATCTTCGGTCCGCCTCCCCCTTTCTCCCTGTTTATTCCAGTGCCCTCTCCCCATCCCCCTTTTCTGATGAAGGGTCTAGGCCCGAAACGTCAGCTTTCCTGCTCCTCTGATGCTGCTTGGCCTGCTGTGTTCATCCAGCTCCACACTTTGTTCTCATTACTTCTCCTTCAACTCCTCTCATTTCTGTTTTGTGTCCGTGGGTACCTGCATGGACGTAGTTATGTCTGTCACTTTCATCGGGGATATGGAACACTCCTTGTTCTGGTCTATTCCGGCCCCCTCTCACAACTCTTTCTCTTGCATATATGGTATCATTAGTGCTGCCTCCCTCTCTCTTCCAAATTAGAAAAGTTTTTTTTTCAATTTTGCTTTCAATTCTACCCAGCTCTTAATTTTATCTGGTCCATCTGAATCCCCTTGCTTCCCTTCCATTCCTCAACATCTCTGTTTCCATTTCTGGGAATAGACTGGCCACCAATATCCACTGCAAACCAACTGACTCCCAGCTACGTTATCTTTACATCCTCACACCTTGCTTCCTTTAAAGACTCTATTCCATTCTCCCAGTTCCTCTGTCTCCATCGCATCTGTTCTGATGATGCCAATCTTTGGTAAGGAGCCCTCCGAAATGTCCACCTTCTTCCTCACCTAAAGATTCCCCAGCACTGTTGTAGATAGGGCCCTCAGCTGGGTCTGACTTATTTCCCACCCTTCAGACCTCACCCTGTCTCTTCCCTCCCACAACAGCGATAGGGTAGCCCATGTCCTCACCTACACCCACATCCAGAGGATCATAAGCCACCATTTGTACCACCTCCAGCAGGATGCCACCACCAGCCACATATTCCTCTTCTCTCCCTTGTCAGCTTTCCACAGGGACCATTCCCTCTGGGACACCTTGGTCCTCTCTTCCTTCACTCTTAATGCACCCATACCACCCCACAGCTCCATGGCACCTTCCCTGCAATTGCCAAAGGTGTAACATCTGCCCATTAAGCTCCTCCCTTCCCAGTATCCAAGGGGCCAAATACACCTTCCTGGTGAAGCAGTGCTTTACTTACACTTCACTCAATCTTGTCTACTGCATTCAATGTTCACAATGTGGCTTCCTCTACACTGGGGAAACGAAGCAGTCACCCAATCTAAGTACTGTCCACAAAAAAGACCCTAAGCTTCCAGTTGTCTGCCATTTCAACACACCATCCTGCTCCCTGGCCAACATCTCTGTCCGAGGCTTACTGCAGTGTTCCAGCTAAGCTCAGCACAAGCTGGAAGAACAACACCTCACTTTCTGCTTGGGAGCTCTACAGCCTGCTGACTCAACATCGAGTTCAACATTTGTTGGGTTTGAGGCACCCTCTCCAATGCCGTCACCATTGCCCTACAAGCCAGGCCTTATTATCGCATGGTCTGCTATTATACGCAACTTATTTTTAGGTGTTTACTGTCAATATTAGCTTCTATTCGTTCTCTTAGGCTGACTGTTATCCACTCCTTTGTCTATCCAACAGCTTGCCCCACTATGTTCACCTATCATTTACTTTCCTTATACCCAAACCCCACCCTATCCTCTGCTTAAAAACCAACCTTCTCCTAGCTACCATCAGTTCAGAAGGAGGGCCACTGGACCTGAAACATTAACTTGGATTTCTCTACACAAATGCTGCCAGATCTGGTGAGCTTTTCCAGCCATTTCTGTTTCGTAACCAAATGGTTGATTGGGTTGTTAGCGGCAAAGTCCTTCCACCTGGCAACAACTATGTGAATGGCTCCGAGGAGCTGAACAGCTTCTAGATAAGCACAAGATATCCAAATACCTTTGGTGGAGTCCTTTATCTTGCAGTTTGTGTTCCCTCAGCAGTAGCTGCAAGCTTTCGTTGACTACGATGTCAGAGAATTTCCAAGTTGCGAACTAGCCACTCTGCACCTCCTGCAAGTAGCTGGACGTCCCTGGGGAAGAGAGATTGAGGAGCAGCTAAATCTGACAAACAAAAACAATCATCTCAGCAAACCATGCAGACAGAGATCAGTGAGCTGCCTTCTAATGTTTCCTTCCGTCCATAGTATCAATTTTTCTTTGTTTATCTATGTATGAGTGGGGGCATTGAAGGCGACAGAATTGAAGGAGCTTAGAGTTTTAACTTGTAGAGTTGTGTTGACAGTTTATAACTGCTTACTTGCAGCTAAAATCTACTTAGATTCATAGAGGTGCACAGCATAGAAACAGACCCTCCAGTCCAACTCATCCATGCTGACCAGATATCCTAAATTAATCTAGCCCCATTCGCCAGAATTTGGCCCATATCCCTCTAATCCCTTCCTATTCATATACCAATCCAGATGCCATTTAAAAGTTCTCATCATACCAGCCTCAATCACTTCCCCTGGCAGCTCATTCCATACACACACCACCCTCTGTGTGAAAAAGTTGACCCTTAGGTCCCTTTTAAATCTTTCCCCTCTCACCTTATGCCTATGCATTCTAGTTTTGGGTTCCTCAACCCCAGGTAAACGACCTTGTCCATTCACCATTTTGAAATACAGAGGAATGCTTGTTAAGTACAGAAGCCTAGTCCATAAAAGGACAGTTACATTGGAGATTTCACAAGCATTGACAAAAATCTTCAAGTTTTGTGTTGACTGTGGGAGTAGCGAAGCTTCATTTCCTGCATACTACTCCTGTGCAGAATTTGAGCACACTAAGCACCAACATTGTCAATTGCATTCAACACAGAAAACTCTCAGCCCTTGTCTCTTTTTCTATTGAGGTCTTGACCCAAAAATCATTGTCACATGGGTAGACTATTTCATTGCTTTCATTGACGCCATGGTTTATTGTTGTTACACTGAAAGTCTGTGGACACAGGCCTAAAGTTGTGGAATATAGAATGTAGAGCACTACCGTGAGGAACAGGCCCTTCGGCCTACCATGTCTGTGCCATGCTAAACTAATCCTATCTGCCTGCACATTGTCTGTATCGTTCTGTTCCTTGCCTGATCACGTTTCTGTCTAAATGCTTTAATGGTATCATATCTGTTTCTGCCACTTTCCCTCTTTAAACAGTCCAGGCAAATACCATCCTCTTTGTAAGAAGTTTGTAAGGAAATCTCCTTTAAAAACTTTCCCCTCTCACCTTAAACCAATGGCCCCTAGTATATGACATTTCCACCCTCTAACAAAGGGACTATCCACTCTGTCCATGCTTCTCATGATTTTTTTATATTTCTAACAGGACACCCCTCAACTTCAGAGTCTCTCGCGAAAACAACCCAAGTTTATCCAACTTCTCCTTACAGCTAATACAATCCAATCCAGGTAATTTCCTGGTAAACTTCTCTTGCACCCTCTCCATTTCCTTCCTGTAGTACAGTGACCAGAACCCCATGCAGTGTTCCAAATGTAGCCTAACTGAAGTTTTATACAGCTGCAACATGACTTGCCAATTTTTATACTCAATACCCCAATGTAGGCAAGTATGCTGTACACTTTTTTTTAAACCAACTTACCCATTTGCATTGCCACTCTCAGGGACCTATGGATTTGCTCTGCACATTAATGATTCTAAGCACCCTGGCATTTACTGTACTTTCCTCTTACATTTAGTCTCTTAAAATCCCTCATATCCACATGATCCACATTAAACTCCATTTACCATTTCTCCATCCATCTTTCCAACTATATCCTTTGACAACCTTCACTGCAATCTGCAAATCTGCCAATTTTCAAGTCATCTGCAAACTTCCTAACCAGACCATTTTTAATCCAAATAATTCATATATTTTCAAAACAGGGGTTGTTTTACAGCATCAGAGATAATGGGAACTGCAGATGCTGGAGAATTCCAAGATAATAAAATGTGAGGCTGGATGAACACAGCAGGCCAAGCAGCATTTCAGGAGCACAAAAGCTGACGTTTCGGGCCTAGGCCCGAAACGTCAGCTTTTGTGCTCCTGAGATGCTGCTTGGCCTGCTGTGTTCATCCAGCCTCACATTTTATTGTTTTACAGCATAACAGGATTACAAAATGACTGGTTGTGCTTTAGAAAGGGCATCATCTTATGGTGCAGTGCGTAGTATGTCTGCCTCTGAGCAAGAAGCTCAAAGTTCAAGTGCCACTCCAGGACTTGATTTTCATAGAAGGTGTATTCACAGCATAATGAAACAACCTGGGTATTAACTTGTAGTCCCTTCCAACATACACAAAAAGTAAGCAATAAGAGCAGGAGAGATTTTGGGTCAGCTGTATGATGCAAAGAAAATTAGAAAGATCAATGTGGCAGGGCAGTGCAGTGCAGTTTTCTCACTCTCCCAGGATCCAAACTGCAATGTGAAGATAGTTGAATTACCTTGTCAGCTCCTGCTATGGGAGACTGTGTCTATGTTCTGCAATGGCTATTTCAGTACCTTGTATCCAAGCATTGCTCCTGTAGTAAATGGGGCTAATTAACGCCTCATTGCAGATATTGAAGATTGAGCTTGTTCTGTCATTTTGAAAGGCTTGACTTACACACCAAACATTTGCTATCTGTTGCACTGAGAAGTATTGTCTCGCCATGCTTTTTAAGCAATGACTTTTGAATGTAAATCATTTTTGGCTGTGCATTGACATGAGTGGCATTTAGATGCAGAATTTTTATCCCAATCTAACCCAAGAGATGTGTGACTACTATTTAATTCTATTGTATCACACCAACCAACAATGTAACTATGTTTCATATTTCTTTTTACAATTACTGGGTTACTTGCTTAGCTTTAAATTTGGTTTACAATCAATCCAAAATTTTCCCATGAATATTTTTTAAGAATAGTCACTATATTGTTAATTACTGACTCATCAACACTAATGACGTCCCTGTTGTTGGGACCAGGTGTTGATCCAAACAGAGTATTGATTCAACGATTTTAAACCCCTCACTTTTCCCCAATTTCCTTGCCCACATCACCCTGATTGCTTAATTATAAAAAGGCATTCTCGCAATCTAATTTGCCTTAAAATGGAAAAAAAACTGTTTTTGGACCTAATATACTATGATCATTCTATCATGTCATTCTATGATCAGATTTCACTGAAATAGCACAACATTTTAAATGTACTGCTGTTTATAGAAGTTATGTATGTTGATAGTTATTTCTTATTTTATATTGTTGTTTAAAAATTCTGAATCACAGGCAATTTCAATGTTTATAATCAGAGATAGACCACTGTGAGCAATGCATGCAACATGCTGGTAATCTTGTTTTGTTTGTCTACCTTCAACTGTTATTATCATGGCTGAGGGCTGAGATAAAACGAATGCATGGCTAACAAAATTGACTGCTGAATTCAACTAGATTATGGCCCCTATTCATTTTATAGGTTTTTTGAAGCATTTTGAGACAACCATTAACATCAACTAATGTTGGATTAAGCTGCTAATGCCCTTGCTATGGTCATGCGGCTGTTAACTGGCCTCTTGCAAGATCACAAGAGGATAGGCACACCAAAACATGTTGAATGTATATTTTGACAATTAGTGATTGCCCTAAGGCAGTTCTCTTTGAATAGATCAAGTTGATCAACAGATCAACCAAAGTCCACTTTGGTGAGATGATCAGTGATGGTCCATCAAATGAACAGGCATAAAATTGCACGTGCTACTTTAGTGCTTTACTATTAATTTTTTGGAAGGTCACTTTCCCCACATTAAAAAAAAATCAGAGCTTGTCAACTATTTGTAATGAAGCATATATTCCAATACGTAACCTTTTGCCGGCTTTATTCTGGATAAAGACTAAGTCACCTTAGTTTTACTTAACCACTTTCTCACTGGAAAAAGAGAGATGACTGATAGTGGTGGTTTAATCTGAGATTCAACAAGTCTCAGGTAAGGGGAGGGGCTGAGAAGACGAGTACATCAAGTTAACCTAAGCTGGTGCAGGAATTGAGCCCACACGGTTGGCTTCACTTTGTGTTGCAAACTAGCGACTGACTTGGTGATACCTTCTTCAGAACTGGAGTCGAAACGTCGACGCTGCTTTCTCTCCACAGATGCTGCCAGACCTGAATTTCTCCAGCCTCTTCTGCTGTTGTTTAAGATCAAGTCATGCAGCATAGAAAAAAACCCACTAATCCCAGTTACCTGCGCTTGGTCCATAGCCTGAACCCTGGAATTTTCAGTGCTCATCCAGTTGCTTCTTAAATATTGAGAGAGTACGTGCCTCCACCGACCTTCCAAATAGCATGTTTCATGTTTCTACCACCCACTGGGTTAAAAAAGTATTTTCTCAGATTTCCTCTAAACTACTCACTCACCTTAAAGTCAACCCTCTGGTCTTCAGCATCCACAGTTCTTTGTTATATTTTAGTGTTTTCCCAATGATCTTGTTAGTCAAGAATCTAAACTTGCCTTACAACATTCACAGACCCTGCTTCTATTACATTCTTGGTCTCTTTGAGCTTAAAAAGTCTGCTGACGCAAGGAAAATTAAATTTATTTAAGGAACATCTGGCTGTGTTTTCACCTTGCCATTATCCCACACGAGATCGTGATCATTTGAAATTTTACTACCTTCTGTGATGATGTCTCTTGTGTCTCATGTTACAAGAAGATCCCTGGGCAAGAATACCCAATTATCTTGGTTCCAAACGATTTGGCTCAAACTGCTAAACTTTCTGAGCGAGGATGCTTCCCTTCTTTATTCGCTCGCTCAGTCTTTCAGACAGTTGCAACAAGGTCCATTTAAGAAAGTTGCTCTCCCTTGGTAAGGCATTACCCCAGAGTCAAACGAATTTGAGCTTTAAAAGGGAGCCAATTTAACTGGGCTATCATGTTAACAAATAATAAGTTTATTAATTATTAAACGAGACAAGAATTAGTAATGCAACACATTTACAGCTTAGAAATCAGTTGAATCTAAAAGATAATGTGAAAACAAACAAGTTATGCAGATCAATCTCTGAATTGTTTGCAAAGAGTTCTTGAATGTTGCAGATATTAGAGTGGGAGTTAGTGATAGCATTGATGTTTTAGTTGAACATGCAAGAGCATTTAGTCCTACAATTCCACTCCAGTAGAGAAAAAAATGTTTTTTTTAAACCCATCCTTGAATATTCTTCAAAAATGGAAAAAAGAAAATGTGTCTGCATTTATGAACATTATCTGCAAAAGGTGGCTCACTGTTGTGCAAGAGGCCAACAGTTCCTCACTTTCTTTATAGTCACAACAGATCACAGTCCAGTCTGTTTGGATTTGCCTCCTTCTCACATTAAAGGGTTGTTGTATAAAGTTCTCTTTGCATTTGTGGATTTCTCTCTCCACTCAGCCATTTAATTTGCATGCACAGCATTAGGTCTGTATCAGCTGGCTTTCGAAAAAATGCGTTTTGGAATTACAGGTTAAAAGATGTCCATAGTTACTTACCTGTTGTCCTAACACTGACTACCATTTTACAGTCAGCCCTAACTCACAGCTTTCAAATTTCTGATCCTACCTATTATGTTGGAACCTCCACTGCACCTTGGAGAATTAATTACAACCCTCAAAAATAATCTCCACCTCCATCTTAAATGAGACTCCTCTAATTTTGTGTAGCCTAGTTCTGGTCTCTCCCACAAGGGAAGAAAAAGAAATGCAATTTCATCATCCTATCAATCTCCTTCATGATACATTTCAGGAACATCAACTCAAATCTTCAAAACGCTAATAGATACAACTCTAACCCTGTCCTACTTTCTTCTGTAACATATCACTTTCATGCCAGGAATAAACTGAGTCAACGTACGCTGAACTGATTCTAAAGCAATTAGAATTTTTCTTAGATGAAAGGAGACAAAAATTGCAAACAGTAATCAAGATGTGATCTCACCAATGCCCTACACAACTGCAGCAAAACCTCAATTTTTTTATGCCGTTGCCCTTGTCAATCACTTCTACCTGGAGATTTTTTTTTGTAAGTTAGGTAACTCGATGCCTATATCCCTTTGTACTGCACTGTTCTACAATCTTTCTCCATTTACATAATATGTTACTCAATAGATCTTGCCAACATAGACAAGTTTATATTTTTTTCTATATTATCTACCTGCCAAATCTTTGGTCACTTCCTTGGTCTGTCTTCTCTGTGAGGAAGGCAAGACGTGTCTGTAACTTACTCAGTTTTATCACCACATTTAACAGTGTCAATAGTGTATGTTTTGGGCACAAAAATGTCATTCTTAAGATTCTACTGGGGGCTTTTAAAGTTCAAAGAAGGCATCTGAAAACCAAATTAACTGACAAATATGCCACAAAATTTTCACATTTTATAAACTTAATTAAAATGCCATGCAAAGACAGTTAATACAGTAAGCACAGCCAAGTTAACACTATAGCTTACAACCAAAACTTCTGCTACAAATGCAGTTCTACTTTGTTCCCTAATCGCACGCCCCACATAAAAAAAAAGTTGTTTAATGAAATTTTGAATGTTCCTTTAATTTTGGGGCAGGAGTAATGCAAGATATGCCAACGCCCTCTGGAATTCACTGTAGTTTTCCTGACTATTCCAATTATTCCGGCAAAATAAAAAGGACATCACGCCATTAACTTTTTTTGCAAAACAACTCTTCAACTTTCCTTTAAAACCTTATAACTGTGAATTCCACAGGTCAGGCACAGACCTACTGTGACTCCTATACAATTGCTTAAAATATCAGAAAACATCCTTGATTTCTAATAACCCACTGACAAAGCTGGTTACTTATAGAATTCCAAACCAATGATTTAACCACTTTTCACTGATAGGATTATTGCAGCTTTCTTACTTTAGCAAATCTTCCAGTTATTTCTCACCATTCTAAACTTTGTCTTGTACTGAATACTGGCTCTGAACTATAGGCTAGACCATGGACAATTGATCTAGCATTCACTCTACATCATGTGCAGGTCTGAATTTATCTTGTGGCTGTTTAGAAAGCTAGGTATACAAAACCAACAATCGTTTAGCTTCTGTTGAAGCAACAACTATTCTTATTTGCTGATGATGCACAAACTGAATTCTAAGAGACGAACTCAACTCAACTAAATTAGCTAACTTTTAATTCTAAAGCTTTCCTTAAGTTTGGGGATCATGAATGAGAATGTTTATTCTCTTTACCAGAATAACTGTGCATATCTTGTCTCAAGTGCTTCAGTTCAATAGGCCCACCTGTCACTTTATAACTCTCATCCTTTTCTTTTATCAATCTCATCCAATAAGCACAGGTTACATTTTAAACTGTAATCAAGTGTCTGGTTTGCCAGTTAAGTTTAAGATTTTGAGCCAGAGAATTTTTTTTTACAAAGTTCTCCTCACTGAACTTAAATGAAAGTTCAAAAATTAAGACTGAAAATAAAGAGACCTCTCAAAAACATATGGTGTCTAATATTAGGCAGAAGTAACAGTTACCCTAAAGGGGGAAGAAAACAGAGAAAATGTCTCTACTGTATAACTGTGAGAGTTTACTTTTTCTTCATTTTAATGGGGCTTGGGGAGCAGTGCGTTTCAACCAAGGAGTTAAAATTTTCGATTGCAACACACTGCCTTCGAGATATGTCAGTTGTCAGCCTGCAATTGCTTATGTCCATATGGTGAGAATATGCTCATAGGGCTGTTTGGGAGGAAACTTTGCTGATTTGACCAACCAATGATGAAAAAATGGTGATAGATTTCCAAGTGAGGGTAGTGTGAGACTTTGATGAGAATTTGAAGCTCAGTGTATCCCATGATCCTGATGCCTTTTCCTAAGCTGGGAGAGGTCATAGGTTTTGGATGTGCCATTAGTGAAACCTGGGCAAGTTGTTGCAGTGCATTTTGCAGATAGTAAAATGTTAAATACATACTATCTGCCTATTTATTGATTCACCATTGCTGCTTACCCTATTCTTGATGCAACATGATCCATAAGTCACATAGTTCCACTCATCAAATGTACTTATACATTGTTTAAATAATTTAACTTCAGACACTCACAGGGCTCCGTCTTCACTCCTTATATCAGAAAAGCAGACAAAATGCAGGAGAAAGAGAAAGCACTCAGGGTACTTCACATCACACATACCCAGGAAATAATTGAGGTATCTATATTATTCTCAGAAAAAAGTTTGCAAGTAACTGTAAACTAAATTGCAAATACTTCAACCACATTTGCTGACTTCATTTCAATGCTTGAACTAATGAGAAGTTGAGGTATGGTTATTGTTAATGTGTTGACTTTTCCATGATGAAATGATATCCCATCCTTTGGTGAATGTTGAGTCGGTGCAAGGATTCATATGATGGAAAATACTTAGCATGGCAAGAGTGAAAGTGGGGTGAAAAAAAACACCCACAGGATGTAGATGCATCTGCACATGCGGTCTATGCCCCTGACCTAGTTAGGTCATTCAGTCCCTTCCTACGCTGTAATTGTAAAAAGGCACTAATCTCCTGTTGTTCTCAGCTTACATCCACCACTGCTTTTTGGAGACAGTGGTAGATTTCTTCCTCCCTTTACTACAGGAAGGAAAAGAAAATGTCCCTTGTGCTCCTGAACGCAGCCAGCAAGCAATAATGTCAGTGGGGCAGCAATAGTGGTTGGAACTTCTCTTGTCCCTTGTTCATCATCCATCCTGAACATCTTTAGTTTGTGTGCTGCCTTTATTAAATGCAGTTTAAATTGCATCAGATAGGTGCACATCACAACCACAGCGCAGCTCAGAGAAGCAAAACCCAGAAATCAAAGTTCATCAGCTCATCTGAAACAATAGTGCCTAGATTTCTGCAATCTTGCCCATACTTCCCCCCACACCCCCAAACACAACCCACAAACACCTCAGCTCAGAAGGAATTTTCTATTAATAAATATCAAGGCCAACCAGTCACATTGAATGATCAAAAGAAATCATCTCTTCCTTTAACATCAGAGTTCAGGCATGATTCTATTTTAAATTTTAATATTGTTTCAGGGCTTTCTTTCATTGTAAGCATTGCTACTGAAATGTCACACTTAGGAAGCACGTTAGCAGTGATTGACCCACATCTTGCCTGTCAAACTTGATGCTGAGACTGTCACAAAGCAGAGTTTTAACTTTTGTCTTATTCCTTATGCACACTCACGAGATCCCTTGGGCCATTTGGATTTGCTTTGCGACAGCCTGCAGTGATTCCAGTTTCTTCTGTCTCAGGCAAACCTGTCTGCGCAGTGCCACAGCACAGTTTTTCATGACTGATGGTCCCTATGGCTCTGTCCCACATGGCTTCATCCAGCTGTGCAATTACCTATGCCTTGACTGCATGAAAATCAGCTACATGGCTCCCGTAAATATCTTTATCAGAAGAGACAGTGTTCCTTTCTGCAGGTTGTAATGAAATTTACAGAAGACCAAGCCTTTCAAAAAAAAAGCCCTGCTGGCAATGTTTGAAAAGCACATTAATGGTCAATTAATTTCTTTCCAAGAATCTAAGGTCTGTATGTTCACCCCCGGCATCACACCTTTTGAACGCTGGTCCAAAAATAACTTCTACCTGCAAGAGAGGAGATATGAGGAATCGACCACATCACTGATTTCTTTTGGAATGAAGCCAAGCCAAGGCCCACAATGATTACTGCCTTGGTTGTGAAAAAAAAACCTGAACCTCGATTTCCGCACATTAACAATCTTCAGTCTTAGTGCAAGTCCGATGTTTTCAACAGATTGCAATCAGGAAATCGCATATCAGGCACCACATACTGTCTCAGATATGAAAAGACCTTTAAAGGGAGGGTCACAGTTATTCTACAGTTATTGGTTCCCTCTGAGGGTTGAAATGTACCAATGTTTTCACCTGCTCTCTAACTGGCCTCAAGAATTTCTACAAATTAGTTCAATAAAGTGAATTCAACTATTTACTGCTCTACAATTTACAAAACAAAAAGTGAAGGATTAAAAAGAAAAGCCTTGACCACAAATGTCCCATTTTCAGACTATGCCTCAGATGGCAGGGAAAGATAACGGCAGAGAAAAGAGCAGGGGCGTGTTAGATGTCGACTAGCCCGGCTACAGTGGCTGAGAAAGCTCGCTGGATCCAAAAGACTGATCAGCCAAGGCTTTACCTTCCAGGGTCGATGTTTTTAGCCAACATATTCAGATATGCTGTGACACACCTCTGGAGCAAGTGGGATTTGTAGTCAGACCTTTTGGCCCAGAGGTAGGGGATACTACCACTGCGCCACATGAGCTACCCGCCTTCTCCCCACATCCCTGCTTTTTGGTGCATCCATAGGTCAACTGATTTTTCTTCTATTTTTAATGGGTGGGGTCTGCGAGGAGAGGGGCCTGAGTTGGTAAGCACAGGATATGGTTTTCAGAGGCCAACTTCTTGCCCCCACGCGTCCCCCTAGTCCATGCCTTGGATTGGCTGCAGATTGGAGTAAATGGAGTACCCTACCCCAAAACAGGCAAGTGGCCCTGGCAACGCAGTAGAGAAACCAACCATCTTTCTTACCCACTGGGAAGGCAGGTGAAGGTGAGGAAGCGAGTTGGGATCATTACGGGGCTATAAATCGATACTTAAGGTTTTTCAATTGCTGGTGAGTCAAGAAAGTCTCCAATGGACCTTCTCATTCAGCACTCAGTTAGCGAAGTGACTCGAAAGAAGGGTATTTCTTCAGGGCCCAACTTGCCTACTTATTTCCCTCTTTGTCCACCTACAGGAGGATAAAAATTGGGCCCTGGTTATAAAAGTCTTTTATGACCTCAGGATGGCGAGAATTCTGACACTGCAGAAGGAGGACCTTTGGCCCATTAGGTCTGCACTGATCCATCCAAAAAGCATCCTATTCAGACCCAAACCACTGGCACCATATCCCCGAATCCTCACAGTTTACCAAGGCCAATCCACCTAACCTGTATATCTTTGGACTGGTGTGGGGGGGGTGTGCGAAACTGGAGTGCCTGGTGGAAACCTATACAGATGTAGGGAGAATATGCAAACTCTATACAAACAGTCATCTAAGGCTGGAATTGAACCTGGCTCACCTGGTGCTATGAGACTGCATTGCTAAGCTTTACACCACTGTACCATCCAAAGCAATTTACATCCAAAGCATTTTACATCCAATTCACTTCTTTAAAAGTAGTCTCTGATGTGATGTGTTAAATACAGCAGCAAACATGCACAACTGACTCCTATAAACATCTATGCAATGACTGCCTGGATAACGTCTTGCAGGCATTGGTTGATATCCAATGTAACTGCAACATAGATAAATGACCCCTCTTCAATCTGTCTGCATTTGGCATGACTCCAACATCTCACCACCACTGTCCAGTTTGGTGGGACAGCACTCCCATGGTTTGATATGTATCACACTGGTGGTAGACAGAATCACCCACAGATTTCTCTGATCTTTTCTCTACCACGCCTCTCATGTTGCCCAAGGACTGACTCTTTTAATTTTTTGTTTTACCCACATGTTATTCTTAGGTGGCTTAATCCAAAATTATGGCATCTGATTCCATATGTATGCTCAAATTACCTAGCTGTATTTCTCCTCCACCTTCCAAATCGCTTGACCCCTCCTCAGTCTCTAAATTTATGGCTTGTCCAACAACCAGAAGTGAGTGGAAAAGAGTATACTATCCAATTTAATATCATGAACACAAAACCCCATTGTTTTCTGTCCCTGTCACAAACATTAACTTCATTCCTCAGACAACGCTCTCTTCCTGCCAACCACCTGACATTATGCCAGACTGTTTGTAACCTTGATGCTATATTTGGCCCAGAGATGAGTTTCTTACACTATATTTGTTGTAATATTCATCTAAAATGTGATGAATAAGGAATGAGGATGCCATTTACTCAAAAGAACAATGTTTCTTTTATTTACAGTTAAAATTTTTTTATTAAAAACAAGTATACAGTAATCAGCAGATACAGCCTATGTTGAGTGTTACACTCAAAGAACCATGGCCAAGTTATGACATCCAGGTACTTGTCTTATTCATATGTTGAGCTCTTAAGTACAGCAATGTAAAAAACATGTGATAACACACCTTCTCCAAGATTGCCCATGTCCATTTCTGACCCATTGTCTGATTTCAACCTTGCCTCAATCTGCTAATCTCTGATGAAGAGTCTAGGCCCGAAACGTCAGCTTTTGTGCTCCTGAGATGCTGTTTGGCCTGCTGTGTTCATCCAGCTCCACACTTTATTATCTTGGATTCTCCAGCATCTGCAGTTCCCATTATCACTGCTAATGTCTTTGCTACATTTAGACATGATTGTTCCAATGCACTCCCAGCCAGTCTTTCACACTCTACCCTCTGCAAATTTGAAGTATTTGACCTTATTCATCCCAAGTCCCATTCAACCACCTTCCCCAAACTGCTGACCTAGATGGATTCTAATACTACTTTAAAATTCTCATCTTTATCAAATTATTTCATTCTTTCCCTCCTTATCTGTTGAATAAACAAAGTTTACTTGATCTTCTCTTGGCTCCCAGCTCTTTGGACCTTCCATACAGCTGGGCGTAAAAGATCTGACAGCCTCATGAAAATGTACAAAATTCTTAATTCTAAACCCAAATAAATTAAGAAATTACTGGCCACAAGGTCCAAGTTTCAACTCAGCCTGTTTACATATCGACTCCCTAATACCTTTCCTTTAGAGTTAATTATTTGCATTTTGTTTCTGCCATGTTTGGCACTCAGTTTTCCCATCACCAATGGGGCTGAGGTATCAGAATAGTTGTGTTTCATAAGTGATACCAAGTCGACTCATGGTTGGCCTGACCTTCTCATAGCCTCTCCATGACATTTTCCCTTCTTCCTCATAAGAGGAAATCTGGCTTTTGTTCAGCATTTCCTTGCTGCAGTGGAGAAAGGGGTAAGCAACACCATGGGCTAAACATTTGATTCGATCCATTTGTGGGTGTGAACGTGGGAGCAGGGCAATCATGTCCCCAGCTGTGTTGAGGTAGGCAGTATGCCAACCTGCCAATCAAACCAACTTCAATGTTCTAATGCCTGGACGCTGACCAGTGCAACGTTCACTGTTTGCTGCTGGTAAGTGGAATGCTTTGTGGAGAACACATATGTATCGAGACAATTGGTGATTTGGCAGGGCTACCAGACAGCCGGTGATCATTGGCAACGACCATGTTGGATATGGCTTCAACCTAGCACAGAGCAGTACCCAGAGCTTGAAGCCCATTCTTTCCTCTGTAGAAATGGTCACACTTGCAGACTAAATTCAGGATACGTCATCGGATGGCCAATGTCTCCGCTTCCATTGCAACACAGGCACAGCAACCCAACAATGTTATAATGGAAGCTCAGATGGAGATTATAAGATCTAGGGAGGGGCCCTTCCAATATCATGGTAGCATCCCTATCTCTGAACTAGGAGTTCTAGGTTTAAGTTTCTTCAAAGACTTCAAGTTTCTAGAAGATCAGAGCCTGCTGTTGTGGAAGTCCAGCTTGGTCTATGCAGGTTCAGAGGGTCACTCTTTAACAATGCATGTGCATAAAGACTCTTACTAGTTCTTATTGTTGCACTATAGAAAGCCTTATATCCGGATTCATCACAGCGTGGGTATGACAACTCATTTGCCCAAGACTGTAAGAAACTGCAGAGAGTTATGAAAACAGTCCAGTGCATCATGCAAGCCAACCTTCTACCATTGACTCCATCCATAGTTCTCGCTGCCTCTGAAGGGCAGGCAACATAATCAGAGACTCCTCCCACCTCTCATAATTTTAACCTTAATATCCTCCAACCTCTTTCGTTGGGCAGAAGATACAAAATCTTTTGCTTCTTAACCTACAGGCCAAATTTAGCTTTTTTCCTGCTGTTCAGAATGGACTTCTGAATGGACATCTTAAATTTTAAACTTAATGTTGAACTCACCCTTTGTGCATGTTCTCTATAGTCGTAACATTGTACTCGTCACTGTTTTATTACCCTTTTGCACTTTGTATTGTATAATCTGCCTGTACTGCATGCAAAACAAAACTTTTTACTGTAGCTAGGTATATGTGACAATAACAATTCAAATCGAAGAGTCTCTCCAGGCAGCAGAACTGGAGTTTTGGCTTGTCTGTGTAATAATTTACAAGAACTTGGGTCAAAGCAGGAGATTTGTGTGTCTGCATCTGACATCATACAAGTGGGCTTCTCCCAGGGTGGCATTATGGCACAGTGATTGGCACTGCAGCCTTACAGCACCAGGGACCCAGGTTGGATTCCAGCCTCAGGTGTCTGTCTGTGAGGAGTTTGCACATTCTCCCTGTGTCTGTGTGGGTTTCCTCCCACAGTCCAAAGATGCACAGGTGAGGTGGATTGGCCATGCTAAATTGCCTTTAGTATCCAGGGATGTGTAGCTTAGGAGGGTTTTCAGGGGATGGGTCTGGGTGGGATGCCATGAGGTTCAGCATGGACTTGTTGGGCTGAAGGGCCTATTTCCACACTGTAGGGATTCTCTGAGGGTCTGGAAAACTGGGTTAAGTTTGGATTTTTTGCCCAGCAAGCAACTAATTGCCTAGTCTCTCTGCTCCTCAAATAATGGTGCTGTTCCTCCTGTGAAGTGAAGCTATAGTGGCCATTTCTAATTGTCACATTCACTTGCGCAACTATTTTTTTCAGTTTGAAATGATCAGTCAAAGCTTTCTCTGTTTGCATTATCCACAGCATTAGTGCCAATGTTTATCTTCAGTGGAGCCCTGTAATTTTGAGAAAACCACCACTTGATAAAAAGTGTTGCATCCTCTCTTGAGGCTGCCTCATTTTTGTGGGACCACATTGAAGATAGTTCCTCTCAAAAGAGGCTTCTGGGATATGTTTTGTCACAGTTCAACTCCAAAAGGGGACAAAACATAAGACACCTCTGGGAGGTTTGAAAGGTCTGGATAGCACAAGCATTTAGTCTTGTGGTAATTTGTACAGACAAAGCTGTTCATTTGAGGATTTTGAGGGATATTGACTAAGTGCTGGGAAATGAGACTAGGTCGGTGTAGAATGTCTGGTCAGCATGGACGAGTTGAACTAAAAGGCCTGTTCCTGTGCATGTGATTCCTTGACTGAGTATTCAAGATTAAACCAAGTTACAAACTGTGTTTTGAAGCATAGTGACAATTCCAGTTTTTAAGACATCTGCCTTCTGGGATATTGTACAACGGGTGCCAATGTCTCAGGTCCAAAAGCACATTCTTTTTCTGCCTCCTCAGGAAATAATTTTCCTCCGCTTACTCTGGAATTATCCCGGCAGCACTAAAACAAAACAGCTGTCAGCAAGACTGTTGTGGGAAGAGGATCGAGGATAAAGTGGTTTTTCAATTACCGTGATTTTAGCAAAGGCCTTTTATTTTTAAAAAGGTACAAAGTGTCAGTCATCTACTAAAGGAATACAGCCACTAGATTTCATGGTTTAAAACTATACAAGATTCAAAGTAAATACTACCTATTCCGTCAACATCCAGAATTAAACACGAGTCAAACATGAATTCAATTCAGTGTGGAGCTGGAGGAACACAGCAGGTCGACAAGCATCAGAGGAGCAGGAGAGTCGATGTTTTGGGCCCGGACCCTTCATCAGGACCAACTCATCTAGGCCCGAAACATCAACTCTCCCACTCCTTTGATACTGCCTGACCTGCTGTGTTCCTCCAGCTCCAATTGTATTGGCTCTAACTCCAGCATCTGCAATTCTTCCTATCTCTCAAAACATGAACTGACAGGCAAATTGTGGTGGATGATAAACTAAAAATTCTACAGTTAAGGGCAGATACCACCACAATCAATTTTACATTCTGGGTCAACAATCCACACAGATTTTTTTGTGATCAAAGTCTTTCATCTTTGTGAGGAATTTCAGCTCTTCTCCTTCCTGGAGCTACCCTGATCCCCAGCAGTACACAACCAACGCAAGATGTGCATCTTCACGGCTCATGGCAAACCTCTGCAGAACATGCTCAACTTATCCTGGATTGGGTAGACTCATCAACTTTATATGTTGTAGCAACTTATTTCCAGTTTCATGATGTGGTGCCTGCCTCCTTCAGTCTGCTCCTGCACCAATGGACAAATGATCAGTGCTGAGAATGCATTGGTTCTAATCAGGACATTCCAATATAAAAAGCTCTTCCTTTTTTAAAACCATCTCGGCGTGCTATAGCTTAATTTGGACCAATCTATCTCCTCTACATCATTTAAGCAGATTCCACTTGTGGGAAATCAATAGTCTGATTTCCAAAACTCAGTTTGCTTTTATTTCCTTAGAAACAGTGAAAGTTAGACGTTAGACATTTATCAATTGTATAATCTCTTTTCAATTCAGTTATAGTTACGGTCTGCCTCAAAAGCTACAAATTAAATTTGAATTTGGGTACCCTGAAACATTGCAACAAAAGCAACAGAAAAGTAAAGTTAAACTGTGCTAATTCAACTATACAACGAGAAAAACAAGAAGACACTTTGGGGTTAGGAGGCGATGTTGTGGCTGTACAGGACATTGGTTAGGCCATTTTTAGAATATTGCATTCAGTTCTGTCTGCTTGAAAAGACTTACTGGGATGTTGCCAAGGTTGGTGGGTTTCAACTATAGGCAGAATCTGAATAGGCTGGGGCTATTTTTCCTGGAGCATCAGAGGCTGAGGGGTGAGAGAGATAATGGGAACTGCAGATGCTGGAGAATCCAAGATAACAAAGTGTGGGGCTGGATGAACACAGCAGGCCACGCAGCATCTCAGGAGCACAAAAGCTGACGTTTCGGGCCTAGGCCCTTCATCAGAGGCTGAGGGGTGACCTTATAGAAGTTTATAAAATCATGAGTGGCATGGATAGGATGAATAGACAAGGTCTTTAACCCGGGGGTGGGGGTAGTGGGGTGAGTCGCAAACTAGAGGGCACTGGTTTAAGGTGAGAAAGGAAAGATATAAAATGGGTCTAAGGGGCAACCTTTTCACGCAGAGGTAAGCATATGGAATGAGCTGCCAGAGGAAATGGTGGAGGCAGGCACAATTACAATTTTTAAAAGGCATCTGGATGGGTACATGATTATGGGCCAGATGCTGGTAAATGGGCCTGGATTGAATTAGGATATCTGGTCGACATGGACAAAAGGGTCTGTTTATATGCTGTACGACTCTATGACTCAAAAGTTTGCTGATCAAGTAGATTCTGTATTCGAAAAGAAAAGCACTTTAGGTAAGGAACTCCACAGGATCTGAACAATATATTCCATTATTTTCAGTTCTGCTAAGCTGCTAAGCTCCATAATGGAATAGGCTACTTTCATTTTGTTTGTTCATGAGATGCAGGCATTGGTTGCTCATTCCAAGTTCATTCGAGAGTGGTTAAGAATCACATGTTGACCAGGCCAGAAAAGGGTGACAGATTTTGTTCCTTAGGAAGGAGTGAACCAGATCAGTATCTGATGACAGTTAATGTTACCAAGACTAGCTTCCAATTCCCGACTTTCAACTGAATTGAAATTCTACCTTTTGATATAGCAGGATTTGAACCAGTGCTCCCAAGGCCTTAGCTTGGATCTTGGAGTTTCTGGTCCAGTGGGGATACTACAATTTCCTGAATCATTCACCCATTACAAAAGATTTGTGTTTCTGGCAGTGACTAATTTACATAGCCAAGGAAACACAACGGTGTGTTGAGACTTCCCGTTACGCAGTTCAGTCTCAATTTTAAGGAATTCCTAACTTTGGTTTCAAATCTCTATATATCCTTTCTCCTCTCTGTCATCGCCACCTCCACCTCCATAAGTCCTTCATGATGTTTGCACTCCACTTTTGGCCTCTGGATTATTCTAATAATTCTATCGTAGATAACTGAGCCATTAGATCAGTTGGTCTTAGGGTCTTGGATTATCTTTATAAATCTCTTCTTCTCTTTAAGATACTACTTGAGTCTTGTTGTTACCATCAGTAAACCCATCTGTCCCATGAAGTGGCTCAACAAAGCATTTCATCATGCTTCAATTAAGCTGCTTTGGGCGTTTAACTGCATTAAAGACACATGACAGGTGAATTTTTTTGTTGCACAGTGAGGTTTCCAAAATATTCCTAAGAAGTTCCTATGTTGAAGACAAAGGTGTATTTTGTTTCCTCAACGAGAGAGTACTGAACTTGTCCAACCTGGCCACAAACTAACTGTTGTTGATATTAATTAAGAATCTCTCCACACAACTTTTCATACAAGTATAGTTAACCAAGGGAGACCATTCAGCCTGTCAAGTCTGTGTGGGCTCTCAAACAGGAATTTGGCAAGTCAAATTTAACATAGAACATAGAACATAAAACAGTACAGCACAGAACAGGCCCTTCAGCCCACAATGTTGTGCCGACCATTGATCCTCATGTATGCACCCTCAAATTTCTGTGACCATATGCATGTCCAGCAGTCTCTTAAATGACCCCAATGACCTTGCTTCCACAACTGCTGCTGGCCACGCATTCCATGCTCTCACAACTCTCTGTGTAAAGAACCCGCCTCTGACATCCCCTCTATACTTTCCTCCAACCAGCTTAAAACTATGACCCCTCATGCTAGCCATTTCTGCCCTGGGAAATAGTCTCTGGCTATCAACTCTATCTATGCCTCTCATTATCTTGTATACCTCAATTAGGCCCCCTCTCCTTCTCCTTTTCTCCAATGAAAAGAGACCAAGTTCAGTCAACCTCTCTTCATAAGATAAGCCCACCAGTCCAGGCAGCATCCTGGTAAACCTCCTCTGAATCCTCTCCAAAGCATCCACATCTTTCCTATAATAGGGCGACCAGAACTGGACGCAGTGTTCCAAGTGCGGTCTAACCAAAGTTTTATAGAGCTGCAACAAGATCTCACGACTCTTAAACTCAATCCCCCTGTTAATGAAAGCCAAAACACCATATGCTTTCTTAACAACCCTGTCCACTTGGGTGGCCATTTTCAGGGATCTATGTATCTGCACACCAAGATCCCTCTGTTCCTCCACACTGCCAAGAATCTTATCCTTAATCCTGTACTCAGCTTTCAAATTCAACCTTCCAAAATGCATCACCTCGCATTTATCCAGGTTGAACTCCATCTGCCACCTCTCAGCCCATCTCTGCATCCTGTCAATGTCCCGCTGCAGCCTACAACAGCCCTCTATACTGTCAACGACACCTCCGACCTTTGTGTCGTCTGAAAACTTGCTGACCCATCCTTCAATCCCCTCATCCAAGTCATTAATAAAAATTACAAACAGTAGAGGCCCAAGGACAGAGCCCTGTGGAACCCCACTCACCACTGACTTCCAGGCAGAATATTTTCCTTCTACTACCACTCGCTGTCTTCTGTTGGCCAGCCAGTTCTGTATCCAAGCAGCTAAGTTCCCCTGTATCCCATTCCTCCTGACCTTCTGAATGAGCCTACCATGGGGAACCTTATCAAATGCCATACTGAAGTCCATATACACCACATCCACAGCTCGACCCTCATCAACTTTTCTAGTCTCATCCTCAAAAAACTCGATAAGGTTTGTGAGGCATGACCTGTCCCTCACAAAGCCGTGTTGACTGTATTTGATCAAGCCATGCTCTTCCAGATGGTCATAAATCCTATCCCTCAGAATCCTTTCTAACACCTTGCAGACGACAGACGTGAGACTTACTGGTCTGTAATTGCTGGGGATTTCCCTATTTCCTTTCTTGAAGAGAGGAATTACATTTGCCTCTCTCCAGTCCTCAGGTACGACTCCAGTGGAGAGCGAGGATGCAAAGATCTTCGCAAGTGGCGAAGCAATTGCATTTCTCGCTTCCCAAAGCAGCCGAGGACAAATCTGGTCCAGGCCTGGTGACTTGTCAATCTTAATGTTTGACAAAATTTCCAGCACATCAGCTTCCTCTATCTCTATCCATTCCAGCGCGCACACCTGCTCTTCAAAGGTTTCATTCACTACAAAGTTCGTTTCTTTCGTAAAGACAGAAGCAAAAAACTCATTTAGGGCTTCCCCTACCTCCTCAGACTCCACACACAAGTTCCCTATGCTATCCCTGATCGGCCCTACTCTTTCTTTGACCATTCTCTTATTCCTCACATAAGTGTAAAATGCCTTTGTGTTTTCCCTGATTCCTTCTGCCAAGCCTTTCTCGTGTCCCCTCCTGGCTCTCCTCAGACCATTTTTGAGCTCCTTCCTTGCCTGCGTGTAATCCTCTCGAGCTGAACTTGACCCTAGCTTCCTCCACCTTATGTAAGCTACCTTCTTCCTTTTCACAAGAAGCTCCACCGCTCTCGTCATCCAAGGTTCATTTATCTTACCCCTTCTTGCCTGTCTCAGAGGGATATATTTACTCATCACTCGCAACAACTGTTCCTTAAACAGTCTCCACATGTCTATAGTTCCCTTACCATGGAACAATTGCTCCCAGTCCATGCTTCCTAACTCATGTCTAATCGCGTCATAGTTTCCTCTTCCCCAATTAAATATCCTCCCATTTTGCCTAATCCTCTCCTTCTCTGTAGCTATGTAGAATGTGAGGCAGTTATGGTCACTATTACCAAAATGCTCTCCCACCACAAGATCTGATACCTGCCCCGGCTCGTTTCCGAGCACCAAGTCTAGAATGGCCTCTCCCCTCGTCGGCCTGTCAACGTACTGCGTTAGGAAACCCTCCTGAACACACCTTACAAAAACAGCTCCATTCAAATCTTCTGCTCGAAGGAGGTTTCAATCAATATTAGGAAAGTTAAAGTCACCCATTACAACAACCCTACTGCATCCACACTTTTCCAAAATCTGTCGACCTATGCTTTCTTCAATCTCCCTGTTGCTATTGGGGGGCCTGTAGTAAACCCCTAACGAGGTGACTGCTCCCTTGCTGTTCCTGATTTCCACCCATACTAACTCAGTAGGCAGATCTTCCTCGACAATCTTCCTCCTCCCAATCCTGGCCCCAATAGCCCTACAATCGTTTCCTCCTTTTGCTGCCTACATTATTCCTTTTTGAAACTTAAGTTTGAATTGGTTTCAGTCCAGCAGTTTAATGGGGTAATTTACTCAAATTGAACAAATAGGTTAATGCCTCTTAAGACAGCAGACATAGCGGTGTCGTAATAGCATGTTATGTTCACCTGCTAATAGAAACAACAGCCATTTTTCACTTTATATTTCCTTTCTGTTGCTGTGCAGATAACTGAATCAATGTGAAGATCTAATCTTTCAAACTGTATATAGTGTATATATTCAGCAGGAAAATTTGACACATTTTCTACATCAGAGCCCATGTAGTAAATGAGGTCTCGGAGGTTTCTGGTTTTGAGAACATTTTCAGGGCAACCTGTTAGGATTACTGTAAAATCTATTTTTGTATAAATGCACCATTACAATTACCTAGTGTGAGCAGTCAGAAAAATGAATGAGTTTTATCAGAGTCTTGCTGTACTAAAAGTTCCGTAAGCCTGTCACCTTTCACAAGGTCAAGATTGCATATGCAAAGTTATTCATTCCCAGCATTATCCCCAGTGTATAACTCCACAACACACTTAGTAATTCTAATTGTAACATCATCCACCTCCATGATCATAAAACAAAGAGGAACAGTACAGTTCTGATCTGTCAACAGCACAGTTGTTAACGTTTCCAGAGACAAGTTCATATTTTCCCAGCATAGTTATGATCTTTTTGAAATTATATTAGAATGTTATAGTGTTTTAAAACTTAATTGAACCCCCATACAATAATTGATCATTCACATGCTTATTTCTAGAGACAAGCAAATTAAAGCTATAGAGTACCATTGATGGCATTAAAAGGCAAACATTTAAACACATTTGCACTGTATTTACACACAACATACAGTGAGCACTTATTAAAGAGGCTTCACGGGGGTTTTTATTAACGAGTTCTTATCTGAATACTCTCTTGCAACAACAGCCTGCTGCTTGGAAGTGAACACAGTGTCGATACAGATTCTAAGAACTACTTAAAACACTACTCACCATTTCATGGCCATTACTGCTGGCACAGTGAAAAGTAGCTCAAAACACATCAGGAGGCTGTGATTTTCTTTGTCAAAATTTCACCAACATTCAAAGCACATTTACTCTGCAGATCCTGAGGAAATCACATCAAAAAGAAGTGTAAATGCTGTGTAACTCCACCAGATTTAAGACCTTTCAGGGTTGGGGGCACGAGGAGAAAGGGAGTGTTTGGGTATAGATTTTCTGCCGGAGGTTCTCCCTTAGTCTGGATGAGGATGGGGGTAGAAGTCATTAATTTAGGCGGACCAGAACCACACCTGCAGAGGGGAAAAGACAGAGACAGACAAGTGGCCTCACACCCTATTCATTGAAAGATCTCAACCTCATCTCCAGTGCTTTATCCAATAATCCATGGGTCTTCCCTGTCAATCCCAGACCCATGTTGAATTGCACCATACAAATTCATATCATCCATGGAAGTGGGCACCAACAGCCTTCATGTAGCTATTGTCTTATCAACCTATTCTAGCATGTCATCATGCAAATCTAGAGTAATGGGGCTTGAACCCAGGTCACTAGCTCCAAATGCATGGACACAGCCACTGCATCACAAGAACCCCTTAGAAGCCTACATACAATATTTTCTTAAACAATCTATTCAGAGGTGTTATTATACACCCCTGCAGCAGGTGGGACCTGAACCCGTGCCTCCTGGCTCAGGTCGGGGTACTACCACTGTACCACAAGAGCCCCTTAGAAACTTTAATTTCTTTAATTAAACCTATTTTTCTACTCAAACTGTTCAGAGATATTATTACACACTCTAGGGCTGTCGAGAGAAGCCTACAAATACTGTTCCACAATAATACAGCCTCATAAGACATGAATGCTAAACCTGAAATGCAACTTATTTAGTTCCTCCAGGCATATTTAAATTAGGGTAACCAGCAATCAGGACCAAAACTGTGTGCTAAATCCAGACCTTAAAACTAGTTTTATTAGAACTACAAACAATTTAGCATCTGTTTTCAACACTGGCAAAATTAACCTCACGGACAACATGCGGAGTAATCTGTGTTAGAATCTAGGGTGGCACAGAAGGTGAATCCCAGGAGAATTTCTGGCAGAACTGTTATTTGGGTGTTGTTGGATCTTGAATGACCTCCTAAAGTCTCCCAATCTGTTCCAGTGGCCCACTTCTGCAATCCAGCAACAATGGACATTTAAATGGTGAGTTTCACTTTAAGTTATATTTGAAATTGACATCAGTGCCAGTCTACCCACATGCATCCGGGTTCTGTTGCTGGAGAGCGTTAGTTGAATAATTAGTATGATATTTCAGTACAGCCTTCTTACACAGTAATAGTGGGTATTTTGAGTGGCAATAGATAGTTAAGGCACCTCTCCCCAGCTTTTCTTGGCTTGAGCTTCTTTTGCCTTTGCGTAAATGGATGTTTCAGGTCAAGACACTATTTTCGCCACCTCAAAGACTGTTGAGCTGTTTTATCTTGTTGTCTGTTATGTTCAGTGATGATCAAACCTAACAATTAGGAATAACAGGGGGACGTGGGAGATAAGTAGAAATGGAAATATGAAAACTGGTAAAATGGAGCAAACATTAGCAGCTTGGGACAAGAGCTTAATTAAGATAATGTATCTCACTTTCAGACATTCTGAATCACCCTCCCCTTGAGGATCATGCTCTCATTTTTGAGCAATTGCCTATGTTTTCTTTTGCACATTACAGACAGACTAAATGTCCATGCCATCAGTCACATCCAAGGTCAAATCAGCCAGCAGCTGTGTCTATTTCTCAGAGCCTTGAAGTGCTAAAATTCCAATCAGACAGTTACCTACCTGCTTCAAGGGTTAGAGTCCTTCAGGAGAAGGTAACTGCCCAATAGTTGCTGGCCAATCAGAGGCCTGGCAGCACTTTAGCCCCAGCACTGCCACCAAGCATTGTGGTCATTGCTGGGATTGCAGGAGGATCAGGAGCAACCATGGAGTTCCCCAGAGGGCAACCTCGCTGGGCCCAGTCAGATCAGCACCAGGGAAGGTAAAATGGAAGAAAATAAATGCGGAGGGAAGGATATCTTATTTAGGACGTAGCCTTTGGCAGGACCTGGAGTAAGATCAGATAACCATCTTATCAATGGGTGTTAATAGGCTTTATTGAATATAACCATACACAAGGAAATATAAGAAAGTACATCTTTTGGAGCTTGATATGTTCAGGCCCGATACAATCTGATGTCAGCTCCTTCTGTATGTGTTCAGTAGTTATTTTTGGAGTAAAGATGTGGTTAGCTTACTTGGAACAGGGTGCCTGAAAATCCCCCCTTCTACTGTTGCTGGTACAATACCAGCACATGGTCCTTAAGAAGCTATTAGTATGTTGGAGAAGCAAAGGGCTTTCCATATAATTGCATCCCTCTTGATTAAACAACATATCACCCTCTTCCTAGGAAGTTGAGCTTGTATTCCACCCAATAATCAAGGGTTGCAATTGTCCAAAAGTTTCTTTGGGCCTGAAATGAACTCTTAAAATGTAATCAGGCTGGAAGATCTTTGATTGGGACTATTTTATTCTGGGAAACTAGCCTAAAACTGAATCATACTTTCCCAGTGGATAAAAGAGGAAGTAGATCCAGCCCAGATATTCTTATGGTAAAACATTTTAATGCACCAAGCTGCATTTTGTCCAGAACAAATTGGATCTGTGTGTAAACAAAGTTAGAGGAAAATGCCAAAGAATTCACAACTGGAATTACCCATTGCTTTTCAGAGTGCTTATTTCATTCTTTAAAACAAATGTAGACCTAAAGTTGACAGCACTTTATTCTGGTGAGTGTAGATAATCCTTGACACTATCCTAAAGAACAACAGGAGAGTTCTTCCTGGGTAATATTCATCTACGATTCAACATCAAGAAAACAGATTGGCTGATAACTTATTTTGTCACTGCTGTGTGAAGATTTGCATTGTTTTGTTTATGACAATAGGGCTACCAATTCACAGTTCTTCATCTATTTTTTAGGCTTTAGGAAATTTGTTGATAATGAAAGGTGCTACATAAATGCAAGTCTTAATAAATTCCATTTTGTCCCCTCTCCAGGAGAGGGAGAAATCAAGCTGGTGGAATGTTCCAACAACACTGGCAGCTCTCAAGTAACTCTCATTCTGTGAGCCTAGATAATCAATATCAGTGGGCTATTCCACTGTGGGAACATGTCAGATGAGCTCAATGCTATCCTCAGCCAATAAGCACATACATGTTCCTATCATTTGTAAGCATTCCTCTCCATAATGAAAGGATAGTGCAAATTAAGAACATAAGAACACAGCGAGGTCAAGAAAATTCTGCAGATTGTTAAGTTCATCTCTTACTTCAATTCACTCAGCCCAGCACCCAACTGCTCCTTGAGCTCCATTAGCATCTGAGTCCACTTAGCCCAATAGATCATTCCAAAATTTAACCACGTTCTAAGTTTTGACATCCTTCTCTCAGGTTCATTAAAAATTTACTATTTCCTAATTTGAAATTTAGCCCCCTGTTGTGGGTTGATTAATTCAGCTGGCTACAATGTGGTTCATAACATGCAAACAGCTGGTATCAATTCTGTGTAGACTTAGAACATGCCTTCTCACTCTGCTCCTGAGGATGGAAGGCAATGAAAAACCACCACTGGTGAAAGTCGTTGAAGTTGAAGCATTAGCAGATAAGGAGTCAAGTTTTGCTGTCAAGTAGAGTACGTAGCATTGAATGAATTTACTTATTTTAAAAGCCCCACTGACAAACTTAACCTTTCATCTCTTGGAATGGTCTGGAGCAGCATCATTTCTATACTGCAGTGGAGCTGAGTCAATGACCAGAGGGTTTACCCAGCTAGTATTAGCCAAAAATGATCAAGACACTACCTCTTACTTCCCCTGAAAATGGTCCTTCAAACAGCCTAATTTGAAAGACTCAGCAAGACTGGTGTGACAGTCTTCTTTTTGTTTTATTCAGAAATGAACATCATCCTCATTAGGCCAGAATCACAAGGTATTGGTGTGCTGCTACTTTGAACAACTGCAGTCCTTGGATGCAGGAGGTTCCATGTTACTGTTAGATTAGATTAGATTAGATTATCTACAGTGTGGAATCAGGTCCTTCGGCCCAACAAGTCCCTACCGCCCCTTGAAGCATCCCACCCAGACCCAACCCCTATAACCCACACACTCCTAAATACTATGGGCAATTTAGCATGGTCAATCCACCTAGCCTGCACATCTTTGGACTGTGGGAGGAAACCGGAGCACCCAGAGGAAACCCACGCAGACTTGGGGAGAATGTGCAAACTCTGCGCAGACAGTTGTCCATGGCTGGAATCGAACCCGGGTCCCTGGCCCTGTGAGGCTGCAGTGTTAACCACTATGCCGCCGTGCCACCAAAGGAAGGAAGTTCCAGAATTGTGTCCAGTGACAATGAATACCAGGTAATATAGTTAAAGTCAGAGGTGCATAGCTTGTCACAGACCTTGACGTTCCCATCCATCTTCTGCACTTGTCTTTCTAGATTTATAGAGGTTGTTCATTTGGAAGATGCTGTTGGAGGAACCCTGATGAGATAGTGCAGTGTATCTTATAGATGGTATACACCGCTGTCAATATGTTGATAGTGGAAGAAGTGAATGTTGAAGGTGTTAGATGGGGTGTTAGTCAAACAGGCTGCTTTGTCCTAGATGGTGTCAAGCTGCTTAAGTGTTGTTGGAGCTGTACTCAACCACACAAGTGAAGAATATCCCATCACACTCCCTGACTTGTGCCTTGTAAACAGTCGACAGGATTTGAAGAGATAAAAGGTGAGTTATCATCAAATTCACCACTAAATTCCTAGGCTCTGACCTGCTCTTGTAATTACAATATTTATATAGAGACTATGGATCAGTTTCTGGCCAATCAATCAAAGTATTTGGATGCTGGGAGATTCAGCAATATAATACCATTGAACATCACACAATTCTCATTTTCTCTTTGGAGATGATCATTGTATGGTGTGAATATTACTTTCTACTTATCACCCCAAATTTGGATAATGTCCAAATCCTCCTGTCTACAGATAAGGACAGCTTAAATATCTGATATGTTATAAATGACACTGGATGTTGTACAACCATCAGTGAATATTCTAGTTCTGGCCTTTAAAATGGAGGGAAGGAGATCGAGGAAGCATCTGAAGATGGTACAGCCTTGAACACTACCTTGAGAAACTCTTGAAGAAATATTATGAAGCTGAAACAATTCACTTCAAATAAATAAAATCAGCCTCCTATGTGCCAGTGATGATTGCATTCAGCAGAGACTAGTCACTGATTCCCATCGAGTCCAGTTTTATTAGGGCTCCTTGATGTTACTTGTTGTCAAATATGGCCTTAATGTCAAGGACAGTCTCTCTCC
Source organism: Stegostoma tigrinum (assembly GCF_030684315.1). NCBI lineage: Eukaryota > Metazoa > Chordata > Chondrichthyes > Orectolobiformes > Stegostomatidae > Stegostoma > Stegostoma tigrinum. The sequence goes on along the minus strand of NC_081368.1, from coordinate 59,497,024 downwards.
ACTCACCTCTGGGATTCAGTTCATTTGTCCATATTAGAATCAAGGTTACAATGTGGTCAAGAGCTGAATAGTCATGGTAGAACACAGACTGAGGGTCTGTGAGCAGGTTATTCCTTCGCAAGAGCCGTTTGCTGGTTCTATGAGCAACAAGGCTCACTGGGCCTGAGCATTAACTCTGTTTTATCTCCAAAGACGCTGCAAGACTTGCCAAATTTCTCCAGCAATTTCAGTTTCTGTAATTTGTTCTGTCATTTTATTGACACAGCGTGGAGGGTGATAATTGATCGGGTTGAATTGTGTGCAGGACTGACATGAACAATTTTCCACACTGTTGGGTAGATGCTGATGTTTCAACTGGACCATCTTGGATAAGTGGGTAGCAAGTTCTGGAGCACAAATTTTCAGTACTATTACTGGGATGTTGTCAGGTCTCATAGCTTTTACAGTATCCAGTACCTTCAGCCGTTTTTTTTTCATATCCTATTTTATGAATCAAACCAGCTGAAGACTCACATCTGTTGATGCTGGGCACTTCAGGAGGTGGACAGGATGGATTATCTCCACTCAGCGTTTGTAGATAAAGATTGTTGCAAATACTTCAGCCTCAACTTTTGTACTGATGTGCTGGGAACCCCATTATTAAGGATGGGGTAGCTTGTAAAGCTTGACCTCCAGTCTGTTGTGTAATTGTCCACCACCATTCACCACTGGGTAGGAGAAGACTGCAAAGTCTAGCTCTGATCTGTTGGTTTTGGAATCAATTACTCTGTCTTTCCTTTGCTGCTATGCTGTTTGGCACACCAGTCCTGTTTTGTAACTTCATCACGTTGGCCCTTCATTTTCAGGAATGCTTGATTGATGGTAGAGTGAGAGATAATGTCAGGCCATGATGTTACGGATTGTGTTGAATACAATTCTTTGGCTGATGGCCCACAGTGCCTCATGGGTTCCCAGTGTTGAGCTGCTAGATCTGTTCCAAGTCTGACCCATCTAGCATTGTGGTGGTGCCAGAAAACACAGTATCCTCAATGTCAAGAAAGAACTTTGTTTCCACGAGATGTATGCTGGTCTCTCCTCATAGTTGCCTTGTCCTATACCTATTATCTGTTATCACAATGGATTATGTGAACATTAAAATACATACCTCTCTCTGAATCAGTTTTAGTTATTGTACTGCTTATTGTTTTTACATGCTCCCTCAGCAAGCAGAGGGAAACTGACAGCCTCGTTTCAGAGCATGTCACTATTCCGTCTCTCCCTCTCTATTTCACTGCATTAGTAAACTGGAGAGTAAAGTAGAAAGGCCAAGTAGCTTAGAAGTGGCATCATTCATAGAATGAACCAGTCAGGAAGCACTCAACCCTCAGCAGAAGAGTGCCCAGATCAAGTATCAACTTGTTTTTTACAAAAATTGCAAGTCTGACAGTTCTACAGTTATCTGCCACAGCTGACACATAAAGGACAAATCAGTGGGTGTTTTGAAAGGGCACACACTTGGAGGCTAGTTAGTTCGAAACATTAGTAATGCAAACAAATTTTCTGGAGCTCAATCAGGCGTCAACACTGACATTATATGTGTGGATTGATTTTTGGCAAATTGGAGCAATATTGTTGGGAATGCAGAATAAGAGCTATAGTAATTATGGATGTGAGCCCCACATCAGTATGGTTTTCCTTCAATGTTTGCAGGAAAATAGGAGTCTGATGACAAGGTAGTTCAACAAAGATGCCTATTATTAATGACTGCCGAGATGTTGAGCACTTGACATGCAGCTTGCTTGTACATCAACTTCACCAAGCAGGGCCATAGATATCTGATTTCCCCCGCTGGCTTTATGTTCCTTCCTTTTGCTCCTCTAAGGAATCACAACCAGTTCTTTGTGAATCACCATCTTTTTCTTTATTTTGCAAGCCTTCAACAAACAATGGTGATTCGAGATATTCTGGCTGAACGTTATTGCAAAACGCTCCTTGCTCAAAACCCCTTCGAAGGTACATCGAAGCATACATTTCAGCATTAACAACCTGCGATCTGGTTGCACCATGAATCTCTACGCATCCAGATCCAACAAAAGTCTTGAGGATCCTCAGCAGAATCGTTCTCACTGTGACAGGATTATCTCTGATCTCCAAGCAGTGAACAAAGATTCTGCTTATTTCATAAACAGACTGCCTCAAATTGGGCAAAGCTTGAAGTAATTCTGAAGAAATACTAAAAGCTCACTCAAAAGTGAAACTGTCAATTTATTGAGTTAGTTGCGCATGTAGTGTTCATGTCCAGTTGACTGCACATGGCAACCCCTATTTGTCAATAGTCCCCTCTGAGTGATGCTTGAGATCGATATTTCTTTTAGTTAATAACCTTTTGTAATGTTTCAGTCACATGTTTTGATTTGTTAAACATCCCCTTGAGCTACCTGAAAGGAAACAGCGATATAGGGATTAATTAAATGCCACAATGAGTTTCACAGGCACTGGCAGTGCAGTACTGCTGCCAGGTAAAGTTGAGCACCAGGTGCAGGACAAGCAGAGCAGCATAATTTTAATAGGAAAGATAGTCTTAAACATTGGTTCTGGCTGTGGTTCAGATAGCTGCTTTTTTGTCTGTAAACATAGAGACACGGGTGTCAGTTACTATCTAAGATGGCTGCTAAATATGAAATTTAAAATCTACTCAGAAATTGGTAGCCAGAGTAAGTGAAATTCAGCTTACAGTATTCGGCAGTTTTAACATTTCAGTAGATTACTCTGGTTTCACTTTTTTAATGTATTTTACTTTGCTGTTCCCCCCAGGGATTGTTCAACTTGTCTTGGATATTATGGCATGCTCTTCATCTGTCTGTCCAGCTTATAACACCATCCAAAGACTACTCTCTACATGTTTAAAAAAAATAACTTAGGGTGTTGACCGTACAATGACATTGACTCTAAGTTCAACTTAATTTTATGAAACACGCGCTATTAAAAAAAAGGTATGATGTTGCTTCTGAAATTCATTTGATGAAATGATGTAATTTCAGATATTGTAAAGGTCTTGCAAGTTACTCCTATTTTAGTTTGAGAGCTCCAGCTTTGGAGTGACAATTCATGGTATTAGCATCAGTATGATTTTTGATGTGTTAATTTGAAACACCTTTAATAGATTAGGTTAGATTAGATTCCCTACAGTGTGGAAACAGGCCCTTTGGCCCAACAAGTCCACACTGTAGCATCCCACCCAGACCCATTCCCCCTATAACCCACGTACCCCTGAACACTACGGGCAATTTAGCATGGCCAATCCACCTAGCTGCACATCTTTGGACTGTGGGAGGAAACTGGAGGACCGGGAGAAAACCCACGCAGACACGGGGAGAATGTGCAAATTCTGCACAAACAGTTGTCCGAGGCTGGAATTGAACCCAGGCCCCTGGCGCTGTGAGGCTGAAGGCCACCGTGCTGCCCCAATTTTAGACACAAGTACTTACAGAGGCATACAGCACAGAAACAGTGTCACCAATCCACGCCGACCATAATCCCCACACTAAGCCAGTCCTACTTGCCTGCCTGCTGCTGGGCCTATTTTCCTCCAAACATGTCCTATCTATGGATTGTATGCACCCTCTTTTAAAAACAACTCTCCTGTGATAACAGAAAACATTTCTATGTGACTGTATTGCAGAGCATATGTTAACAATTTCACATTTGCAATTTCAGGGTCTGTGTTCAAATTTGAACTTAGCCAAGAAATACTTTGGCCAATTTCTGATTTATTTTCCAAGAAACCCTGCATTAAGTTGCACAGTAATACTTTTGTCATCAATAACACTTCTCTGGATCACACAAGTTAAATTCTTAGGACTTAGTTTCTTGCTTTGACTTCCAAGGCACAGAATTAGGAAGCAATCTGTCAAAAGTTGATGATCCCTAGACACTGGGTAAATTGGGAGATGTGTGGATTAGTAATTCAATGTGCTAATGAAAGAGACTGCAAAACTTCCGTACAGTGCTGTCACATTGCCAGGGGAACTGGAAATGTAGGTCACTAATAAGCTTGTTTAAAGGTCAATTGGAAAGGCTGAGGTATTCTTTGCATAACTTTGGGTATGAAGAAATATATTCTGAAGACTTTATTTTTAATCCATTTCAAAGTTTTGTTACATTCGTTTCTTCACAACAATGTGCCTGTAGAACAGCACCTAGTAATGGTGCATTATCAATAGTTTGGTTAGAAGGGTAGGAATAATAATACATTTAATGTTAAAATTCAAAGTAAAGTAATGAGTCTCCAGTCACCATACATTGCCTCCCCCATAGCAAATACATGTGTGTTGCAGCAGACAAGCAGATGCTCTCATCTTGTGAAAAAAAAATTTGCTCTGCAATGAACCAAATTATGTACTCGAAGTGCCAGTCATTGAGACGCAAATATGTTTTACACTGCAGAACAAAATGCTCATTTATGTGGTGGGGTATAAACTGTGTGTTGGCATTTTTAAAGATGAGAGAACTTGTCTTTATATAACTTCTTTAATGACTTTGTGGGATCCTAAAGCAGTTCACAGCCAATAGAGGAATTTTGACGTCTACTCATTATTGTAAGGTAGAGTATACAGCACTATTTACATGCAGCAAGGTCCCACAGATAACAATGTGGAAAAATATTTAATTATTTCTGGGGGGTATAATATTGATCGATGACCACTATGAGCCCACTGACTCCCACATTTACCCTCACAACATTTTTTTTTCAAGCTTCTTGTCTGGGATGTATTCCATTTATCACCGGGATTCTGACAATGCCTCTTTTCATAAGTGAGTACAATGCATCTTCCTTTCTCCCAATCAAGGATTCCAATACATTATGGTCGACAGGGCTCTCAACTATGTGTGTTATATATTCCACACTTCTGCATTTACTTTCTAACTCCCCCCGGAACCAAACGGGATTTTATCTTTTTCTACCTTCCACTCCAGCCTCCACATTAAACAGATCAGCAACTGTCATTTCAGTAACTCCAGCAGCATGTGTCTTGGAGATGAAATGTATTTTCCCTTCTTTCCCTTTCAGCATTTCTGAGGGACCATTCCTTCCGTGACAGCCCTGTCTACTCTTCTGTCAGGCCTGAAATGTTCTCCCATTCTCACGGCACTGTTTCACTGACGTGCAACAGGTGACATGCCTGGCCTTTTAACTCCACCCTTCCTGTTATCCTGAGCCCTAAATACACACTTTGCTAGTGAAAGTGATTTCTTCTGAATTTTTTTATGCACTGTATTTGCTGCTCACTATGCATTCTCCTCTGCATTATTGAGACCAAACAAAAATTGGATGACCACTTTTGTAGAAGAACACCATTCAGTTCACAGGCATAGCTCCCAGCAGCCGATCATTTTAATCCTGCCTCCAAGTCCTACTCTAATTTCTTTGTCTTCAGCCTGCTTCACTGTTCCAATGAAGTTTAACATAAATTCAAAGAATATCAGCACATCTTTCAATTTGGCACTTTACAGATTTTCTGACTCAAAACTCAGATTAACAATTTCAGATTGTACCCATTGCCTCCATTTTTCATTAGGATGCATCCATTAGTAATGATTCTGCTATTCCCCATTTAGACACAACTTCCACTCCTTTACTTATCTCATTAAATATTTTGTCTTGCACATTATCCATTTTATGAGTTAACTATTCCCATGTTGTACATAATTGCAAACCTTTGTATTCATTATTTCTTTTTTTTTTCAGTTTTGGTGAAAGTCATTAGCTCGAAGTAGCTCTTTTTCTCTATTCACTGCTGCCTGGCCTTCTGAGTAATTATAACATCTGCAGTGGTTTGTTTAGTAATTCAAAACAACTTGCTTCAGTGATTTTTATTGAAGACTGAGTGTTGGTCAGCACTACATGAAAATTCCCCTGGACACCTTCAAAAATTGTCATAAGATTTTCTACTTAGACAAAAGGAAGCCTCGTTTTAACATTTCCTCAGAGTAAAAACTTCATAGAACATTCTCTCTTTAATTATTGCACTGTGCTTACATGCTATTTTTTCCCTTGAGTTTCAGAAATACACTTTGAACTTCCATTCTCTGATTCAGCTGATGGCATTACTACCAAGCAAACCGGAAAAGTTCTATGAATCAAATGAAATCTAAGTTGTTTATTGGAGTGTATGCATCAATGAACAGAATATTCAATCTACTCTTCCCCATCTCCCTACCTCTCCCTCACCTTTGATTGTCTACATTGTCTTTAATGAGCTTTGCAGATGAATTAATCAAATGAGAACATGAATGATTTACAGGTGATGGTCAATGGGGAGAGGAACAAAAATACCATGGGTGATTTTTGATGGGAGGAGAAATTCAGTTGTGTAAGAGCATTTCCGTTATTAAAAAATATCCTTCCAGTTTGAGTCCTCACCGCAGGTGTAGCCTGGCTAGGTAGACAGTAAGAAGACAAATATGAAGCAATGCTGATGAGAATAAGAGAGTAACAGTATTCCTTATTACAACAGTGTGGTATTTCTATTTCCTAACCAGCATCTTTGTATCATTGGTCTTGAACTGGCAAATGCAGTTAAAAATTCACCTCTACATTCAAATTAGGTTTGCATTGAGGGCCACTTAAAAAAAAGGTAGTTTGAAGTCAATTTCAACAAACATCCTTTCAAAAAGAGAAGATGCTTAGATTAGCTGTTAGCCATGGCTAAGTGGTAACCATATAAATCAGTATCTTTACTTTTGCTGCAGACTACAAAATGTAGGTGTTTAGCTAGTCACCAAGATCATGAAGGATCTACTAACTCTCCACTCCCTTCACTGCCTTTTTCCTACAACCCTTGATTCATTCACTGTTTTAAAAATCTCAGCTTTGAATATACTGAACAGCTGAGCTTCAACAGCCCTCTGTAGCAAAGAATTCCATAGACTCACCACCCTCAAAGAGAAGAAATTCCTCTTCAGCTTATTCTTGAATTTATTATGAGATTACACCCTCTGGTCCTTGATTCTCCCACAAGGGGAAACAACTTTTTCTGCATTTACCCTGACAATTCTCCTCAGAATCTTTGTATGTTTCAATAAGGTTATCTCTGATTCTTCTAAAACTCTAATGAGTACAGGCCCAATTTATTGAACATCTCTTCATTAAAAAAAACACCCTCCACACCTGGTATCAGCCTGGTGAACATCCTTTGGACTGTCTCCACTGTCAGTATGTCTTTTGAGATTAGAGGATCAAAGTTCCTCATAGCATTTCAGCTGCAGTATGACTAATTGCATGCATAGTTTTAGCACAACCTTCCTACTTTAATACTTTATACCCTTTTAAAATCAGGCCAACATTCCATTTGCCTTCCCTATAACTCATTGAATTTAGGTGCTAGCTTTGTGATTCATGGACAAAAACTCTCAAAACCCTCTTCTGCAGCTTTCTACTGTCTTTCTTAATTGAAATAATGTTCAGCTCCTCTATTCTTCCTACAATAGCACATGATCCTACCATCTCTCACATTATTTTCGATCTGTCAAGTTTTTGCTGTTTTTTTTTAACCTGTCAAATCTCTCTGCAAACTTTGTGTCATCCTTGCCATTAACCTTCACATCTAGTTTTGTCATTGACAAATTTGGTTTTCCTCATCCAAGTCGTTGATATTTATTGTGAATAAATGTGGACCCAGCATTGACCTCTTGGGTACTTTACTATTTACAAGTTAATATCCTGAAAATGTCTATTTTGTCCCAACTCTGTGTTCTAATACTTAATCAATCCTGTATCCATGTTAATATATTACTTCCAACACCATGACCTCTTATCTTAAATAGCTAAGCTGATTGTACCTTATCAAATGCATTCTGAAAGTTCTGAGGAAGGGTCACCGGACCTGAAACATTAACTCTGTTTTCTCCTTCACAGATGCTGCCAGATACAAACACATTACATCAACTGCCCATTGTCTTGTCAAATAATTCTGGTAAATTTATGAGGTCGAATTTCCCTTTCATGCAGCTATGCTGTGCATTGGAAGCCCTGATCAAACAGGAGTCAGGGATTCAGAAAGCTTGCACTTTTGTCTTAATGCCAATGCACGTTGAAGTATTGTCTATTGGGAGTGTTGAACTTCTCCTTGAATTTCATAGCATGGGATCAAATAAAAAGCATCATTTAAAGGATAAATACTGGACTTTCAATTCTTCCCATCTCCTGTTACAAATGGCTTTACAATAATATTTTCCTATGCAAAAGTCTGGCCATTTTGTGGCTTTTAATTTCTGGCCTTTTGTGTCTCTTAGAAAGAGGCCGTTCCAACACTATGCAAGGATAAAGAAAGTTACTCAAGGATAAAGGAACAATTTTTTCTGCAATATTACATTGAACGTTTGTTATTTAAAAATTCTTCAGTTTAGTTATAAGTTTTTTCAATGAGCTATGTTCCACCTGAATCACGTTGGGACCAGGGTCGTGGTGAGTCAGACAACTAGGTCTGTGGACAGAGCTTCAATTAAATGGTGTGGGAATGGGTTCAGTTGAATGGAAAACTACGGAAAAGTTAAAGTGGTAGGGTAAGGTTCAACAGGGTTTATTAAGGTTATTAAAGAATAGAGACTATGGAAAGGATTAGGAAACTACGTTCAGGCACAGTAGATGAGGGGACAACTATGCGAAGAGGGACAGTCAACACAGGATTGAAGATGTCGTAATTTAATGCATGCAGCACACAAAACAAGGTAAATGAGCTTATAGCACAGATTGTACGGACCAATGTCAATATTGTGGATATCATCAAAACATGGTTGCAAGCGGATCAGGACTGGCAACTAAATATCCAAGGATACACATCCTGTTGAAAGGGCAGGCAAGTGGGTGGAGTTGCCACCCTCATAAGAAATGAAGTTAAATCAAGAGCAAGAATTGATAGAGTCGGAAAGCATAGAAACTGTGTGGGTGGAGTTGAGGAACTGTAAAGTCAAAAAAGACCCAGATGGGAGTTGTGTACAGGTCTCCTAGAGTAGTCAGGACGTGGGGCAGATAATAAATCCGAAGGTAGAAAAGGCACACGAGAAAAGGACTGTTATAATAATTATGAGGGACTTCAATATGCAGGTGGACATTGGAAATAGGCTGGTAGAGATCCCAAGAAAAAGAACTTGTGGAATGTCTGAGGTGTTCTCCTTTTCCGAGCAGCTTGTTACAGAGCCCACGAGGGAACAGGTGGCTTTGTATTCAGTGACATATAATGAGGAACTGAAGGAGAAGGAACCTTTGCGGGAGCAGTGACTATAAGATGATAGAATTCACTCTGCAGTCTGAGAGGGAGAAGCTAGAATCAGATGTAACTGTATTACAATTAAGTAAAAGGTAACTACAAAGATATAGGGACGAGCTGGCCAGAACTAATTGGGGGGTGATGCTCAAAAGGAAGAAGGTGGAGCAGCGATGGCCAAGGTTTCTAGGAGGTACAGCAAAAATTCATCCCAATGAGAAAGAAACCTACTAAGGAGAGGATGAGGGAACCATGGCTGACAAAGGAAGTCAGCGACAGCATAAAGAAAACACATCCAATGTGGTGAAGGTTAGTAAAAAGCCAGAGGTTTGGAAAACTTATAAAAGCCAACTGAGGACAAGCACAAAAGCAATGTAGGAGGGTGTAGGTGAAGCAGAAAATGACACATGAGGGTAAGCTAGATAGGAATATGAGAGAAGCTTGCAAAAACTTATTTTCGATATCTGAAAGGCAAGGGTGGACATTGGGCCACTGAAAAATGACGCTGGAGCTGTAGCAATGGGGAACAAAGTAATGGTGGAGAAACTGAATTTGTACTTTGCCTCAGTTTTCACAGTGGCACACCAGAACTTGGAGAGTCTGGGCAGGGGTGAGTGTCCTGGCAATCACTAAGGAGAAGGTGCTGAAGAAGCTGAAATATCTGAAGGCGGATAAATCATCCAGACCAGATGGGCTGTACCCCAGAGTTCCAAAAGAGATAGCTAAGGTTCTTGTAGGGGCATTGGTGGTGAATTCAAGAAGCACTGGAGTCAGGGAGGATCCCAGAGGAGTAGAAAATGTCTAAAGTGACACTTCTGTTTTGAGAAGGATGGCAGGCTGATGATGGGAAATTTAAGGGCCGGTTAGCCTGTCCTCATTAATTCGTAAGATTTTAGAATCCATTATGAAGATGAGATTGAAGAGGTCTTGGAAGTGCATGGTAAAATATAACTGAGTCAGCACGGCTTCTTCAAGGGCAAGTCATGTCTGACAACTCTGTCAGAATTCTTTGAGGAAGTAATGGGCAAGTTAGACAAAGGACGGCCAGTGAAAATGCATTTCCAGAAGGCCTTCAAAAATGTGCTGCACAGGAGGCTGCTCAATAAAATAATAGCCAATGGCGTTAGGAGCTAGGTGATCGCATGGATTGAGCATTGGCTGACTGGCAGAATGCAAACAGGGAAGAAAAAGGAACATTTTCCAGGCTGACAGCTGGTGACTAGTGGAATTTCTCAAGTCAGTGTTGGGACCAGAGCTATTCACATTATACATTAACAATCTGGGTGAAAGAACTGAAGGTAGTTATTTCCAGGTTTATAGATGAGACAAGGGTGGATGGACGAGTACTGTTGAGGAAGCACAGAGGCTACAAAAGGACTTTGATAAAGCAAGGAGATTGGGTAAAGAAGTGACAGATGGAATACAACATGAGAAACTGTGAGGTTACGCACTTTGGTAAGTAGAATAGAGGCATAGATTAATTTTTAAATGGAGAAAAGGCGCAAAAATCTGAAGCACAGAGGGACTTGAGAGTCATCGTTCAGGATTCTCTTAAAATTAACATGCAAGTTCGTTTGGCAGTTATGAAGGCAAATGCAATGTTAGCATTCATTTCAAGAGGACTAAAATAAAAAGAACAAGATGTACTACTGAGGCTGTCCAAAGCACTAGTCAGACCACATTTGGAATATTGTGATCGGTTTTGGGCCCTATATCTAAGGAAAGATGTGCTGGCCTTGGAGGGCTTCCACAGGAACTTTACAAAAACGATCATGGGGATGATTATCTTCTTGTATGAGGAGCAGTTGAGGACTCTGGGTCTGTACTCAGTAGAATTTAGAAGGATGACAGGGGTTTCTTGGAACTGGCAGACTACTGAGAAGCCTGAATGGCATGAACATTGAGAAGATGTCTCCACTGATCATACAGACTAAGGCCTGAGCATAAACCCTCAGGGTGAAGGGGTAACCCTTTTAGAACGGAGAGGAGGAGGAATTTCTTCAGTCAGAGGATGTAAATTCATGGAATTCATTGTTACAGAATGCTGTGGAGGCCAAGTCATTGCGTATATTTAAGGCAGAGCTAGATAAGTGAGAGATAGTAAGAATTGCAAATGCTGGAGCCTGGGATAACACATTGTGGAGCTGAAGGAACACAGCAGGTCAGGCTGCAATAGAGGAGCAGGAAAGTCAATGCATCGGGTTGGGACCCTTCTTCAGAAGAAATCAGAAGAAGGGTCCCGACCCGAAACGTCAACTTTCCTGTTCCTCTGATGCTGCCTGGCCTGCTGTGTTCCTCCAGCTCCACAACTTGTGTCACAAGGCTGGTATTACTCACACTTTCTCACTCTCCTTCTCTTCCTTCTCCTTCTCTCTGTGGTGCTGGGTTTGGGGTCTCCAGTTGTACCCAACTGCAGGCTGCCTTATCTCCTGCCAAATCTGTTGAGCTATTGTTCTTCTTGTGGCTGGAGTAGGTGTGAATGGTTTTTGATTGATTTGGAGCAGACTTGATGCCTCAAATGGCCTAATTCTGCTCCTAATCTTATGGCTGCACAACTGAAAATGTAGTTGCCCTCAGCTTTTATAAATGTTGACATGCAAGCTCATTTCTAAGGAAGCTATAAATCTGAAATAAAACCATAAATGCTCACTGGAGATATTCAGTGAGGGGAATTCCTGATCTGCTGAGTATCTCTATCATTTCCAGTTCTTAATTCCTTCTTAAAAACTGTTTCCTCTTTGTTCATCCCACCTCATTCCATTTCTGTTTCTTTTCCAATTTTAAATGCTGCTCTTAATTTAGGATTGTGCTCAACTTATTCTGCACCAGAATGCTTGCAACCATGATAGACCCATGCTATTATTTTCCTTCCATGTCTTTTACGCAATTGCCTTACTCATAAGAGTTAAGATGAGATCAGAAACTTCATTCAACTATGTGCGCAATTAGAAGAACTGACATTGTCTCATTCCTTTGACACTGTGCCTTCGTACACCAGTGTGTTACCTCATTACAAGCCGAGCCCCTTCAGCAGCTGGTGTTCAATGGTTGAATTCTAACAGCAACTGCATTATCATTATTTGACTATTGTAAATGTTGTCGCCTCATTGAAGTGTGGCACTTGAAATGTATGACTGATGTGAGATGGAAGAAAAGAGAGAATTTGCAATTATGCATTTTCATTTGCATGCTTCGATCATTCCAAAATCCTTCACAGATGATGAATTACTTTACAAGTGCAGTCACTGCTGTTTTGTATGCAAACACAGCAGCCAATTTGCACACAGCAAGGCCCCACTAACAGCAGTGAGCTGAAATATATAATCAACTATTTGTTTTGTAAAATACAGCTACAAATCAAAGTTTAAGTGATGCTTGGTGAGGAAAGTGTAGAAATTGGAAAATAGTTTCGGATTTCATATATTCCAAAGATTTGAAACCAATTGTACAATATATGGTTTTAGTTCTCCTTTAATGACAAACTTTTGTATCTTCTAAGTAAATTTGACTTCAGATCTGTGATAGGCAAATATATATACTCCTTGTGAGGCTTAAGTGGTGTTCTGTGATTAGCACTGTGAGCTCAATTGGCATGAGATTTCAAGGGAGACTAAATTTGTAGCAAACAAACTTGTCAGGGAGTACTTCCAAAGGGTTGTGATATCCATCTTTAGTCATACATTCAGTCTCAGCCAGAGATGCAGTTATACAGAAAATTTGGAGGTGAAAAAAAAATGAATTTTTAGAGCAATTTTGTTTTGGCTAGCATTTTTGATTGCATTAGCGAGTTTTGAGAAGATTTGTAGCTCAGGTTGAGGTTCTGGATGTGAGTTTGCTCGCTGAGCTGGAAGGTTAGTTTTCAGACGTTTCGTCACCATTCTAGGTAACGTCGTCAGTGAGCCTCCGACGAAGCGCTGGTGTTATGTCCCGCTTTCTATTTATCTGGTTAGGTTTCCTTGGGTTGGTGATGTCATTTCCTGTTCTTTTTCTCAGGGGATGGTAGATTGGCTCCAAATCAATGTGTTTGTTGATGGAGTTCCGGTTGGAATGCCATGTTTCTAGGAATTCTCGTGCATGTCTCTGTTTGGCTTGTCCTAGGATGGATGTGTTGTCCCAATCAAAAGTGGTGTCCTTCCTTATCTGTATGTAAGGATACGAGTGATAGTGGGTCATGTCGTTTTGTGGCTAGTTGATGTTCATGTATCCTGGTGGCTAGCTTCCTGCCAGTTTGTCCAATGTAGTGTTTTGGTGATTGCATTATTTTTTAAGTTAACATTGCCAACTAATATTTGCACATCACTACCAGAAAATTCAATTATGCTAGGATGGTGGCGGTGTAAGGTTACCTTATTCCTAGCAGGCTGTATGGCTGCTTTCAATAGAGAGAGAGAGAGAGAGAAAACTGGTGATGGTTTAACCTGACCATCAGCTACCTCAGGTTAGCGGAGAAGTTGAAAAGGACAGTCCTTCCTGGTAACCTCAGCTGATATGGAATTTGGACCTATGCTGTTGGCATCACTCTACATTGCAAACCTACTGTCCAGTCAACTGAGCTAACCCAGCATTGTCACTGGACCAGCAATCCAGAGACCCAGGCTAATGTTCTGTGGCCATGGATTTAATCTCAGGGAGGGAAGTTCCCAGTTTGGTGAATATATTGAGAATTTAAAGCTCATCTAATAATGACCATGAGATCATTGTTGAATGAGATGTGTTTTCAAGGTAAATAATTTAATGCCCTTTCATAAAGAAGGAAAATCTACGTCCTCACCTACTTTGGTTTACGTGTGACTCCCTACCCATAATATTGTCGCTGGCTCTTCATTGCAATTTGAAATGGCCCAGCTAGCCATTCAGTGTATCTACCAGCATGACACTAGAATTTACAATGGCACACACAGCCCTGCCAAACCTGCAAAGTCCTCATTGCTAACATCTGTAGTGCTTCACCCATGCTTCTTTGACATCATCTACCTCTAGGAAGACACTTAGCCTCTATCAGATGGAAAGGCAAACGGAGCAGATACATGCGAAGATCTCCACCTGCACAATCACTTCCTGGCCATATCCCATTCTGATCTGAATTGATAACACTGTGCCTTCAATGTCCCTTCACTGTCACTGGCTCCACATCCTGGAATTCCAACCTTATCAGCATATCCACTCTACATGGTTCAAGAAAGAAAGTGGTTCAAGGACCTTCACTGTGGTTCATGACAAATTTTTCAAGGGCTATTAGAAATGGGCAAAAATTGTTGGCCTAGTCAGTGACTCTTACATTGTGTGAATGATATAAAATATGCTATCATGCCAAAAATAATGCCTCCAGATTTCCTGTGGTAATGAGTCCCATATTCTAATTATCTCTGATAAAGAAATTTCTCTTGAAATTCTTGTTAGACTATTAGACTATTTTGTGGATATATGATCCTTCGTTTACGTTCCTTGCACATATTCCATCATTTGCAATCATAACTTTATTGTTTTGATTTTGTAGCATCTCTTTGCCTTTCTATTTTTTAAAAATTCATTCTTAATCTTTTAACATTCACTTTGTCCATCCTCTCTATTATTTGTGTGTTTTTAGTTGGTGTGTTCTTCTTTATTTTAAATTTATCTTTATTTCTCTATTAATCAATGATATGTCAGTGCCAGCCAAGTTGCTTTGCATTTAATTGGCATGTGTTTCTCATTGACTCTAACTCATGGTTTTAGTTGTCTGCTATTCCTGTTTTATTTCTGTATCAGTCTACTCTGCAGATTTATTTCACTTTGTTCTATTTCTATCACCTTAAAATCGAGTTCCGGTTTATTACTTGGGTCTTTTGTCTGATTTGTATTGTTATCGTTCTTTATCTTAAAACTTATTAACTAATGATCACTTTTGCTTGGAAATTCCTTGATGCTTATTTTTCTTATCTGATCAATTTGGTATTGGACAAGTGTGATGAATCAATGTTAAATGTATAATTTTGAAAAATATTATGACAACACAAGCTGATCTCCTCCTGGGGCACTCCTTGATGGGTCATAGATTATGTTTTTGGGAGGAAGTATGAGTACACATTGACAATGAACAAATTTGGAAGATAACTTTTATTAAAAAAAACCTGAGCTGAGGCCAAGATTTGGTCATTTCAAATTAAAACCTTGATCAATGGAGAGTAGTTATTACATGAAACAATTAAATCATCATTCTACATAGTCGTAATATCCGTCTATGTCCAAAGGTTACATAGTTGCCTAGTTTAGACTTAAATCAATTATTTATTATTTGTTTTTTTTTATTATTTCAACCATTCACAATTGATGTGATCTCATTTGAGGTGTAATATTTTCTTTATGTCCAGTTACTTACTGGAAGAATGAAGCTGCAAGATGCTGTGGTTTAAATAGAAAATAATTTTACCTACTTAAAGTCAAACAAATCCAAGTCTAAACACTGTCATGTGTAATCACCTGTACTTTAAAACCCGGAGCCAACATAAGTTTAAAAGTACAGTTTATTGACATGAAAATCAGTCATTTTTAAACAATAAATTGTATAGTCGGTGGCAGATACAAATAAGATAAATCTTCCGAGACAGAAAAAGAAATTGCTGGAAAAGTAGCAGGTCTGGCAGCATATGTACAGAAATATCGGAGTTAACGTTTCGGGCCAAATGACCCTTCCTCAGAACTGAAATCTTCTGAATTGTCCCACCTGTCCACTCAGCGCATATTGTCATCAATCTCAGTTCTGAAGTTCATCAAAATTATGTCATCCTCACAAGGGATTTTGAGGTCCTTTTTCTTATCCAATTTAGTCTAATCCCCAAACAATAGCAGCATGCGTCCAACCTGGGTTCCACAGGTACAGGTTGCAAAAAATGACAAACATCTGCAGAACTATCTCAAATCCAGCATAAATCTACTGATCCTATTATCACGTAACACAACCAGCTGCAGCAGCGGTATACATGCCTATTCTTAGCTTCCAGATTTAGTCTCATTTCATCTTCAACCTGCTAGATCTGCAGCATTGGAGTCATTGACGCCTCCTGCTCTGTGACTCTTTCGTATGGTTTCAGATAGTGTCAAGATCCACGGAAGTTTCAATTTCTAATTTTAGCTTCCTTCAGAAATGGGAAGAGTCAGTTTCCTTTCTCAAGACGCCTTTTCAGTTTCCCTTTTCAATTAACGTCTGTCTTTTTAAAAAAAATATGAACTTTAAAACCCTGGATTTCCTCAGACAATCTGAAACCCAATTTACTTCGAACAGCTCTGTCAGTAATTTGTGAGTGAACAAGCAACATTTACGGGTTACAGTGCATACCGTGAACCAGAAACAAGACAATTAAACACTTTTGGAAAAGGCCACAAATACACACAACTGTTGTGTTATTATCATTATGAATCTATGATAAAAGCTATTTAGAACATAGAACATAGAAAAGTACAGCACAGTACAGGCCCTTCGGCCCATGATGTTGTGCCGTGGAATAATCCTAATCCAAAAATAAAACAACCTAACCTACATTCACCTCAATTCACTGCTGTCCATGTGTATGTCCAGCAATCGCTTAAATGTCACTAATGACTCTGCTTCCACGACTAGCACTGGCAAAGTATTCCATGCGCTCACAACTCTTTGGCTGAAGAACCTCCCTCTGACGTCTCCTCTATACCTTCCTCCTAACACCTTAAAACTATGACCCCTTGTGGCAGTCAATCCTGCCCTGGGGAAAAGTCTCTGGCTATTGACTCTATCCATGCCTCTCATTACCTTGCACACCTCGATCAGGTCACCTCTCTTCCTCCTTCTCTCCAGAGAGAAAAGTCCGAGCTTAGTCAACCTCTCCTCGTAAGACAAGCCCTCCAGTCCAGGCAGCATCCCGGAAAACCTCCTTTGCACACTCTCCAAAGCCTCCACATCTTTCCTATAATAGGGTGGCCAGAACTGGACACAATATTTCTTGCCAGTGGCATGTAAAGTTGCAACAGCAACACAAGAAACTCAGTGATGGGAACTTTCTGAAAAAGACAAACGATAAAGAGGAAATTTTGGAATTTGTGAACGAGGAAATGTTTGCATAATCAGAACAATCCTCTATCATTTGACTGTCAGTCTTGTAAAATTAATTGCTTACAGAGCAGTTTAAAAAAAAGTTTAATCTTTTCATGCTGTTTTTATTATGTGAGGTATGTGCCAATTGCCAAAGTGTTTTTTTTTAAATGTTACATTCAGAAAGCAATAATCTGGAATAAAATGAGTGCTCAGAGAAATCTTCAATAAAAATAGGATAATGGAAATGCAATTGTCCTCTGCATTGACTGACAATGCCACTGAGTGAGATGATTCAGGTCACTCTTTAAGGCATACTACTTTGACCAGTTTTTACTTATTTATCCTAATATGTTTTAAATAGCTCACCATCTTGGTGCATTTACTT
The DNA here is from genome assembly GCF_030684315.1 of Stegostoma tigrinum. Classification (NCBI taxonomy): domain Eukaryota; kingdom Metazoa; phylum Chordata; class Chondrichthyes; order Orectolobiformes; family Stegostomatidae; genus Stegostoma; species Stegostoma tigrinum. The sequence continues at coordinate 59,479,347 of NC_081368.1, read as the reverse complement.
GGAACATTTAGCTTTGTTGATGTAAATGAACATTGTTGTTTTTTGTTTGACATGTCTGCCTTGATTGAGCTGCTGCAAGTGGTAGGAGAACCAACAGTGAAACAGGAGCATTATGTGACCGAAGCCTCCTCATTTTACTTTTTAGAGGTGCAGCTGTTCATAGTACACAGTCCTTGTGGTGAAGTCCCATATTCATTATGATCACACTTGCCATGATGTTGTATGGTGCTATCACTTTAATAAATGAGAAAAGATTCAGAACTGGTCTAATAGATCAAACCTATGCAAACATGAGGCGTTTGCTGAATCTGGTATGCAAGTCACTACATTGTTCGAGCTGTTGCTCATGCTGAAGGCTTGTTGCCACTATCCTCTTTTAAGTGAAGGAAAGGACAGAGGCTATTTGATAAGGTGTTGCAGAGTAAAACCATTTCCTGGTCTAAATGGAACAGTCTACTTGAGTTAACAGGATATAGTTCATTACATGCCAGCAGCAAGTTACTTGTTACATTGATATGAGACTTATCATTATAAAGAAATTGAGGAGAACCCCCAAATATTAGGATTGTTAAAGGGTGAGACAAAAGCTGTTCTGTTCACAAGTCCACACGACATTATCAAAGTGGAAAAAGCTACTGATACTTCTCATTATTATCTATTTCACCACCTTTCTGAACAGTAATATTTGTGTCTAAAATTACAATTACCACAATTCCATCCTTAAGACTCTTCCAAATACCTACTCTTCAACTATGGAAGACTGTTAGTTTTCTGGTTGGAAGTTTGTTGACTTTGATTTTCTTCCTGATTGTGTGATGTCTACAGATCCCTTGAATTATCAAGTTCCCCATTGAGTCTATTCCAATCAATCAGTGGTGGACTATCAGCCTATAATGGGATAAAGTTCCTGTACCTTCATATGAACCGTTTGGCAGTTGGAACAGTATACAATCTCTACTGGTCTGCAGTCCTTGGATGACTGCATCTTCTTTATTTAGATTTTTGATCCATTCTTGTTGCCCTGACAAATACCTAGCATGATAATTCCTAACACTGTGCGCAACGGGCCACACACTGTGAAAATCTCTTTTAAACTCCCGTGACTGGTAGACTCCTTCTCAATGCAGCATATCATCTTTCTATGTCTGATAACATTGGTGATGCATGTTTTATCCATTCCCTTGCTCTTATGCCTTCATCGGAAGCAATCAACTGTTATAACGGTTGGAAAGGACAGATTATAGTACACTGATACATCTGTGGATGTTAACCAGTCTCTGATTCCCTGACAAACATTCTCTTGATGCAGGCTCCAATGCTATTCTTGGTTTGCATTGAGGAGTGGCTCAGTGGTTCTGCACTAGTTGGCAAAATAAAACAAACACTACACATAGGGATCATAGTAACCATGCATATAGTAACCATGCCAAAACAACACGCAGTTAATTTTGTGACTAGCGAAACTATACATATTCTTGCCATTTCTCAACTTGCTTTTTTTAGGTGATACACAATGTTCATGGGTACATAGGCAGAAGGGTTAGTATTTTTCTTCAACCTAATGAATCATTGATCTTTCCTTGAATCACAGAATCCCTAGAGTTTGGAAGCAGGCCATTTGGCCCATCAAGACCACACCAACCCTCCAAAGGCCATCCCACCCAGACCAACCCCCATTCTAAACCTGTGACCCTACATTTTTCATGGCTAACCCACCTCTCCTGCAAATCTTTTGGACTGTGGGAGGAAATCAAAGCAACTCACTCAGACATGAGGAGAAGGTGGAAAATCCACACAGACAGTCACCTGAGGATTGAATCAAACCCAGGTTCCTGGCACAGTGAGGCAGCAGCGCTAACTACTGAGTCACTGTGCTGCCACTAATGCTATATTCAACATTGAACTTCCCTAATGCCTGACGGAACTTAAGGTATTCTTGTTCAAGGGAACCCTTCTTAGGTCTGTTGTTAAACTTATACCTCTTGAATAGGAGTGAAATCAAGGCATGCTTTCTTATTCGAGAGACCATTTTTGTGAAGTACGTAACTTTCTTCTACCTGGTTTCTCCTATTTTGGAGAGTTTTTTTTGTCCGAGACCTTTTTAATCTTAAGTGATGTGTCTCCTGGGCCATTTAGTTGCATTGTTTTCAGGTGTAGAAAGTATTTTCTTAACCTGGATCACTATCACTCAATTCAGTACCTAACAGAATCTAATTCATGAGATGACCATGAACATAAGAATCAGCTTACCAAAATGTAAGTTCACGATCAACTATTTTTCCGAAGGAACATTTTAGATTTTTCTTCTGTTATAAATTGTTCTACTTCATTAACCTCTCTGTGTGGGTACAAATTTTATTTTTTCTTTTCTGAAGTTGTGATGCACTTCTGCACATTTTCTAAAAATAACTTATATGTAACAGCATTTATTTTTAAATTTGGACACGATCTGTGTCATAGGATTACATTTCTTAAAATGTTTGCTGTAACGAATGTTTAAAAGCACTATTGACTAAATTCTTGTTTTGTATGCTTTAAACTGCAGAGAAGAATATTTCCTTGTGTTTCACACAAATGTCGCTCCCTGTGGAACTATAGATCTTTTAGCAAACAGTCTCCCGTTGCTGAATAAAAACCAAACGAAGTGAGGATATTGGAAATCAGAAACAAAGAACAGGAATTGCTGGAAAGGCTCTGCAGGTCTGGCAGCATATGTGAACTGAAATCGGAGATAGTTTTGGGTCCAGTGATCCTTCCTCAGAACTTCCTTTATAGTTGTTCTTCACTTCCAAAAGTTTCCCATATCGCAGTTTCACTGCGCTCTGGCCATCTCCAGGTTCTTGCTTCAGTTTTCAGAGAGATTCTTCAATCTACTACCAGCATTACTACCTCTTCTAATGATGATTCTTTACTCGGCTACACCAGAATAGATCTCGTGGAATCTTTAGAAAGCTGTAGGATATGTGTCTTCATCAACCAACTGCTTCCCTTCCAAAGCACTCAAAGTGGTAAATTTTGAAAGTGAAGTAGCCTTTTCTCTCTGCTAACAACATAGACATCACAGATATAAGGCGATTCTATGAATTTGTAAACAAGTCTGCAACCTGATTTCAAGAATGACTTCTCTGCCCTCTTGCCCATGGTAATTTGAAATGCATTAACTTCGAATATCTGAATAAGAATATTAACTACCTATTCTTCACCAAAATTCCCTTAACTGGACAATCTATGACACAACTTCTCAGAAACTGATCCCTAAAGCTCCTTTCGGAAATTTCAGAGATTCAAGTTCTAAGCATTGTAAACTCAGACCGCTACTATTGCCTCCAAGCATAAATATCTTCCACGTTCTTGTCAGTAGAATTAATCTAAGTCTTCCATTCATTTGTAACAATCAAATCATTAAGGTTACTGTCAGGCAGATTTCTTTCATTTAGCCTAAATTAAATATATAGTTCCAAAATATGGTGATCTTTATTAACCTCATAATTGTAACAATGCAAAATGGCAGAGGAAACATGTTATTTGTAAAGCTAAGCGATTCCACAGTCAACAGATCATGTCAAAGCTCTGCTACACTGTCACATCCAATTATTACAGACCAAAATTCAATCAGAAGAGGAAAATCCATAAACATGGCCATTTTTAATCAAGGGAGAGCCCAGTCATGTCAGTACAAAATACAAGGCTATAACAATTCAAGCCAGTTTCCTTCCAAAGGTCGGTACTTCATCTTGGCCTCCATTGAGGTTCTCAGCATTACAGAAGCCAGCCTTCAGCCAGCACAATTCAATCTACAAGATATCAAGAAATGGTTAAATATACCGATTATAACAGGCTTTGGTCACCAACAACATTCCAACTATAATAGTGAAGAATTGTGCTACAGAACAAGCCAAACCCTCAGCCAAGCTATTCCAATACAGTTTAGAATGGCATGAAGCTGGTAATTGTTCAGGTATAACCATCTGCAAAAATCAGAACAAATTCACTCCAACCAATTACCTTCTATCTCACTACCTTTCAGTCATTAACAAATCGATGGAAGGTGTCATTGACACTGTTATGAACCACTTCTTTCTGCTCACTGACACTCAAGGTTGTTTATCTTCAAATTTCATCACAGCCTTGATCTAGGTATGGTTAAATGAACAGAAATGTAGAGATGCTAAGCAGGTGATTGCCCTTGGTATCAAGACAATATTTGACAGTGTGGCATCAATGAGTCCAAGCAAATTTGAGTCAGTGCAAACCAAGGAAAAGCTTTCCAGTGTGGGGATACATATTTATGACCAAGGAAGTCGGGTATGATTGTTGGAGGCCAATCAACTTAGGCTCAAGACATCACTGCAGAAATTAAGGGTAGTGTCCTAGGCCGAACCATACATCTACAAGACATATGTCAGTAGGATTCTGGAAAGTTCCCTACTTGCCTGGATGAGTACAGCACCAACAACACTTAGATTAGATTAGATTACCTACAGTGTGGAAACAGGCCCTTCGGGCCAACAAGTGCACACCGCCACTTGAAGCATCCCACCCAGACCTATCCCCCTATAATCCACACATCCCTGAACACTACGGGCAATTTAGCATGGCCAATCCACCTAGCCTGCGCATCTTTGGACTGTGGGAGGAAGCCGGAGCATCCGGAAGAAACCGACGCAGACACGGGGAGAATGTGCAAACTCCACACAGTCGCCCGAGGTTGGAGTCAAACCCAGGTCCCTGGCGCTGTGAGGCTGCAGTGCTAACCACTGTGCCACCATGCTACCCTAAGCTCAACATCTAGTAAAAGCTTTGAAAAGGTTCTACATGATAGACTAATTATAAAGTGGCCATTTAGATATATAATTGGCTTAATGGCAGAAGACAAAGAGTGGTGATGGAGGTGGTGCTTTTCAGACTGGAGGCCTGACCCCAGCAATGTTCCACAGGGATCGGTTCTGAATCCTCCTTTGTCATTTACATAAACAATTTGGATGCAAATATAGAAAGCATGGTTATTAAATTTGTGGATGACATCAAAATTGATGGCACAGTAGATAGTGAAGCATGTTTTCTAAGATTACCAAGGGTCTTGATCAAATGGGTCAATGTGCTGAAAAATAGCATATGGAGTTCAATCTGGATAAATGTGATAATGGCAACTGCAGATGCTGGAGAATCCAAGATAATCAAGTGTGAAGCTGGATGAACACAGCAGCCCAAGCAGCATCTCAGGAGCACAAAAGCTTTTGCGCTCCTGAGATCCTGCTTGGGCTGCTGTGTTCATCCAGCTTCACACTTTATTATCTTGGATAAATGTGAGGTTTACATTTTGGTACAACTAACAAGGGTAGGGCTTATACAATTAATGATATGGCCTTGGGCAGTAGAACGGAGTTGTAGAACAGAGGGGCCGAGGGATGCAAGTACATAATTCATTGAAGTTTGTGTCACATATAGCCAGGATGGTTAAAAAGGTATTTGGCATGCTTGCCTTTATTGCTCTGTACTTTGACTATAGGAGTTGAGAACTCATGCTGAGGTTATACAGCACATTGATGAAGCATCTTTTGGGTTAGTGTCGAGTTCTGGTCGCCCAGTTATTGGAAAGGTATTGGTAAGCCGAACAGTGTTCAGAAGAGATTTAGTAGGATATTGCTAGGTATGGAAGGTTTGAGGTATAAAGAAAGGCTGGATAGGTTGGGATTTTTTTAGCTGGAGCATAGGAGGTTGAGGGGGATTTAATAAAAACTTGAGGGGCAATTTTTTTTACACAGAAGAAGTGGTGGATGTGGGTACAATTACCGTGCTTTAAAAAAATAACGTTTGGATAAGTATACGAATAGGAAAAGTTTGGAGGGATACGAGCCAGGAGCAGGCAGGTGGGACTAGTTCAGTTCGGGTTATGTTCAGCATGGACTAGTTCGACTGAAGAGTCAGTTTCGGTGCTGTATGACTCTATGACTTCTCAGAACAAAAGCTCACTTAATCAGTAATCCATCTACTGCCTTTTAAATATTCAACATAGCATTAACATAATGTTGAATGCTTAATGGTTCAACCTCATTGAATTCCCTTCCTAACAGCTCTGTTTGACTACTGAGGCAATGTGGGCTCCATGTACAAGGTGGGTCACAACCAAAACCTTTGTAACTGCAAATTAGTGATGAGCAATAATTATTAGAGATATATATATATATATATATATAGAGATTAGAGCTCTCTGATGAAGGGTCTAGGCCCGAAACGTCAGCTTTTGTGCTCCTGAGATGCTGCTTGGCCTGCTGTGTTCATCCAGCCTCACATTTTATTATCTAGCAATAATTATTAGCCTTGTCAGTGATGCCCGCATTCCATGAATGAATAAGAAAGGAAATGAATGGATAAGAAAGGGTGCAGCTTATTACGAAACAAAATGTCACGGTAATGCAGGAGGATGCCCCAGGCTAGGTGACTAAATGGTTCAGTGGAATGTACATACTCCCAAAAAGAGAGAGCACTATTTAAAGTAAAACCTTTAACTTCATGACAAATGGACTAAAATACAAAGTAGCAAAATAATAATTCAACATTGTTGTTTGGAAGAACTTCTAAACACGGAGTGATTAATACTACCTGGAAAACTCTTCTCTACAAGGTGCTAGAAGCAAAGATCCTGACATCATGCTATGATTGAAGGCAAACCATCAGTTTTTATGCCAGAATGCGGCTTTAAGGCCACATATTGTTCTTCATCTGTCAATACTTTATTGATTTTATGAGCTAAGAAAGAAACAATGGATTATACAAAGCAGAAACATTTGTTTCACTTGTAACACACATGCTCCGTGCAATGATGAAAACTCTCTGACTTAATTAAGTGGAGGAGATAAATAATCAAGCATAACCCTGGAGAAGAGAAAGATCAAGTCTTAAGGGACATTCAGAATGTCTCTCAGTGAAATTTCTTCTTGACTGCCTAATGCAATCAAAGAGAAATCCAAGCTGGTGCTAATAATACAAGAAATGTTGTACATTTCAATTAATTTAAACTTCAGCAATAACATTTCTATGTCCTCAACAGAATGGGATATTTGAGAGATGTTGTCTAGATGTCAGTGATTAGTACCTTTAACAAAAAAATTTGTGAACTGACTGTTGTATACTTTCTCTACGCACTCTGCAGTAGTTGCTGCTTGACTGTTGCTCATTTGTTTCAAAAAGAAGCTCTCTCCGAATAGTATTCAAAATCTTTTACTGCATAGGAACAAGGCTTTTAGCCCAGCAGGTCATTTACTGATGTTTGTGCACCACATCAAATTCTTCTCCCAACTGATTCAATCAACATACTTTTATTCCTTTTACTCCCCTCGTGTGTTTAACTAGCTTCACATTGAATTCATCTTTGGTATTGACCTGAACTACTCCTGATGGTGTTTACTTCAAATTTCCACCAGATGTGAGGCATAGATAGAGTTGATAGCCAGAGACTATTTCCCAGGGCAGAAATGGCTAGCACGAGGGGTCATAGTTTTAAGCTGGTTGGTGGAAAGTAGAGAGGGAATGTCAGAGGCAGGTTCTTTACGCAGAGAGTTGTGAGAGCATGGAATGCGTTGCCAGCAGCAGTTGTGGAAGCAAGGTCATTGGGGTCATTTAAGAGACTGCTGGACATGTATATGGTCACAGAAATTTGAGGGTGCATACATGAGGATCAATGGTCGGCACAACATTGTGGGCTGAAGGGCCTGTTCTGTGCTGTACTGTTCTATGTTCTATGTTCTATGTTGTTCCTGAAATGCCTAGTTGGTTTATTAGCGGCTAATATAATTTAGACGCGCACAGAGTCTCTCACTCTCACCATCCTAAAATTCCATTATGTTCAATTGCTCTTAATTGAATGACTCGGGTGATGTTAGACAATATGCAAAAAAAATCTTTTGCACTTTGGCTGTTTAGTGCTACAATCCTTTAAATAGTTAGGCATATGATTAATTCACTGTACACTGTAATTTGAATGCTGCTATGGGTCACAGTCATATGACCTATGAAGTAGTTGCTTTCTGTTTACAGGCACAAACTATTGAAGCCAGCACAAGGGGCATGGTGTCAAATTTGTGCAGCTGAAATGATGTGGATTTTGAGAGTTGGAAGGGAGCTGGCTACTATAAGAAATGTCAGAACAATTAAAAACTTCAGTCTGGACCTCTCTACTGCTTGGTGAGTCAATATGCTTGTGAATTTTCTAGTCCCTGTTTCTAGGAAGATGAAAGGCAACAACTGGAACTTCTTCTAGGCTTAATGGCAAAATTGAAAGAGAACCACAAAGCAGAACATAAGACCTGAATAAATAAGAACAACGATTTTGATAATGGTATAGTGTAAGCTGCACTAAAAAGTGTTTTGATCTTATTTGAACACCAAAAGAGCCCAGTTGGAGACATTTTGAAGGCTTTGCAAAGATCCATTTTGAACCCTCCACCAATTTTTTTTCATCTAAAAGGCATGTGTTCAACATCAGGTCAGGGTTGGAGGAGGAATTTTGATCAGCATGCAATGGGACTGAAGTATCTCACCAAATCTGGAGAGTTTGGCCAATTGACCATTTGTCTTTAGCAATGTAACTTTTATTGGGAAACAAGAGGTCCTACATTGTCAGCGTTTCTTGTGAGAGGGGAAAATGACTTTCAAAACAGTTAGTGATTTTTGCAAAAGATCCTTAATTTGCCAATACTGTATTAATGTAGGAAATGGCAAGATGTTGCACTATGTTGAGAAACAGTCCAAGCAAAACACGATCAACCTAAAGTAAAAAAAGGGAGATATATTTCCAGAGATAGCACGAACTGCAGATGCTGGAGTCAGCAACAACACCGTGTAGAGCTAGATGAACACAGCAGGCCAGGCAGCATCAGAGGAGCAGAAAAGTTGATGTTTCATGTCAGGGCACTTCTCCAAGTGGTCTACCAAAAAGAGCAGCAAATAAGATGTAAATGTTATGGAAGCCACTATGTGAAAAAGTAGGAATTGTGTCCAACATGGAAAAAGCAATGTTCTAAGGTAAGAAATTGTTTGGCTGGAATAATGCAAGGCAAATCTCGCACGCTTGCTGAAGGAGAGATGCTGATTTTGATTAAGCACTCTACATGATAGAACAATGGCATTTTGCAGGCCCAAGGTAATTAGAAGTTTGTGACTGTAAGAATAATGAGTTGCAGACAGAGAAAATCAGGTGAATGTGTAATGTTAGATGGATATCAGTGCTACATGCAACACAAAGCTTAGGAAATATGTGTGAGGGGTTTGTGATTGTGCCCAAAAAGTGAGGTCATCAAAAGTAAAGCTGAGGTTGTTTAGTAGGCAGATATTCAACACAAGAGGACAAACAATGTTCAGAACAGAAAGCAGTTGGAAAAGATATCTGCAGAACCAGATATAGATATTGAACAAAATCCTCTCATCTAGCTGAAACAAGTTTAAAGTTGCATTGGTAGCTCTACACACATCAGAAAATGTATGGAGTTTTGTTGAACAGATTCTGAAAAAAAGCTTACAAAGATGTTTTCATGGATCTTGGATGTCTTCCTAAAGAATATCATCTTGAAGTAAATTCAAGTGTAAAACTAACACTGGATCTGCTCAGGAGAGCTCTAGCTGCCCTTAAATCCAACCTTAAGGACAAGATAGAACAACTTGTAAAAGAGGGGCTTATCAAGAAAGTAATAACTTTGACAGGCTGGATTAGCAGCATAGAAGCAATGATAAAACCTGAAAGCTTGAGAGTGTGCATAGATCCAAAGGATCTTGGAAAAGCTTACAAGAGAATTCTCAACCCTGTCCAATAGTTGATGAAAGTTTGCCACAACGTTCAGCATGGCACAGCAGGAAGACCCAAGTTGCTTTTGCATCCAATCCAGGCTCTCAAGACCAATCAGAACACTGTCATCAAACCAGTGGAGAAAGGAGGAGCCATTGTCGTATAGAATAGAATGGACTGTTGCAAAGAAGTGTACCAATAACTGAACAACCAGGAACACTCAGACAACTACCTGCCAGTCGACCAGGGAACATACCTGTGAACTCAACAGACTGATCAAGGCTTTTAGTCCAGTCCTTCAGAATACCCCTACACACTCTCATCCCGTGTACTTTTCATGTAGGGAACATCTGCTGCTTTCCAAAGATATACAAAGCCAACACACCTGGACGTCCCATCGTGTTGGGCAATGGGGCCCTGTGTGAGGGCCTCTCTGTTTATGTTGAGGGCATCTTGAATCTCAGTGTACAAGGAACCCCCAGCTTCTGTCGTGACACTACAGATTTCCGACTGAAACTCAGCACTCACGGACCCGTCAAACCAGGGACCCTCCTTGTCACAATGGATATTTTGGTACTCTACACCAGCATCCCCCACAATGACGGTATCACGGCAATGGCATCAGTATTCAATACCAACAGCTGCTAATTTCCAGGTGCCATCCTAAATTTCGTTTCATCTTCAACCACAAGGTCTTCACCTTTGACAACCAGTTCTTCATTCAGACACACAGAACACCCATGGGGACCAAGTTTGCACCCAAATTTGCCAACATTTTACTGCATAAGTTCGAGCAAGATTTCTTTCCTCCGCAAGACCACCAACCAGCGCTATACACCAGATACACTGACGATGTTTTCTTCCTTTGAACTCATGGTGAGGAACTACTGAAACAACTACAAAGTGATGTGAGATAACAAAGTGTGAAGCTGGATGAACACAGCAGGGCAAGCAGCATCTCAGGAGCACAAAAGCTGACGTTTCGGGCCTAGACCCTTCAATGGAGAGCTTCCCTGAGGTTGGTCTGGAGGGAGGAGGGTAACTTCTTCAGGATAGGCATCCCTCGAAGAGACTTCACAGTGAGGATAAAATTGTGATCAGAGATAATGGGAACCAGTTTCATCCCACATATCAGGCTTATCATGGTCTACTCTTCAGAATCAGTCTCATTCTTGGACACATACATCTCCATTAAGGACGGACACCTCAACACCTCATGCAACCCAAGCCTATGGAAGATCTCACAATGCTGTGCTTCTCTAGCTTCTACTCTTAACCATATTAAAAGTCCATCCCCTGTGGACAAGCCCTGCATATACACAGGATCTGTTTGAAAGAGGGGGAATGCGAAGTACACCTGAAGGTGTTGAAGGGCACCCGCAAAGGAATGGGATATGATGCTCGACTCATCGAATGCCAGTTCCAACGTGCCACAGCTAAAAACCATAATGACCCCCTCAGAAGAAGATACGGGATACCTCCAATAGAGTGCCCTTTGTCATCCAGCATTTCCCTGGAGTGGGGAAACTACGTCATGTTCTTCACAGTCAAAGCACATTATTGATGACGATAATGAGTGCCTCACCATGATCCTTCCTACGCCTCCACTTTACATCTTAAAATAACCTCTAAACCTTAAACAGACCATTGTTTGCAGCAAAGTGCCCAGCCTTGAGGACAACATTGACCACAGCACTACACACAACCCTGCCATGGCAATATCTTCAAGACATGTCAGATCACCAACATGGATACCACCATCAAATGTGGGAACACCACGCACCATGAGCATGGCAGTTACTCATGTGACTTAGCCAATGTTATCTGTCTCATACGCAGCAGACAAGGATGCCCCGAGGCATGATATATTGGTGAAACCATGCAGACACTATGACATGAATCAACATATGCCATACGGGGTGTTCCCTCCCAGTGCAGAAACACTTCAGCAGTCAAGGGCATTCGGCCTCGGATCTTTGGTAAAGGTCCTCCAGGGCAGCCTTCAGTGTTGCTGTGTACCTGAGTAGAGGCTGATAGCCAAGTTCCAGGCCCATGAGTACAGTCTCAACTGTGGTCATAGGTTCATGTCACACATCAGGTGACCTCACTCACTCACACTCATACACACACTCACATACATTCTTACACACCCACTCACACACTCACTCACACATACACTCACATACACTCTCACTCACACACACTTACATTCTCACATACACTATCTCACACGCTCTCATACTCTCACATATACTTTAACACACTCTCACATACATTCTCATACACTCACTCACACACACTTTCACATACACACTCACACTCACACAAACTCACAAATACACTCTCATACACACTCACACACACTGGCTCACACACTCACTCGCACATGCGCGTGCTCTATCTCTCTTGCATGCTCGTGCTCCCTCTCTCACACACATTTGATTTCTCGTTCTCTCACACACAAACATTTCAATTTATGTAGTAAATAATTTCATCCAAGATGTCTGTGTATTTGCAGGTCCATTCTAATTTGTTTAAAAAAAATAAAATCAGCCTGATTCTACATTAAAACACAAACAGATTCTAAACAAGGCCTTGTGCCTACAATGCACTGTCTGACCTGAGATGTCACCTTTAATTATCTCAGGGCGATGACGACAGAAATTCTGGGATTTGCATTTTAATCAATAGAAATCATCAACTCCTTTCGAACTGATTAAAGATTCAACAGGAGGCGGTCAGTGAGCCACTTTTAAGGTTGTTACCTTCCTGCTTATAAATTCTGAGTTGATTTCCCTCTTATTCCACAATACACCTGAGGAAGGAGCCGAGCTTCGAAAGCTAATGTTTTTGAATAAACCTGTTGGAATACAACCTGGTGTCACGTAATTTCTAACATTAAAACAAGCTGAAAGATATTTTCTGGAGAGGAGACATCACTGTAGGAATGAGGAAGGCAAACAGTTTCTTTGGCACATACTACTAGAAGGTCTGAACACTTGAAGATATGTTTATGCAATTTGTGTTCAGTGACAGATTTAATATGGGATGGACTAGAATGTAAAAAGAAAATTCAAGAATGATAATTGTCTTGATAGACCAGATGATTGGGTAGCTTTTGTCTGTAATTGACTGTGCATGTATTTTTTTTGATGAAAAGGACATTTGGAGAAATCCATTTGTACAATGTAATTTGTATACTTGGCTTTAGTTGTATGACTGCTTAAGTAGTTGCTTTCTGTTTAGAAGAGAAGCCATTAAAGGCAGCACATACAACAAATGATTGATTAAAGACACACATTTCTTTCTCAATTATACTATATACTACGCTGTGTGCCTAGAAGTGTCTTTCTTCAGTTTTTTTGATTTATGTTAATTGGACAGAAGGCCTGATCTTCAGCTAGGAGCTGAATCTCCAACCAGTCAGCCATGACATCAGTCATCACATTCAAATATTGCAACCAGAGAATGAAGCATTGATATGTTGATTCTGGGTATGAGGCATTCACGTACAAAATCCTTCATTTTGTATTGCAAACCACCAAAGAATTAATTGAATGGAAGGCTTTTGACAGTTTTAATGATAACTGTAGAGTTAAAAGTAACCACTTCATTTGAAATAATGTACACCAAAGGTGCATGTTAATGTTGATAACAAAAAAGATACTTGTAGTATCTTACAGTGCGTAAGGAAGCCATTCATCTTATCAAGCTGTATTGCCTAGTGCCAATCTCCTGTCTTTTCCCCATTGCCCTGAATACCATTACTATCCATTGCCATCTTGAATGCTTCAGTTGAACCTGTCTCCACCATATTTCCAGGCAATGTATCCCATAATAAACACCCAAGTTCCTCTGCTCCTGCGTCCCTTTTCAAGTTATATCCCTTACTTTATATGGTCTTTCATTGCATTTCCAACCAAAGTGTATCATCGTACACTTCTCTGCATTGATCTTTATCCACCCACTCCACCAACATGTCAATGTCCTTTTGTAGTTCCGCACTATCCTGCTTACAATTCCTCAAAATTTTGTGTGATCTGCAAATTTTCAAATTATCCCCTGCACACCAAGATCCATATCATTAACGTGCTTCTGAAAATCAGTCCTCAAGAACTATCACTACAAGCCTTTCTGCAATCTGAAAAATATCCATTGACCATTACTTTCTGTTTTCTATCACTCAGCCAATTTTGAATTCACATTGCCTGTTCCTCACCAGTCTGTTGTGAGGCATTGTATCAAATTCCTTCCAGAAATTCATGCATACCATGTTGCATGTGTTACCCACATCAACTCTTCTGCTAACTCTTCAAAAAACCCTTTTAGAAATCCATGCTGATTCTTCCTAATCAACCCATCTCTTTCCATGTGACGACTGATTTTATCTGAATAATTGTTTGTTAAGGTTTCCCCACTCCTGCTGTTAAACTAGTTGGTCTATAACAGCCAAGGTTAGTCTTACTACTTTTTTCATATTGTTGGCATTTCTCCAGTCTTCCTGACGTTCCCAGAGCCTTTTCTTGGTCAGTGAAAAAAATCACCATCATTTCTGGTTACATGAGGTTGTAAAGCAACATAGTGAGGTTATCCACTAGGCTGAGCAAGATTACAGCAGCAAGGTCTAAGCAATGTTGTAAAAGATACCAGGGATAGTCTCCTCAGGAGGTGTCCTGGGCTGGTTCAGTGAAGTAGACTTAAAATGGACAAAAGGAAAAGAATACAATACTGTGCAATGATCCTCCCATTCTATTCAGTGGACTGCATCACCAGATCCCATAAAAACCAAAAGAACTGCAGATGCTCTAAATCAGGAACTAAAACAAAGTTGCTGGAAAAGCTCAGCAGGTCTGGCAGCATTTGTGAAGGAGAAAACTGAGTTAACGTTTCGGGTCTGGTAACTCTTCCTCAGAAACTGCAGTCCTGAGAAAGGGTCACTGGACCCAAAACGTTAACTCTGTTTTCTCCTTCACAGATGCAGCCAGACCTGCTGAGCTTTTCCAGCAACTTTGCTTTTGTCACCAGATCCTATTGTTTGAGATAGACATGTAGACTAGAATGTGGCGTATCTGTGGACTACATATTCATAGTAATGAACTAAATTAATGTGAATCTGTGATCAGGAGAGGTTTGCAATTGGAGCCTATATTTGTGTAAACTTGGATCTTGTCGAAATGACTGGGCCAGTCATATCTTTAGCAGCTTCCAACAACTGTCTAGAAGGGTAAGAGAGAAACAGGTCAAACATACACAGTAATGTGCTCTTGGGCCTACAATCCATCAGCAGATGTCTGCCAGTGGTCTTTTCTTTAATTCTTAAGATACCAGTACCATAAGAAAAGTTCAGCAAGTGTTATCCATTTTCATTGTCCTTCAAAGGTCAGTGATGAGACTTCTATTTGAGTCATTGAGTCTATATCAGGGAGAGACTCTCACTAATCTGTTAGGTAGAACTGCAGGGATTTTAACTCTGTGATGTTGAGAAAAAGGTAATATATTTCCAAGTCAGGATGATATGAGATTTGAAGGGGTGTTTAGAAATGATGCTTTTGTTAACAGAGGTCAGGTTTTGTTGTAGAAGCCTTGAAAAATTGTGACACGGTGGTTGTTGTTTGGGTGATATACAAGCGGCAATGGTGAAACCAGATGATAATTAAGGTGGTGCAGATCAAGCTTCTTAAATGTGGCTGGAGTTGTACATGTTCCATTAAGTGGAGATTATTCCATAATACTCTGAATTATTCTTGGTAGTGGAAACATTTTGGGATTCAGGAAGTGTAGCATTCAGATAGACAAGTTGCCAGACCTGGATGGGATTCATCCCTAGATTGTTGAGAGAGGTTTTGGAATAAATCAGAGTCATTGACAGAAATTTTCCAGGTCTCTCTGAACACAGGATTAGCCTCAGGGGAGCGAAGGATTGTAAATGTGACAGTTGTTTAAGAAAGGGGTGAAGGTTAACCCATGAAACGAAAGAACTGTCAGCTTGGCATCAATGGTGGAAAACCTGATGGATGCTATTATCCAGGACAAGGTAAATATGCACTTAGAGAGAAATAAGCTAACACACAACAGTCAACATAGTATTGTCAAGGTCATGTATGATGAACTTGATTGAGTTATTTGACGAGGTGGTACAGGTAGTGGATGAGGGCAATGTTCTGTATATCGTATATTTGGATTTTCCGAAAGCATTTGATACATTACCATCTGACAGGTTGGTTAGCAAATTAGAAATGTTTGGGGTTGGTGGGTCCTTGGCATTATGGATAGGAACTTTGACTAAAAGTTAGGAAGCGAAGAGTGGACATGGATGGGAATTTCTCAGATTGGAGACGAATTGAAAGTTGTTCTAGAGGGATCAATGTTAGGACCCTTGCTTTTTCTGATTTTATATAAATGACTTGGAGATGGGTGTTAAGGGCAACACCACTAAATTTGCAAATGATTTTAAGCTAGGGAGAGTAGTGACTTGTAAGGATGACACTGAGCGATTTCGGAGAGATTTTGATAGGTTGGCCAAATGGGCAGGTACCTGGAAGATGAACTTCAATGTACAGAAATATGATGTAATGCATTTTGTTAGAAGAAATATGGATAGACAACATAGACTCAAAGATGGAACTTTGAGAGAAATACAGGAGCATGAGGACTTGGGAATTCACATGTATAATTCTCTAATGGTGGCCAGGCGAATTGAAATGTTGGTTAAGAATACTTATAGGATCATTGGATTATAAATAGATGCACAGAGTATAAAAACACTGAAGTGATGCCATATCGCTGCAAAACATTGATCAGACCACATTTGGAGTATCGTGTTCAGTTCTGGGTACCTTATTTCAGAAAGAACATTAAAGCCCTAGAGAGATTGCAAAAGATATTTACTAAAATGATATCAGGAATGAGGAGTTTTAGATATAAAGGAAGATTGGAGCAGAGAAGAGGTGACCTTATTGAAATGTTCAAAATTTTGAACAATTTTGACAGGGTAAAGGATATTCTGTTTCCAATAGTTTGTAAATCAGTAACGATAGGTTACAATTTCAAGATTGTCAGCAAGAGAGTCAGGAGTGAGGTGAGGAGAAACCATTTTACTCAGAGAATTGCTGGGATTTGGAATGCTCTGCCTGGGAGAATGGTGGAGACAGACTCCCAATGAGGTTTCAAAAGTGCTGGATATACATATTTGAAAATGATTAATTTAGAAGATTATGGAGAAAAGGCTCAAATATGGGGTGAGCTGGGTAGCTCTTTCGGGAGCCATGATGGACAAATGGGTCAAATGGCCTACTTCTGCACTGCAAAATTCTATGACACTATAGTATACACCCTGTGATCTACTTCAGAGTTGGCCAATGATAGGGGACAGAAGAGTATGGACTCAGGTCAGGCAGGTTAGGAATCCAGAAGGTAGTGATGGAGGAGCTTCATCCCTTGACATAGCAAGCATGTTGATCCAAGGTACCGTGTGCATGAGTAGAAGGACTGCAGGATAGATGAGATAACTGATTATGTCGCCACAGAGCAAGGTTCTATTCAAGGGAGGGAAGTGAAAAAGTATGTGATAGTGAAGAGAACTGTATAATCAGGGAGATGGAAATTCTCTGTAGCGACGACTGAGAGTTCCAAATGCTATGTTTTCTGCCTGGTGCCAACACTAAGGAAATCTCTGGCTCCCTTGGAGTGGGAGGGAGAGGATCCAGTTATTATGAACCGCACTGGCTGATGCTCGACTGAGAAAGTTTAAGGTTTATGGTCCAAATTTAAAAAAAGCAAAACGCCAATTGTAGCAATCTAGAGATGATTATATCAAACATATACCAGTTGGCATAGTGTCAAGCAGATTCGAGAATTTAAGGCATGGCTCTAACAGTGCCATGGTAAGAAAAAGCTTTTGGCTCACGGGTGCACTAGCACCAGTAATCAAAAGAAATTTGTTCTGTTCAGGTGCATTCTATTTAGACAGGCCCGCATCCAATATCCTAGCCAAATTAATTCAAAAAAATAAATTCATTGAAAAACAAAACTTAGCAAAATAGACCTCTGTAGTTTACTTAAAGTGAAGGACAGTATTAGACTAAAAGAAGGGGCTTATAAAGTTGCAAAGGATAGTTTCAAGGTTGAAAATTGTATAGTGTTTCAGAAGCCAGAAAAAAGCCATCAGAAAGCTGTCTTTTTTTAAAATGTCAAAATTATAGTTGGTTTTTATATTCCTGGTTCTTTGCTCTCAGGGGTTGGAATCTCACCAGGTTCTGTGTGATTTGGGCCTTGGTGAGATCAGTGGCAAAATTGGGCAAGATGTTCTCTGAGCTCTGTCTTGACATTGGAGTCTTGGATGCTTTTCACAAGCAGCACTGTGAGATTCTTACTAGGAAGTGGCAGGTTCCCAACTGGCAAGCATTACTTTTTGTCAATAGCCCAACTTGTCATGCAAACCAGCTGTTGGGAAAGCTTATTATAGAAATCAGCGAACGTTCTTAACTTGTTCAACTCACTGCTTGCTCCAAAAGACCTCCATGTTGGACACCAAACACCAACATCCCATGGACTCCACTTGCACCTGTCCCATCCACTTAGAGGGTGCTTCTGCATTTTAATGCATCTCAGGCTGTACTGCCAACCATCATTCTAACAGTGTCGCTGAAACACTGTAATCCGCGATGCATACACAACTCATAGACTGGGCCAGACTGCATCTCTGGGCTCTTTGCTTTCACTCTGAGCCAACCTGGATACTTGCAACATCCCTGCCTTGCCTTGCTGTTTTGTCCATTGACCTCTTATTCAGAGATACCACTCTAAGATTACCTCCATCTTGCGATGCTATTAAGCACAGGCACAAAACAAGGAAGCTTGTCATAGCCATTAGCAGTCCACAATCCAATCAATGGGATTAGCCTTTGATAAAGGCACAATGAAGTCAAGAGCAACCTCCCATTCCAGTCTAGGTCCTGCTTGATCGGAGTCAGGATATTCTGCTGTTAAGAGGTTGGGAGCTGTATGATTGGCAGTGCATCACTTGCTTGCCTCTTTTTGCCTTACTACAGGCTGCTTTGCTCCTAGAATAAGAGAGAAGCAAGTATTACGGATGAAGGATTTGGTGCCACAGCATATGATTTAGGTGGGGATGTATCTTGAGTGAGTGAGTAAGCTGCACAGGGTGAGCATTAGGGCAAGTAGGCATGATGTATCATGTGATTGTGACAGGGATAAAGTGTAAGCATTTGTGGGAAGCGGGTACAGTTGCAGAGAGAGAGAGTGAGTATGAAGTATTGGAGAGAAGGTAGTGGCATGTATGCTGGTGGAGTGGAAAAGAACATTGACATTTTTCTGATTAGTACTGCTCACTGACTATGACTGCTTTAACCTAGGAGGCAACCTGGGGCTAGGGGAACATGGTCTGATATTGAACCCTACACTGTCAATCCCAGGGGAAGAGGAGCTGCTGCCTATACATCATCCAATCCAGCAAAAGCTTTCAGACCTTGCCCATGAAGCAGCATGCTGATTTCTCACTGTCTGCCATTTACAAGACCAATGTCAAAAATTATGCAGGGTAGTTTCAGACTGACAGTGTGTTTCTTGGTGCACAACTTTAGCACATGGAATATAGAATATTGGCCGGGGATGCTGGTCAGTTCGAGGTCCCGTCATGAGTGGAAAGCTATTCTGGAAACAGCCTAATGTAAAACGGAAATCACACATGACAGCAAAAGGGCTGAAGCATCACATGATGTAATAACTTTGAGCTTAGTAAGATCTCAGCTTTGAGGCAATAGTCACTCCTGAAAAAAACAATGCAACTTGCTTTTAGACAAAAAGCTATGAGATTCTGCCCTCATTGGAAGAGCTTCTACAGGTCTATAAAAATTAAGAGAATAACTACAGTGAATGTTTGGTCTTTTAGTAGCACAGATTTTAGGTATTGTTGAAAAATAAGCAAACTTTGTCAAAGATATTTGCCTTACATTCATCAGAATAATTCACAAGAAGTACCAAAGGGAAAACAACATTCATACTTTGAGAGAAGAAGGTTGTTTGGTCGGCAAGTGAATTTTGATTGGTCGACGCATTTCCACAAAGAATGCACATTAGATGATGACTTTCAGTGAACTGCCAAGCTTGGCAACAATTATACATGGCTTGAGTGCAACCATCTTGATTATTAGTTATTGTTTTAGTTTCTATATTTAAGAATGGATCCACCAGCACTGGAGGTAATGAGCATTCACTAAATTGCTCTCTGAGATGAGATAAGAAGGTTGTCTTATTTATATGGAAACATTAAAACATGAAAGATAGCGCAGAATTAGGCCATTCAACCCCTTGACCCTGTTCCACTATTCAGCATGATCATGGTTGATCATCAAGCTCAATACCCTAACCCTGCTTTCCTCGCCTATTCATTTATCCCTTTAGCCACAAGCATTATATCTAACTCCTTCTTGAAAATACACTGTTTTGGCCTCAATCACTTTCTGTGGTGTTAAATTCCATTAGTTCTCTCTGGATAAAGAAATTTCTCCTCATCTCAGTACTAAAATGATTACCCCTTATTCTTAAACTATGATCCCTTCTTCTGGGCTCCCTGACCATCAGTAACATCCTTCCTGCTTCTAACCTGTCTAGCCCTATCAGAATTTTATAGGTTTCTGTTAGCTTCTCCCCCTCATTCTTCCAAACTCCAGTGAATACAATCTCTCCTCTTACATCAGTCCTGCCATGCCAGGAATCAATTTGGTAGGCCTTCGTTGTGATGGAGAGAGGACAGGAACATCCTTCTTCAGAAAAGGACACCAAATCTGCACACAACATTCAAGGTGTAGCCTCACCAATGCCTAACAAGATTCTTAGGGGACTGGGCAATGTATATTACAGAGTGCTTGCTTCCTCCTGCAAATGAGTCTAGGTTTAGAGGACATAATCTCAGAGTAAGGAGTTGCCCAGTTAGAAAAGTGATAAGGAGGACATTCGTCTCTCAGAGAAGGGAGTGGATCTGTGGGATCTTTACCATAGAAGGCTGCAGAAACTGGTCATTAAGTACATTCAAGGCTAAGATTGGCATTATTAAGCAGTACAGAATCAAAAATTATGGGTAAAAGGCAGAAGACTATAGTTGAGGATTATCCGATAAAACATGATCTCAATATGTAGCCTAGCAGACTTAACAGGCTGAATGGTCTACTTCTGCTCTTACATAGCCTCTCCTAAAAATATAATACGTAAATTGAGGCTGTGTTCTCTGGAGTTTAATGAGACAAGTGGTCTTTTGAAACATACCAGGTTTTGAAGGAAGCTCATGGAGTAGACAATGAGAAGTTGTTTTATCTTGGCGGGGAATCTAAGACTTGGGTGCATAGTACCAGAATAAGGAGTTAATCATTTGGGATAGGAAATGAGGAAAAATGTCATTACTCAAATGTTGTGAACTTTCAAATTGTCTATTCCAGAGAGTTGTAGATAATACATTGTCCGTGAGATTTAAGATTGGAATCGAAAATGATTAAGTCTCTCAGGAGATCAAGTGATAATGGGAATCAGCAAGGAAGTAAAATTGAAGCCCAAAATTAGCCATGATCCTATTGAAAGGCAGAACTGGCTCACTAGGCCATGCAGTCTACATCTGTTGCTGGTGGTCTTACTCCAGTGGCTATAAATCACAACAGTCATGTGGCTGCTCCAGCTGAGTTTTTTGCTTCAATTATGCCAAAGCTTAGACAAGAACAATTGAGTAGAGTCGGGATTAGTCATGGAAGAATTCAAAAATAGTGTAAGCAACATTTAAGTCAATATAATGCAGCATGGAAAGCCAGTGTATTTAGAAAAGTCAAGAGATGGAAGTTATGTGGAACAACCTGCAGGTGAGGATGTGAATTGTAAACAATGCCAGGTGGAAATATCTAGGAGAGTATTGATGAAATTATACCTCAAGGTAACAGGGTTAGTGACAAAGGAATTTTGGACATGTTGGGTAGAAATAAACAAAGTTGAACATTATATGGAAATGAATCGTGTCAGAGAAGTTGTGAAGGAGAAATTGGAATTTGGAATTCAATGAGATCCCAAGTAATGGGAGGTTTCTGGGCTCAGAAATTTCGTCCAATAGTCCAAAAATTTATATAATGAAAAGCAAAGGAAATGATAATCTTAGTGTGCATTTTCTGTCTGCAACTTATTAACAAATCAATATCAAAGTAGTAATATTCTATTCACATAATAAACATAAGTCCAAACACACAAATTAACAAACACAAATACTTTTTATCCACTTCATCGTTTAATGTCATTTCCGGGAAATCCTGCGAATATCTGATATCTACTGCTTCTAACTGCTACTCAATTGTCTGTAAGATCTCAATACACTATATATGAATCATTCTTAAATTAACTAAAATTCAATCATGCCATATTCTCACTAATGTTTTGCGTTGAAGGTCACAATATCTTCAATATCTTTTGTAGAGATTGCAATGGGGTCAGCTGGGTGAACCTCATAACATATGAGTTCCCTGATTGGACCAGATTAACAGCTTCAATCAGGGAGTCCTGGCAGTCAGATAAGAACAGGAGTGTCAAAGATTTTGTTCACTGCGAGAGCTGGGTCAGTGTCAAGGACTCTCCACATTTAAATAAAGAGTGACTTGGTCATAGGATATTGGTCTCTGTCAAGTTATTTCACCTTTTGTGTCTTTACAACCCATGCCTTACAATTCTCCATAAAAGTTACACCAAGTCAATGAGTGGAACATATGGTTGGAGTGATTTGCTTAAATTATGATAGTCCGGAGAAGAAAATGTTTTACTGAATAACATTTTAAAGCAATGATGAAGCTCCTAAACAGTTAACAACAAAACCCCTAGGTGTTAGTAATAATGGTAGATTTAAAACTGAACAGCACACACAATCACAGAAAACAGAAATTTCCCAAGTGGGAAAGAAAGCAAGACAAAATCAAGACTTGCCATGCTTTCATTCTCACTTAATCCCTAGAGAAAGTCCATAATGTGGAATTTTTGTTATATTTCTGGATCCTGTGATGTTACCTAATCTTTTCTTCAAAATCTAAATTGCTTCCCTATCAAATTTATTTTGAATGCACAAAAGTTCCAAACTCTATTCTTAATGTTGTACAATTTATTTTTACGTCATTGATGTACTGTCTCAAAATGTATGACTATGGACTGCAAATTGCTTGAAATATATTACAAGACAAATCTTAAAGGACGGTAACACAATTATGGGGTGCTGATGAAATTATATTGCTCGGGATCAAATATCATACTGTTGATTTAAGTCATCGAGCCCTTAACATTGTGCTCTGACCCCATAAATCAATCCAGACCAACTATTGTTTTATAAGTTACAGTTGATTATGATTTACCGTGCATACAGTGCACCAAATGCGTAAGAAACAACTCAAGTCACATACAGAGCAAAAAGCTACAAACCTCAGCTGTGATTAAAGTTTCCAGATAGGTTACAACATGTGGCAAAAAAACCCACAGTGGAAAAGAAAACATTCTTACTATTCTGTTAGTGAAAGATAATACAGATGTAATTCTGTTTTGGAATAACCTTAAGGCCTGAAATGAAGGGAACTGGCCAGAAATTGGTCCCAACACTATTTTTGTTTCTGAGACCTCAGTTCTAAAGCGGTGCCAATTAATGGAGCAAAACTCATCTCTCTTTTGCCTTGTGGAAGGTTCATAACTGAAAGGAGTATTAGCAATGGCAGGCCACATTTTAGTGGCTTTGGTTTTCATAAAGCAAAATTTAGCCTTTATTTCAATGAAAACTGAATTAAGTATGAAATACCAATGCAATTTACACAGTCACAAATGCTTCTGAGACACGCATTGGGTAGTTTGAGATAAACAGCATTAGAGTAAATATTAGATGCTTGCAGCATGGACAGATTGCCAGAGACTTAAACAGCACAGAAGAATCCAGCTCCAACTTGGCACAGGCATTCTTGTAAAGTGTGGAAATGGTGGACCAACCCATGTTGTGGCGTGAGGTATTGTCATCTCAGCTTTCTTTGCAGCATACATACAAGTCATCCAGTATCTCAATAATGCAGCGCCAAATCAGCCTGAAGTCATGAGATCCATTCTTGCTGCCCTGTAACCTTTTATCACTGCCAGAACATTCAGCGGATGCTAGTAAGGTCCAGCATTCGGTAACTTCTCAAATCCGATTTCATTATGATTAATGCATTTGTATTTTCCCCAAATGAATTATTTTAAGACCATGAGATGAAACTATCCAGCCCTAGAGATTTGCGTGCCGTATGTAAAACACCCGAGGAATGATGGAGGGTGTTCAAAGAAACACATAATACTATCCGTAAGCAATTTGTACCCTTGAGAAGGAAAAGCTCTACCTCACAAAAAAAAAGCCAAGGGACAACATAAAATTCAAAAGGGCTAATGAAAACGCAAAGAAGAGTACTGATCCCACAAAATGGACAAATACAAAGGGCCACAAAATGGCTTATTAGAACAACTAAAAAGGATTATAAAAGGAAACTTGCAAGGGACAGAAAAGACAATCAAAAGAGATTTTATAGCTATTCAAAGAGAGAAGACTACTGTTCATTTGCCCACTAAAGGCCGAGAGTGGGATATTGTCAATGACCGTGGAGAAATGGCAGATGTACTGAATCATGATTTTGCTTCCGTATTCACAGAAGGGAAGTAGGATAACTTGCCAGCCATCCCACAAGAAATTAAGAATATCAGTGACAGGGACTAAGTAAAATTAGCTTAAGTAAATCATCAATAATGGGGAAATTAAAGGAACTGAAGGACTTGATGGTTTCAATCTACAGTGTTAAAGTTGGGAGGAGAGGACATTGCTGAAGCCCTAACCATAATCTTTCACAGTTTCTTGGATTATACCTCTGGAAATTTATTCATGTTACTTAACTCTTTAAGAAGGGTGACAGAGAGAAACCAGGGAATTACTGACCAGCTAGGCTAACATCTGTCGTAGGGAAATTGCTGGAGGCTATTACCAAGGATGGTGTATCTGATTGCCTCAAAATTTCAGTTGATGTGGGAGAGTCATCATGGATTCACGAAGAGTAGGTCATTCTCGACCAACCTCAGATATTTGAAGGGGTGACCAAAGGAGAAGGACAGGGATAAGTCAATAGATGTTCATACAGACTTCCAGAAGGCTTTTGGTAGTCTCACACAAGAGACTGTTAGCTGAGGTGGAAGTCCGCAGAATTGAAGGCAAATTCCTGACATGGGTACGAAATTTAAGTGGCAGGAAACAGAGTTGTAATAATGGCTAAGCACTTAAGTTGTCAGGATGTGACTAGTGTTCCTTCATCGGACGGGGTATTGAGTACAAGAGTTGGCAGGTCATGTCACAGTTGTATAAGACTTTGGTTCAGCCACATTTAGAGTACTGTGTACAGTTCCGGTCGCCACATTACCAAAAGGATGTGGATGCTTTGGAGAGGGTGCAGAGGAGGTTCACCAGGATGTTGCCTGGTATGGAGGGTGCTAGCTATGAAGAGAGGTTGAGTAGATGAGGATTATTTTTATTAGAAAGACAGAGATTGAGAGGGGACCTGGTTGAGGTCTACAAAATCATGAGGGATATAGACAGGGTGGACAGCAAGAAGCTTTTTTCCCCAGAGTGGGGGACTCAATTACTAGGGGTCATGAGTTCAAAGTGAGAGGAGGAAAGTTTAAGGGAGATATGTGTGGAAAGTTCTTTACGCAGAGGGTGGTGGGTGCCTGGAACGCTTTGCCAGCGGAGGTGGTAGACGCAGACACGATAGTGTCTTTTAAGATATATCTGGACAGGTACATGGATGGGCGGGGACCAAATGAACACAGACCCTTAGAAAATAGATGACAGGTTAGACAGAGGATCTCGATCGCTGCAGGCTTGGAGGGCCGAAGGGCCTGTTGTTGTGCTGTAATTTTCTTTGTTCTTTGTTCTTTGTAGTGCTGTCTTGTAGGGATCCATGTTAGGACCTCAATTATTCCTAATATTCATTAATGACTTGGATGGAGGCATAAAAGGTCAGATAACCAAATTTGCTGATGAAGCAAAATTGGGCAGTATTCTAAATAATGTTCATGACAGCACAAAATTACAACAGGATAGAGATCGATTAGATGAATGGACAAAGCTATGACAGATGAATTTTAATATCATCAAATGTAAGAAAGGATAGATCAGGATAGTTTTTTTTCAGAAGGCACGAAGTTACATATAGATTTAACAAGAGGTGGAGGTTCAGGTGCATAGTCCTTTAAAATGACACAAACTCATGCAGAAAATAGTCAAAAAGGGTAATAGAATGCTGTTCTTCATATCAAAAAGGCTGTTGTACAGGTGTGACAATGAAGGCAATTCTAATTCGAATACAGATGTTATGTTGCGGTTATATAAAAACCCAGTGACACCCCATTTAGAGTACTGTGAGCAGATCTAGGCATTAAGCCTTGAAAAAGGACACTTTGGCCCTGGAAGAAAGTTAATGCAGGTTTACAAGGACAATACCCAGACATGAAGGGTTAAGTTATGAGGAAAGATTGGACTTTATTCTCTTTAAATTTAGAAGGTTTAACAGAGAAAGACAGGCTGGGTAAAAACAAACTATTCCCACTGATTGAAGATTCTAGAACCAGGGGGCATAATGTAAGAATTGGGGCCAGTTTGTTCAGGAGATAAATGTGAAAGCAATTATACATGCATTGGGTAGTGGAGGTTCGGAACTCTCTTCCTCAAATGGTGTCAATGCTAATTCAATTTTTAAATTTAAATCTAGGATAAGCACTTTTTTATTAAGCAAGATGCTAAGGTATATGGACCCCAGACAGACATGTGGAGTTAGGCCACAGATCAGCCATGATCTCACTCAATGGCAGAGTGGGCACGAGGGGCTGAATGGCATACTCTCATGTTCCTAATTTCCTTTAGAGGAAAAAAAGCAATTGTGGTATCCACTGACCCTTTGTGCCTACTACAGATAATATGAATGTGGTTGATCCTTTGTCTCAACTCCAGCTTTCCTCACTATTCCAAAATCCCTGAATTCCCTTTGTGTTCAAAAATCTATCAATTCCTGCACTGAATAACAACTAAATACTTGCAGCCCTCAGTGACTAAGAATTTTAAAGGTCAGCTGCCATCATCTTATCTCAGTCCTAAATGGCCAACTTCTTATTGTGATCTTGAGCTCTAAAATCCCCAACCAACAGAAATATCTACTCAGCATCTATTGTAGTTTATCAGATCCCTTAAGAGTTTCATATGTTTCAATGAAATTACCTCTCATTCTTGTGATTATTGTCCGGGTCTATCTCGGAAAATCTTATTATCCCAGGTTTCAATTTTGTGAACCATGCTGCAATCCCTCCAAGGTAAATATATCTTTCCTTCAGCAAGGAGACCAATTGCAGTATGATTTCTTTGCCATTATGTTCCAATCCCTTTTTTTCAAAGCTCCCATATCATTTGTTTTCCTAATTTCTTGCAATAGCTGCATGTCAACTTCCTTTGATTCACGTACCTCCAGGTGCCAACTTGATCAAGTCCCTCACCATTCAAAACAAGTTTTCATTTTTCTGTGTTTTACTTCAAAAGTGGATATAGTATCCTCATACTTTCCCACATAGTGGTCTGGGCTGGATTTAACGATTCCTGGCAGGGTCACTGGGGGTGAAGGGGAAGTGCACGGTCCCTCTTGCTAGCTTTTGTAGTTACATCAAACCAAACTAATCATCAGCCAATCGATTATCTGCCAGCTGACAGGAATGGTGGCCAATGAGCATGATGCAGGTGAGCTGCTGGGCAAATTCTAGGCTTTGGGTAGAATGTCTGGCAGGGGAGCAATCAGGACACGTAACCCATCTGATACATAACCCACTGTTCATCAAGTCAATGATGAGAGTTCATAGAGTTTGATGAGGTAGCTGGTACCATGGATGGCATGGTATCCCACTTTACAGTTCCATCTGCCTACTTATCTACCATTGAGTGTCAATAAAATCCAGCCATGTACGTTGATTCTTTAAAGATATTCCTTTGTTTATTGAACATCATTTAAATCCAGTTTCCTGACCAATCTAGGAAATCTAAACCCTCAACCCTACAGCATTTGCCTTGTTCAAGTTTTAAGACTTTGCTTTTGCACTGAAGTAAACAATTTTCAAATTTTATTATGAAGTTCTATCATATTATGTTGCTGTTCCCTAGAGTTCCTTTCAGGCTTGGTTTTTAATTAATCTTTTCTCAGTACCAAACCTAGTCTGTCCTTAGTTTTCTACATCAGTATGTCAAGAAATCAATCTTCTATGCAGTTCACAAGCTCATTACTTGCATGATTGCTGCAAATTTGATGCGTGGCACTTATCTTTGTAGAGCACAGATGATCATTATCCTCCCTCCTACGACTGGCTCGATGTTCAACTTGACCTGTTATACGGCACTAATCTGGGCCGTTAACTTAGTCCAAGCTGTCTGTGTCTGGTGTGGCCTGCAACAATGGTGAGCTAAATAATGGATGGCATTCCTCTCCACCACCCGATTCATCAAAACCTTCACATCCCTGCCAGCAAACTTGGTTCCAGTTTCCCTTTTGAAGGCCATGTGCTTGATAGTAACAGTGGAATACCTCAATGTAAGAGAGATTTCCTGGCTTGCAACATATGAAGAGGTGTGTAGATGGACTTAAAATATGATGTCAGAGGTGTGGTTGTTACAAGATGCTGGCAGTGGTGAACAGTTCTGCTTTTCTTGCCATGTGATTCCATGAGGAGAGTGCCAAAGAGCCCAGGGGACATAACGATTGAGGGGAAGACTGAGCAATGCATGAGCAAAGTCGTTGAGTCATCACAGGCCAGGCACCATGAATCTTATTCAACAAAGCTCTTTATGTTAAAATGGGAAAATTCCACCCATCCTTTGTGTCCTGTACCTACTCTAAACTGACTCAATTGAACTGAACTTGGAAGTGACTTAAAGCAAGGGCCTTTACACTAGGCCATTACATGTCATGATGCCATGTACCTGTCTTTAAAGATACATTGCCTGTCTGGTCTGAAATATGTGCAGTAATCCAACAGACATTGATACTGTAGGCTGTCTTGACACAGTGTCACTGGCTCCAAGTCTTGACTTTCCTGCTCCTATTGTGGATGCCAAATTGTGAGTCCCTTGACCACAGAGTCCATTGGACTCTCAAAATTTCTTTTCTGGTCTTCTTTAAGTTTAGAAAATAAATATTTTTTGCTGGCTTATGAAAAATGATAACTGTACAGTGATTCTTGCTGTTAATAAGTTTTTAGTCTCACTATTCTGAACTGCAGGATGAGTCATTTGGAGCATTTAGCTATTTTGTCCTGGTTAAAGGGAGAAGATATTAATTGAAAACCCGAAGTTAAAGTCGAAAGTTTATTCATGCTGGACTTATCCTGCAGATAGCATGCGGTGAGTTTAGTGTTTTCATGTAGGCAAGTATGGAGAGGGAGTAAATTGGAGGTATTTGCAGGACTTTACACCAGAGTAAATGAATTATAAAAGTATTCCAAAACCACTTTCTATATCAAGAACTCCATGTATCAAACATGCATTTACTTATTCACGGTGTAGAAGTAACCTTGGTAGCTTTGCAGCTCTCTAGAAAGATTGTACATTGGGCCTCAAGTGTTTTTCTTGTAGCAGTCTGTCAGCTTTGGTGAGTTTCCCAGATTGGTATTTACACAACACAGTCCATTAAATTATTTTTTCATGCTGTGGAGGTGTTGGTGTTAGATTGGAGTAACCAAAGTCAGAAGTCACAGGGCACCAGGTTATAGTCTAACAAGTTTAGATGGAATCAGTGATAATGGGAACTGCAGATGCTGGAGAATCCATGATAATAAAGTGTGAAGCTGGATGAACACAGCAGGCCAAGCAGCATCTCAGGAGCACAAAAGCTGACGTTTCGGGCCTAGACCCTTCATCACTCTGAGTGATGAAGGGTCTAGGCCCGAAACGTCAGCTTCTGTGCTCCTGAGATGCTGCTTGGCCTGCTGTGTTCATCCAGCTTCACACTTCATTATCTTAGATGGAATCAGACAAGCTTTCGGAGCATAGCCCTTTCGTTAGGTACACTACACTCTGAAAGCTTTTGTGATTCTTCGTGCAATCTCTCTTCTAACTAATTTTATCCAGTCCCCTTTTGTACCTGCTTTCACTACCAATTGCCATCTTAGTTCATCTGTTACACAATTTCTCGTATCAAAAATACCTGATTCATAAGCACAGGCAAAGTCCTCAATGCAAGCTAAACCACTGCCGCCCCTTTTTGTTTGAAACTTGGAACATTAAGAAAAAAATAGAGCGAGTAGTTATATCAGGGACTGGATGAGGAGGTGAATAAACAAATCTGTGCTTGAAGAACTAATTCTTCAAAATCTTGTGTCAACAGAATACAAGAACCAAGCGAAATTACAGAAAACAGCCACAGCACATTTGTATTTGCAGTATTCACCATTAATTGTGTGCTCCACACCTCTTGTTGTCATTTTTTTTCAACATTCCAACCTTGACATACCTTCATCTTGTAGTATCTATTAGATTAGCTTTAAACCAGCCACCCTGTGACTCTGAAGTAGGGCATTTCTTTTCTGAAAAGTTTGTGATTCTCAATCTCGTTATCACTTGTACACACAATTTTCTACTGATAATTTATATTTTAACGTTTGAGGGCATTAAATCTCATCCACAAACATAAGATGTTGCATATGTCTGTGTAACAGTGGAACACCATCCAAATATTTTCAGAAATGCTCCAATATGTAGCTGCATGTCAGTTGTAGCTAAAAATCTGTCATATTACTGGATCTGAGGTGGGGAGAAAGAAATATGATAACCAATTATCTCAACTAAAAGGATATAAGATTAAAGACGTTATAATTGAGGGAATGGTCTGCAAGCAACAAGGTGAAGAACATCCTTCTGTTCTTTGGCTGAAATTTCAAATCTGTATTTCTTGCCTTTTACCTCAAGTTCTTCCTTTCTCTCCCAAAGGGAGTATAGAGAGTTCTTCTGTTAGAATGAGCATTCAAGACCCAGCATTTATTTTTACACAAGATGAAATATTCATAAGTGTGGTAAACAATGAGGAGGATGGTAAGATATTTCTGGAGCACATCAACACAATGAAATAAGTGTTTTTGTTTGTAGGAAGAAAGAAGAAAGGCACTGTAAACTAATCAGTTCAATTTTATAAGGAGTAATGAACAGATAGATCTGGGGGTGTCACTTTTGGAAACCATGACTGAATGTCGGGCTATTATTGCTGTTTTGACAATTCAGCAAAGATTGAGTCGCACACCTGGGATATTTCTGATGTGCATATTTCAATTCCACCCTGAGGCGTCAGCACTTACCAACTGAAATATTAAGGGACTAACTTGTGATGCTTCCTGCGCATTTGTTTATATGTTTGATATATTTTTTTTCCACTTTAACATTATTTTCTGTAGGCAATGAAAGGTAGTTTATTTTACATATAAGGTGTTATTGAAACATCCTTTATTTTTAGGCTTAATGTTATTAAGGCCATATATAAAGGTACAGGGTGAGATGACTGGTTGATTTAGAAATGTCATCACCCAGCAGAATCAGTCAGATAGATAGGTGACTGTCAGGAAGGTAAGAAGGTAGTTCAAAAGTCTCCAGTAGCTATTTCTCTATGAAATAGATATTCAGTTTTTGGAACTGTAGAATGGGATAGTCTCTCTCTGAGGAAAATGGAAGGCGCAGTCAGTTATCAGGCACTTGAAAGAATTCTTATGTTAGGCAGCATTTGACAAGATTTAATAGAATTATCACTATGGGGGACTCTCCTGTCAGGGGCACAGATAGGCAATTTTGTGGCAGTGAGCATAAATTTAGGATGGCTTGTTGCTCTCCTGGTGCTAGGACTAAGGACATTTCGAAACGTTTCAAGCATATTGTTAAAGGTGAGATTGAGAAGCCAGAAATTATTGTACACATTGATAGGAATGATGTTTTTGGGGAAAAGATTAAAGCAGTACAGAATGAATTTAAGAGGTTAGGTAAAAAATTAAAACATAAATCCTTAACAGTAGTAATTTCTGGTTTAATCTCAAAGCCAAATTCAAAATAAGGAGAAGGAACAAAATGTTAAAGGAGATAAA
Organism: Stegostoma tigrinum; assembly: GCF_030684315.1. Classification (NCBI taxonomy): domain Eukaryota; kingdom Metazoa; phylum Chordata; class Chondrichthyes; order Orectolobiformes; family Stegostomatidae; genus Stegostoma; species Stegostoma tigrinum. The sequence continues at coordinate 59,447,384 of NC_081368.1, read as the reverse complement.
TCAATGGCTGAAGAGCTGGTGTTTTATTCAGGGATTCAGGTTTTTGGACAATTGAAATGCCTTTTGGGATAGAAAAGATCTGTTCAAAAAGGATGGGTCTAACCTAAACTGAAAAGCAACCAATATCTTAGCAGGGGGATTTTCTCATTCTATTAAGGGAGACTTTATTTTGATAGAATTCTTCCACTCACCTTCTCTAAGTAGCAGTGCAAGTGGAAAGATACATGGTGTAGGTTCTGAATGTGAGGAGAGCACATCAATTAGAAAAGAAAGAGAGAGTCAGTGTACTTAGTAACTCCGAAGAACTAAACTGCATTTATTTCAATGCAAGGGGTGTAACAGATAAGCCTGATGTACTCAGGGCATGTTTAAGAACATGGGATTGGAACATCATAGCTATTACAGAAACTTGACAGAGAGATGGACAAGTCTGGCAGCTCAGTTTTCCGGGCTTTAGATGTAATAGGAAGGATAGAAAAGGAGGCAAGAGTGGTGGTGGGGAGGGGCGGGGGGGGGGGGGGGCGGTGGCGTGGTGTGGAATGCAGCTGCATTTCTAATTAAGGAAAACATTACTGCTGTAACTAGAGAAGATGTTTCTAAAAAATCATCCAGTGAAAATATATGGGGAAAAATTACAAATAAGGAAAGAAAGATCACTTTGATGGGATTATACTATTGGCCCTCCTATAGTAAGAGAGAAATTGAGAAACAAAAATGTCGGGAGATCTCAGATATATGTGCACATAATAAGGTTGTAAAAATGGGGGATTTTAATTTTACAAAAATAGGCTGGGACTACCATCGTGTTAAAGGTTTAGATGGTGAAGAATTTGTCAAAAATGCTCAAGAAAATTTTCTTTATCAAAATGTAGATGCTCCTTCTGGAAAAGGAGCAAAATTAGACTTTATTTTGTGCAGTAAGGCAGGGCAGGTGACTGAAGCAAAAGTAGGGAATACTTTTTGGCCCGACTGATCATAATTCTACTAGTTTCAAGATGGTTATGGAATAGGATAAGCCTCTCAAAAAAGCTAAAGCTTTAATTAGAGTAAGGTAAATTTTAATGGTATGAAACAAGAACTTTCAAAACTTGATTGGAGTGGACTGTTTGCAGGTAAAAGGAAATCTGACAAGTGAGAGGTGTTCAAGTGTGTGATGATAAGAGTTCAGAGGTTCCTGTTAGAGTGAAGAGTAAGGCTGGTAAAATTAAGGAACAATGGATGAATCAAGATATTGAGGTTCTCATCAAGAATAAAAGAGAATTTTTTTTAGACATAGAGAACTTGATACAGTCGAATCTCTTAATCAATATAAAGCGTGTAGGGCATTCTTAAGACAGGAATCAGGAAGGCAAAGAGGGGATATGAGATAGCATTGGCAGAAAAGGATAAGGGTAATCCAAAGAGATTCGACAAGCACATAAAGAGCGAGAGCGTAACTAGAGAGAGAGAGTCGGACCTCTTAGAGGTCAAGGTCATCTTTGTGTTGAACCTCAGGAGATGGGAGAGATACTAATTCAATATTTCGTGCCAGTTTTTACTGTGGAGTAAGACATGGTGTCTGCAGAATGCAGAGAAATAAACATTGACGCTTTAAAAACAGTTCACCTTACGGAAGAGGAAGTTTGGGAGGTCTTAGAGAACATAAAGGTCGATAAATCTCTGAGACTTGATCAAATGTACCCCAGAATGTTTTGAGAAGTAAGGGAGGAAATTATGAGACCCCTTGTAGAAATATTTGCATCATCTGTAACTATAGGTGAGGTTCCTGGCGACTGGAAGATGGCTAATGTTGTACCATTATTTAAGAAAGGTTGTTAGGAAAAACCAGGGAACTGTAGACCTGTGAGTCTGCCTCTGGTTTTGAGTACATTGTTGGAGGTGATTATAAAGGATGGGATTTATGGACATTTAGAAAGGCAAAAATTGATTAGTGATAGTCAGCATGGTTTTGTATGAGGAAAATCATGTCTCATAAAAATCATGAGTTTTTTGAGGAAGTTACCAAAAAGCTTGATGATGGAAGAGCTGTAGGCATTATTTGGATTTTAGTAAAGAGTTTGACAAGGTTCTGCATGGTAGGCTAATTGGCAAAGTTAGGTCACATGGGTAAATTTGCCAATTGGATACATAGTTGGCTTAATGGCAGGAGACAGAGGATGGTGGTGGAGGGTTGCTTTTCAGACTGGAGGCCTGTGACCAGCAGTGTTCGACAAGGATTGGTTCTGGTTCCTCATTTGTTTGTCATTTATGTAAGTGATTAGGATGGGAATTTAGAAAGCACAGTTAGTAAGTTTGTGAATGACACCAAAATTGGTGGCATTGTAGACAGTGAAGAAGGTTTTCTAAGATTACAAAGGGATCTTGATTAAATGGGTCAATGGGCCGAAAAATGGCAGATGGAGTTCGATCTGGACAAATGTGAGGTACTGCATTTTGGTAAAACAAACAAGGGTAGGGCTTATACAATTAATGGTAGGGCCTGGGGCAGTGTTATAGAACGGAGGGACCTACGGGTCCAGGTACATAATTCTTTAAAATTTGCATCACATATAGACAGGGTAGTTAAAAAGGTGTGAGGGATGCTTTCCTTCATTGCTCACTCCTGTGAGCATAGGAGTTGGGATGTTATGTTGAGATTGTACAGGATATTGGTGAGGCCTCGTCTAATACTCTGACCAGTTCTGGTTGCCCAGTTAATGGAAGGATATTATCAGGCTGGAGAGGGTTCATGTTGCCAGGTACGGAAGGCTTGAGTAATAAGGAAAGGCTGGATAGGCTGGGACTTTCACTGGAGCGTAGAAGATTGACAGGTGACCTGAAAGAAGTTAATAAAATAATGAGAGGTATAAAGTTGATGGTCATTGTCTATTCCCAAAGATGGGGATTTTCAAGACTGGGAGCACATTTTTAAGGTGAGACAAAGAGAGATTTTTAAAAAAAGCATAACAGGCAAATTTTTTTACACAGAGGATGGTTCACGTGTGGAATGAACTTCCTGATGAAGTGGTGGATGCAGGTACAGTTACGACATTTAAAAGATATTTGGATGGATATATGCAAGGGAAAGGTTTGGAAGGATATGAGCAAGCAAGTGAGACTAAGTTAGTTTGGGATTATGTTCGCATGGACTGGTTGGACCGAAGGGTCTGTTTCCATTCTGTATGACTCTATGACTCTTTTATAGATCTTTGTATTGTTCCGAATGAAGATTTCCATGCGGACTCTCATTGGTGCCCTGACTGAATGCTTGATGAGTTATTCAAACAAGCCAAAACAATTATTTTAAAAGCATCCCAAGTAATCTTCCAATGGCATTTTTATTACAATCTGCTTTTATAAATATGAAGGGTTAAATGAAATAAGTAAATTTTTATGGTTAAAACCAAACCAATCCAACAAATATCAACACAGAGTTTATTAAGAAAAGCAGTACAACCTTCCTTTTGGAAGTTTTGTCACCAATCTAATAAGTACTTGAAACGCATCCAAAAGTAGCTACCGCAGCTGCAGAAGAGGTGCAGCTTAGGCCCTGAGATCTAAGGCCAGGCATCATGATAAAATTGGCCCTACATTTCTTTTTACAAATTGTAGTTATATTAAACTGAACTGGATAGATTGAATCCTGAAACCTGGAGCTCACCTCAGTCTGAAAGTAGCCTGCAGTTCCCACAGGACAATGTCTGTAGTGCAGTCTGGTTATACATTGATACTGGAAAAAAGATAGTGACAAAGGCATTAAATTAGAAACCGTGCAGCGAGACCCTATAATGTGTGAACCTTTTAAAGGCAAAAGAGAACTTCAGTATCTAACTCAAGCAATAGGCCAATTGAGTTTATGATATTAAATGTGCAGGACTTATTGACTTCAACTCAGATTCTGATCTCAGTTGCAGTGCTTTCAACAATAAAGTTATTGAGCTTTTATAAACATCTGCCCTTTTTAAACCCTAAGCTGCTGGGACTAGTCTCACCGCTGTGAAAATTTTCAGTTTGCAAATCTCTCAGCTATGCCTTCAGCTTTCATTGGATTTAAAATCCTTGACCTGTAAGAAAGGGTCAGGCTATTATTCTTAAATTTAAAAATCATTTTTTATATAATGGCAGCAAAACTATTTTAATGTGTTGAAACACGCATTGGAACTAGAAATCAATATTATTTTCTAACTTTGTGAATTGCATTTAATATGCCCAAAAGAATGCTGATGAGAAAACAAATTGTAAAGAAAAGGTTTTTGTATCTATTGAGTTGTTAGTTATTTCACACTGTACCAAAGCTAAGTGAACCTACAATATATACATGATCTATGTCGTCTCATGCACTGACTCTGATCACCCGAGGTTATTGAAGGGGGAATAGGTGGGTGGTGTGGGAGAAGGGTTGGTTAGGAGGTCATTTTTTTCTCTTTATTGATATTGAGGTTTATTCCTTTCCAAAGCCAGCTAGTGCAGTTAGAAGAGTCTAATCACAATATTCCAAGCATCAGAAATACGAGGCAGGCTCAATGGATCAGCCGGTTAAGTGTCATTTAAGACATGGCACAGGAGCAAACGTTAACCTGATGAGGTGGGTCAATATGCAAGTCAGGGACAGGATAAAAATGCCAATGTGTTGGGAAGCCCTAATCTTTACAGTCAATGTTTCAAATCCCAAAATAAATGCGGTGTGATGAATGCATATGAACAATGAACATTACATTCACAGCAATGAAAGGGGTGAGATAGCTTATCAGTTAAGTTTTAAATATGGCTTGAGAATAAATTACAGAACAGTCACAGTCACAAAGAGAAAGGTCTATAAAAATTGATTTTACCGTGAAAATAGCAAGCAGATTTTTTTTGTGTGTTCTACTAACATTTGATAGAGAAAGTAAACAAGTGTTAGCAACTTCCAGAGGATTTTAACTGCACAAAGGAGTTTCTGTACGACTGCAATGTTCATCTGATTTGACCATCAGTTCGCTCTATTGTAATATGTAGCCAAAAACAAAATAAGAAAATTGAACCATGGGCACTGAGTAGAAAGGCTATCAGAACATAAGAAATGGGAACAGGAATAAACCATTTGGCCCCTCAAACCTGCCCTGCCATTCAACTAGATAATCACTGACCTGCCCAGGGGTCAACCTGTCTCTCATGCCTCCTGATAGGGAATTTGGAAACTTCAAACATGTAATTAAAGAAGCCTGCTAAAAATGACTGATGAGAGAATAATCAAAGCATTCTTGAACAAAGACAACATGACATTGGAACACTGGTATTGCCATACAAGGAAAATCCCAGGTCCCTTTAGTTCACCACTCACATCCTGCTTTGGAGGTCTTATTGCATTAGTCATTGTGAAGAAGGATGCTATATTTGAGGACAGAAGGTCACAGCTTCTTAAAGCATAGGCTGAAACATGTGTGATAGATGTGTTTAACAGGATCAACATTACCTGTAACATCAGAGAAAGCTTTGAATAATCTAAACCCTTCAAAAGTCATGGGCACATTTTCTGCATACAAGGTATAGCTCCACTGAAGCTGGTCACTCCTCTTCAAAGTGAACAACAACATCTCCTGTTCACTTACATTACAGAGCTACAACATTGTTAGGAGGAGCTAATAGTTCCATGCACAGAGTTCTTTTATAAAGTCCTCCCTTACATTGTGGCAGGAAATACACCTTGTATGAACTAATGGAAGAACACAGCCAGAGGAAAGTACTAGGCAGTGTACCATTGTGACTTTATGTTGCAAAATCACTTCCTAAAGTCTTGATAAAATACTCTGCCTACTGATGGAAATTAACCAAACAATCACAACGGGAGACGGTTCAGATCTATTCAAGCAGCTCAGCATTCACTGAGGAGATGGCATTTTTCCCACTCGGATGGTATTCTGTAGGAGATATTGACAAGGGTGAACATGCAGTTACACTGCCATCACTCAGCAAGTGTTTGTTATGAAGCTCTGTATTGTGACTCCCTTTCCAAATAATCACAGCGTGATTTCCATTTAATAATCTGCTGCTTAAAGCATTTACTGCCTTGGAAACCAAAGGTTCATGGGAGAATTGCAACATTCACTTCCTTTCTACTTTAGTTTCTTTTCATCTCACAACAAGCTAGCAACCTGTTCCACAAAAAATACTAGCTATGGAAACAGATGTAAGCATATGTGTCATTTGCCTCCTGTGTCATTAGATATGAGAAGCCCTATAAATCAAAGCTTTTTTTTCTTTCACATCAAGGAAATTGAATTAAATAACATTAAACTTCCATCCATCTAACAGCAGAGTACACCAGTGACTACACCTTTCCCTAATAACATCATTAATGATGGGAAATCAACGGGGCACAATTGAGAAGTGTAAAGGATAACACAAAGGTGCAAACATAAGAAAATAAACATCTGCCCAGAATGTGAGCCCACGATAGATCATAAAGGAGTGGACATGAGATTAGCATTGTGTTGATCAACATTTTAGATGCACACTGATGCAGGAGCAAAGAATGTTTGACACATCCATTTACTCTGCCTGTATCAGCTGACCCACAATCTACAACAGTTCCTCTCTGACATGACTTCAATTGTCCCAAAAGAATTTCGGGTTGAAACAAGGGCGCCTCACAACCTTCTGCAGTGCAGAGATAAACAGGAGGTAGAGAATTGAAGTCTTTCATTAATGGCGCCAAGAAGACATTGAACACTGGTTACTACAAGTGCTGATCTTACAACACCTTGTATATGTGTAGCACAATTAACATTGCAAAATATCTAAAAACACATCACAAATGCATGAGAAAACAACTCATGTGCCAAGCCAAAACAGACAATATGATGAAGTTAGCCATAAGTTTGTTTAAATTAGAAGTTTAAAGCAGGGATTTAAAGGAAGAATGCAAGGAAGTGGTGAAGGCATTTCAGGATGGAATTACAGAGAATGGCATCCAGTTTCTTAAATTTTCCTAAGGTTTCTTAAAGCATCCAGTTTCTCCTTAACGACAAGTAGTATGGAGAAATCGAAAGAATAGAATAGAAAGCAGAATCAGAGGGGTGCAAACTTTAGGAAAGAAAGTACTTAAGGAAGATACAAAGATAAAGAAGGCTGAAATAATGTAGGAATTTACACAATTAGATGTGAGTGCTAAATTTGGACTATAAAGTGGCTGGCACTAATGCAGATTAGTCAATTTGGGGTGTTGCGTAGAACTACTGCAGGATGAGATGGAATGATGGATGAGTGGAGAGTTTAGGATCAAATGGAGTGATGGGTGGGTGAGACTTAGGTTGCAGAGAATTGGGCAGCAGAGTTTAGGACAAATCGAATTTTGTGGAGAGTAAAAGAACAGTCAGTGGAGGCTTGCAATAAACAGGTCTGGAGATTCAAAGGGTTCTAGTGGCAGATGGGTTCCGCTATGGATGGGGGCAAATACTGTCCCAGTCATAGTGAAGTGTGAGCTTTTTCATGGATTGGAATCATCTACCTAGACTGGATCTAGGAACAAAAAGATATTGGCAGTTCCGTCTCAATGTAGCAATATTCACAAGTTTTGGGCAGAATTGTGGAGTGTCCTGGTGATGTGACATTCAATAGAAAGATGTAGATCTCAGCTTTACTTTCTTGTTATGGCATACCACAAGTGGCTATTAGAGCAGGTCTGGAGCGAGGAATACTGCAGCGAGTAAATCACATCATGACTCCCCAAAGCCTGTCCACCATCTACAAAGCACAAGTCAGGAGTGTGATGGAATATTTCCCACTTGCCTGGATGAGTGCAGACCCACAACACTTAAGAAGCTTGACACCATCCGGGACAAAGTAGCCCACTTGATTGGCACTGAATCTACAAGAATCCACTCTCTCCACCACTGATGCTTAGTAGCAGCAGTATATACTATCTACAAGATACACTGCAGAAATTCGCCAAAGATCCTCAGACAGCAACTTCCAAACTTATAACCACTTCCACGTAGAAGGACAAGGGCAACAGTAACATGGGAATACCACCACCTTCAAGTTCCCCTCCAAGCCACTCACCATGCTGACTTGGAAATAGATTGTCATTCCCTCACTGTCACTGAGTCAAAATCCTGTAACTCTCTCCCTAATAGCTTTGTGGGTCAACCCACAGCAGGTGGACTGCAGTGATTCAAGAATGCAGCTCACCACCACCTTCTCAAGGGCAACTACAGACAGGCAATAAATGCTGGCCAGACAGCAACACCCACACCCAACAACATGAATAAATGTTTAAAAAAATCATTTTAGTATTATCCTGAGCATTCACATTTTGTGTCTGTGCATTTATTGCTTACTGTGTTATTTCCTTGTTACTTGAAAAATATTTACAGAGAGATTATTTAAATAAAACTTTTACATGCATGGAAGTTTTCAATGGCTTTTTTCTATTGATTCTTTTATATTCTTCTTGACTTTCAGGATCACGTAACTTATTGAAACACATAAGATGCTGAAGGGACATGACAGAGTACATGCTGAAAGGATGCTCCCCCCCTCTGGGAGAGATTAGAACTAGGTGAAACATTTTACAGTAAGGGGTCTTCCACTTAGGACAGAGTTGAAGACAACCATTTTCTCTTCAAGGATCATGATTGTGTGGAACGTTTTCTTCCAGAGAACAGTGAAGGTAGATCACTGAATTAGATTCAAGACTAACAAGTGAATCAAAGGGTATTGGGAGTGAGCAAGAAAGTGGATTTGAGGCCACAATCTTCTTGAATAGTGGAGCAGGCTCAAGTGGTTTAAAGGCCTTTTCCTACTCTTAATTTGTATGTATGTATGTACCCCAAAGCCCACAAGTTACATTTTCATTGTAGCAACACTTTGAATTGATTTCTCTGACAGTGAAGCTTTACAACAGTCACAGAGAATTAAATTGGTCTGGGTGTCAGCAAAAATTGCATAATTGTAAATTAGACCTCTTTAAAACCCCACCCCAAACTTCTTTACTGTTGACTTTAATGGGGAAAAAACTTCTGATGGAGCATATGCTGAAATGCTTTTATCGGTTTTGCATTGTTACACAATGTTAATGTTCTTTGCTTTATCATCATCAAGGTCACAGATATAATTAAAAGTAGCTTTTATTCCTAGTACTCATAACAAGTCCATCAATAACTCATTCCCAGCAAGATCCATACAACAAACATGCTGTTCCTATTAGCAGGAGGGTTGAGAGTAAGGGGGCACCAATTTAAGGTGATTGGAAAAAGAACCAGAGCCAAATGAGTCAAAGATGTTTTATACATGAGACGTTGGAATGTTGAAAACACCTTTCCGTCATGGTTTTCAAACCTTACTGGATATTACTTGAAAAGATAAGATTCATAGGGGTGTGGGGGAAAGGCCCAGGAGTGGGATTCCCAGAGCTGTTCCCACAGCAAGTCAGCCCCGACATGATGGACAGATGGTCTCCTTCGGTATTATAACTTTCTAGTAGGATTTTATATGAAAATAATTGCGCACTCAATGTTGGGCCAGCTGGGCATTTCCCTAGTCTCACCTCAATGGATGAGTGTGATTTTTTGTGCATGGTTCTTGCATGGATATGAATTATTGATGGACTTATTACAAGTAACAGGAATAAAAGTTATTTTTATTTGCATCTGTGACCTCGATGAAAAGAAAGCAAATAGTGTAATAGTGCAAATAGCATCTCCACATATTTTTTGAAACTCCATCAGAAGTTTTTCCCCATTAAAGTCAATACTAAGGGAATTTTGGCTGGGATTGTAAAGAGGGCCACTTTACAGTTATGCAATTTTTGCTGACGCCCAGGCCAATTTAATTCTCTGTGACTGTTGCAAAGCCTTACTGTCAGAGATACCAATTCTAAGTGTTGCTATAGTGAAAATGTGCCCTGTAGGCTATGAGATAGATACAGGCATACATACAAATTAAGAATAGGCCTTTAAACCCCTCAAGACCGCTTCACTATTCAAGAAGATTGCGGCTGATCTGATTGTGGCCTTATCTCCATTTTGTTGTTTATTCTTTGATTCCCTTGTTCATCATGAGCCTTCCCCTCCCCCACCCCAAACTTTAAAAATATGAAACAATCTGTCGTCCTGGTTGATTCTGTTCCACAAACTCATTTTGATGCGAATGCTGCTATCAAAACTCCAGTCAATCTTCTCTAAAGAGAGCAGTCACAGCTTCTCCAATCTATGCATGTGGCTGCTCCTCAAGTTATTCTTGTATTTTTGTCTTCCGCATGCTACCAGTGAAATAGTTGAATCAACTTATTCCATGGCATCATTATATACTTCTGCAGCAAGCAGGACTTGAAGCCAACACTCCTGGCTCTGAGGTAGGGACACTACCACTGCATCACAGGCACTTTCTTCTCTTTCTACCATAGATATTTCTAAACAATTTGTTCAGAAATGTTAAAATGTAACTCTGGAGCAGCTGTGACTTGAACCCAGACCTCATGGGAATCAGGAGGAGGGAAAATAGCACTGTGCAACTACAGCCCACACTTTCCACCATCGCTATTTTCTAGTCAACTAGCTCAGAAATGTTATTGCACAGTTCTGGTCCAAATGAGACTTGAATCCAGATTTCCTGGTTCAGGGTACTACTGTGCCACAAGAGCCACTTTCTACCATAAAAAAGATGTCATTTATTGCTTACACCTGACTCGGATTCTGGGAGACTGGTCTCTGGATGTCTAGAGCACTATTTTCAGCCTCCTATCCTGGTGGATCTATATTCCTGGGCTGGGAATAAGGGAATGTCCTTTGCAAATCTGAGAAGCCAGCTCACAGATATCTGTCTTCCAGAATCAGACCTATTCTAATGTCAATATTGAAGTATTTGTTGTCATTACAAAGGAGACAAACTTAAATCTCCAAAGAACAATTAGCATGTGATGTCAATAAAGTAGGCATCGATCTGTCTTTTCTTTTGCAGGCAAAAGGTAGATTTGCATAACTTACCTGTCTTGTGTAAGATATATAGTAATTCTTAATAATGATGAATTTACAACTTCAAAGAGGCAGCCTTAGCCTATGTGGACATTCCCCTAACACTGCAGAAGGTACATGTCCCGAAGTGTAAATATTACATATAAACTTTCAGTAATTATACACGCCTAAATTGTCAGTTGCAGCGCTACCATTATTGATTTCAATAATTATTCTGGGCAAAATTATTCCATAGAAACGTAAAATATATTAAGAAAAAAATTTTGTTCCACTCTGTAAATGTTACAGGAGCTTGACTTTTTCGATAAGCTGCCATAACTTCTTTTTTTGTTAATGATACATTAAAATATGGACTAATGTAATAGCTACATGCGTGCACAAATCTCATAAAGACCGCTGTCTTGTTAAAGATTCTCCTACTAGCAACCGCACTTGGCACAGAGAAGATGATTCTAAAAATGTCCATGCTCTTATGGGTCTGCGCATCTTTTTGACCTGTCTTTTGGCTGATGGCTCATGTGCTGACCTGTTAAACAGAGCAGAATAATTCCACGTGCTTTTTGATGCAAATAAATAATACCTTGCATTATTTATAAATTTATAAAACTTGGCTCTCTTAAGGTACTGCCAGCTTTCATTCACATCAGTTGGCCTAAAAGAAGACTTTCTTCATCTACTTGAATTACAAAAACATCACACTGTGTTGATACTTAATGAATGGTGAACCACAAAACTGTCTAATTATGTAGTCATATCAAAACAGTTATAGCTGGGTGACGGCTACGATACAGTTCCAGTTGAAAATCAATAACCATTTTCGGCTACTGCTTGGATTTGGTTATGCAATGCCTAAAGACATTACCAATTGATCTTTAAGGAACATAACTCGGGAAACTTCGTTTTTGAAGGGATAGCATTAATATTTCTCATTTACAAACAAGAAATGTGTGAGAGATAAGGTGATGGTGAGCTGTCTTCTCGAACCACTGCAATCTGTGTTCTGCAATCATGCTGTTAAGGAGGGTGTGTCAGGATTTCGATTTAGTGACAGTGAAGGAATGGCAACATAGACCCCATGTTGGAATGATGTGTGACATTGAAAATGATGCTATTCCCTAATTATGCTGTCCTTGTTGTCTAGGAGGTAGAGACCATGGGTTTGGAATGTGCTGTCAAATATTTTTCTGTAAATTGTGTGAGTTGCTAATCAAATGGCTGATTTGTCCTTCATGGTGTCACGCTCATTGGTGTAAGTGAAGAGTACCACTTTGCATTCATAGATGTGTCTTGTAGATGGTGGAAAGACACTGTGGAGGAAGGATGTGAGTTATTTGTTGCATAATTCCCAATCCTCAATTTGATCTGTTAGCATTAATTACTCCTAATAGCAATAATACTGGTGATTGTAATAATGGGCAGAATTTGTTAGTGGCCAATATGGTGTGGGCTATATTGAGAATAATAGCAGAATGGAAAAGACCAGTAAGGTCTATCTCGACATCAGAAGTTACTTACTAGATCTTTTAACTAAGTTCTAGGTCTTGAGGTGAAATTCTTGCCAGGCAGCAATAGGTTGCACATCAAAAGGGATCGGTGCTTGTTAGGGACCTCGTTAATTGTAAATCTTGCCTTATTAAATGCAGCTTTCTATTCTACTGTCCACTCTGAGCCAACTGGATGCTGAGAAATCTTGACATGGAAGTCAGAGCAAATACCTGGCAATTTCAGCTCACCACTTGCTCCAATGGACTTCCATATCAGACGCTAGGCACCAACATCTCAGGGCATGCTCCATAGGCACCAGTCATACACACCCCATGTCAGCAGATATCAGTACCTGCCATGCCAGCATCTGAGACTCCACATGGGATGTCTCCAGTCCACCGACATTATTAGTGCTTGCAAATTGCACACGGAAATCTCAATGAAGTGGATATTAGCAGATATTACAGCCATCAAGTTTGAAAGAGATTTAAAAACCAAAACTATACTTGCAAAAATTCCAAGGGCACTGGGAACAATTAATTGATTGTCTCGACACTGGCGCTATGAGCATATTGATAGATGCTGCTGTATGTAATGGTCACTTCCCATCCCAGCCTCACTTCAACCATGGAAGGGTTCAGAGTGCATGGAACAATCCCAAGGCACTGTTGTATTGTTCAGTTAGCTGGTTCAGCACTTCTTCCATGTGGGCATCTATCCCAAAGAAACATGTGAGCTCCATTTACAGCCTTTGGCACTGCATGACTTATTATACCATGTATTGTGTGCAGCCATCACTTGCAGGAAATGCCTGCACTGAACCTTCTCTGACTAAGAAGCAGTGACTGCCTTGCTAATATGACAGATGCAGGAGGAATAGGCTTGGCTGGTGCATCCACATAGGCCAGGGAGCAGCTAACTCAGTCAGAGGTTGCAGCTACAGGGCCCCATTGGGTGTGCAGGGGCCATAGCAGGTGCACGTCTTTTCGCTCTAACATCCATTTCTTGGGGATGAGTGAGGCAAGTTCTGATGCAAGTATGTCCTGGGACACTCTGAAGGAACGTGCTGAATACTGGAGTGGGGCCTGAGGGATACAGGAGTAGGACCCTCCCAGTGGTTGCGATGTCCAAGTGAGTGGCTTCTTCCAGGGAGGGCACCATGGCCTACCACATTGGAGTTGGAGCAGCGATTGATGCCATCTGTACAAGGCCATGAGTGATTAATGCTGCAACCCACATGGGAGGATTTGGAAATGTAGCTGGGATCCCCCAGGTGCAGGGTATTATCGACTGTACACACACTGCCCTGGAGAGGCCTGATTGATAACACTGTGGAGTTCATCCATAAGAAGGGCTTCTATTCTATTAACATTCAAGCCATCTGTGAGTTCCTGGAGTTGTGGGCTAACTATCCCGATGACAGCTACAATTCCTACATTCTGGAGAACTCTCATGTGCCCGGTGAATTGTGAGGGTCCAGGGGCCTTACAAGGCTAGTTTCTGAGGGACAAGGGTGACAAAGGAACTAGACACTGTGACTATCGCTGATGACACCACCGCACAACCCCCTGCCTGAACAGTGGCTCTGAGGAAGGGTCACTGGACCCAAAATGTTAACTCTGATTTCTTTTTCTTCTTCACAGATGCTGCCAGACCCGCTGAGCTTTTCCAGCAACTTCTGTTTTTGACCTTGATTTACAGCGTACACAGTTTGTCATTCTTTTTGACCTGACTGATATCCACTTCCAGTAGATGACCGCTGGGTGCAGCAGACAATTGTTAAATATAAAATAATCATTGGTTATCTTGTTAGCTTTCCATTTGCATTGCGGAAATGCACTGCAGCTTCTATTAGTTTTGTTTGTGTTCTGTTTTGGTGAGTGCAAACAAAAACTCAGCTTTGGAAATTTGAATGCTTTCCATTCTGCGACAATCGTCCTCTGGACAATGCTGGGCTTCAGGGGACAATGAAAGCAGTGTTGATGACTTAGGCAAGATGGTTGAGGACAGGTAGCTGTATGGCCCGGTGTTTAGAAAGCAACAGGGGCAAGGAAGTGGAGCTGCATGTATTAGGAAGTGTTAGTCATGTGTGTGTGATGAGCAATAGGTGTGTGTGGATCCTGTGACCTCACTTTGCTGCCGAAGGGCAATCCCACCAATCCATTGCTCAGCCGAATGTTCAGCTGAGGTTTAGAGAAGACCCTGGTGCTAGGGATACCAGTATATTCCTGGGATATCTGGCAAGTGTTTGGGGCTTGGGGACCACTTTGCAAAACACCTACACTCGGTTCACACTAAACAACTGCACCTCCCAGTTGCGAGCCATTTCAACTCCCCCTCCCATTCCTCAGACGACGTGTACAAACTGGGCCTTCTTTTGGCTACAGTAGAAATAGGCTCGCATTGGACATGTGGAGTGCTGTTGGGGCACGGCCGATAGTTAATGAAGCAAGTATCAGATGATACAGTGAGAAATCTTATTCAGCCTCACAAAGACAAACCTTCCATGAAACCCAACAAAGTTGACAGAGACAATACACCATAAATTTGGAGATAGTAGGAATTGCAGATGCTGGAGATTCTTGAGATAACAAGGTATAGTTCTAGATGAACACAGGAGGCCAAGCAGCATCAGATGAGCAGGAAGGCTAACGTGTCAGGCCTAGACCCTTCTTCAGAAATGGGGGAGGGGAAGGGGACTCTGAAATAAATTGGGAGAGAGGGGAGGTGGATAGAAAATGAATAGAGGAGAAGATTGGTGGAGAGGAGGCAGACAGGTCAAAGAGGCGGGGATGGAGTCAGTAAAGGTGAGAGCAGGTGGAGAATTAGGGAGCGGATAGGTCTGTCCAGGGTGGACAGACAGGTCAACTGGGCAGGATGAAGTTAGTAGGTAGGAAATGGGGGTGGGGTTTGAGGTGGGAGGACAGAATAGGTGGGAGGAAGGACAGGTTAGGGAGGCAGGGACAGTTGGGCTAGTTTTGGGATGCGGTAGGGGGAGGGGAGATTTTGAAACTTTTAAAGTCCACATTGATACCATTGGGCTGCAGGGTTTGCAAGCGGAATATGAGGTGCTGTTCCTGCAACCTTCCGGTGGCATCATTGTGGCATTGCAGGAGGCCCAGTATGTACACGTCGTCTGAGGAATGGGAGGGGGAGTTGAAATGGCTCGCAACTGGGACGTGCAGTTGTTTAGTGTGAACCGAGCGTAGGTGTTTTGCAAAGTGGTCCCCAAGCCTCCGCTTGGTTTCCCTGACGTAGAGGAGGCTTCTTTGCAGTGCATTTCCGCAATGCAAATGGAACATCTTTGCAGAACACCTACACTTGGTTCACACTAAACAACTGCACCTCCCAGTCGCGAACCATTTCAACTCCCCCTCCCATTCCTCAGACAACATGTCCATCCTGGGTCTCCTGCAGTGCCACAGTGATGCCACCCTAAGGTTGAAGGAACAGCACCTCCTACTCCGCTTGGGAACCCTGCAGCCCAATGGCATCAATGTGGATTTCACAAGCTTCAAAATCTCCCCTCCCTCTACCGCATTCCAAAGCCAGCCCAGCTCGTCTCCGCATCCCTAACCTGTCCTTCCTCCCACCTATTCCCTCCTCCCACCTTAAGCCCCACTCCCATCTCCTACCGACTAAACTCATCCTGCCCCCTTCCCCCATCCTCCCCTCCTCTTTGACCTGCCTGTCTCCTCTCCACTTATCTTCTCCTCTATCTATCTTCTATCCGCCTCCCCCTCTCTCCCTATTTATTTCAGAATCCCCTTCCCTACCCCAATTTCTGAAGAAGGGTCTAGGCCTGAAACATCAGCCTTCCTGCTCCTCTGATGCTGCATGGCCTGCTGTGTTCATCCAGCTCTACATGTTGTTACATCATAAATTCAGCCTAATGTAGCTGATCTAATTCAGTTTATGAGCAATGCTGAAACCCAGGATATTAACGGTTGGAGAATTCAGCTTTGATAACACTGTTGAATGCTCAGGGGAGGTTGTTAAGACTGTCTTCTGGGAGATGGTCAATGACTGATACTTAAGTGACATGAATGCCACTTGCCAACTACCAGCCCAAGCCTGGATGTTGTTCAGATCTTACTGGGTGTGAGCATAGAACTGTTTTAGTAATCCACAGAGCCATGAATAGAGCTGCACACCATGCAGTCATTAGTGAAACCTCCATGCTCTTGAAATCATCACCTGATCATAGGCTGTGGTTTGAAGGTATAAAAGGACTCAGGCTCCATTTTAACTGGTGGCCATGTATTTAAGACTGAAATAGACTTTTTTTAATAACTAAGGGCATCAAAGATTATGTGGATGAGGCAGAAAAGTGGACTTGAGGACTGTTTGGTCAGCCATGATTTCAGTGATGAGCAGACCATCCCAATGGGATGACTGACCTACTTTTGTTCCATCATCTTACAATCTTATTCAAAGCATGGCATTCTTATGGAAGGGTGTTACATTTTGTAACTGCATATCTTCTTATTAGTTTTGACAATAAAATACCTGGGAGCTGTAATAAATGTCTGCTGAATTTTTCAGTACCACAGTGCCTAGCTTTTATGTCGCAGGAACTAACATAAGCTTTGCTATATCTGGTACAAATGCCCTGCTGAAGGGAAAGGCCAAATCATGGTGGCAGAGGGGAAGCAACAGAATCTGTTTCTGTGACAAAAAATAGAAAGAGTCAAAGTTCTCCAGGATTGGCATTTGGAAGCTTCATTGAATATCAGGTAGGTGACAGCCCTGGAATTCAAAACATTTTAGATAGCCAAAACTGCCATTTTTTGACAGTTGAGATCCGTAACTTAAAGAGTCTTAAGGAGCTCCCTTTTTTCTGCTTAAAATATAAACGCTGTCAAAATAAAACATTGCTTCTCTTCTTTTCTTAAGAAAGAATCAGCGTGTTCACCAATTTAGCAGAAAACAGTCAAAGGCTTCAAATGTCTCCTGATGGACCTTGTACCTTATAAAAATGCTAAGAAAGCAAGTAGACTGAACTAACCTGGCTTACCTATATGGAGAGGTCAGTTAGTTCCATTCTTTTGTCTCCAAGTGCAACACCAAGGTAAAAGGGAAGTCCTTGTGAAGATATTGTTACTTATTTGGCATGACAGAAACCTGCTAGTGCAGGCCACTACATATTAAAGGAACAGTGTAAAAGTGATTAAAGCCCAGTAAAGGAACAATGGCAGTGAAATATAAAGGTAAACAGAACAAGAAAGGGGAAAAGTAAAAAGAAAAAGAGAGAAAAGGAAAATAAGTAAAAGAAAGCAACAACATATAAACCTTTCACTTTACTTTTATAAGAACAAAGCCCTTTGACAAGAAATGGCAGCCCAGCACTTAATTATGGATCAGATAGCCAATGATATTATTACTGAACTATAATTGTTCAAGAAAAATGGGCTACTTGGTTACAGTTTGTCACTCCTGCCGAAACACTGTCCAGCTTTTCTTCACATCATCTAAACATACCTAAGACATTGGCGTGTGCAGTAAAGCTGGTTACGGCTAAGTCTGACTCCAGAATACAACACAAGTGATTGACAAGACCATATAACAACACAACAGCAAAGAAAGTAGCAACACATTTCCTGTATTCAATTTAAGATTAGTTTTCTTGCCAATAAGTATGATATCAGTATACCAGAAATCATCTCTACTTATTCTCGAAGAAGGACATTTCTTGTTCTTTGGTCTTACATATTTCTTGGACAGTTATGGAAAGAATGTTCTGCCTTTAAATATGTGTCGTGCAAATGTATATCTTCCATTGCTGTTTTAGTAAACCACCTTGCACTGGCACCTCTTGTGGCATGCATAGCACTCAGTGTTAAGGGCTGGGCAGACTTGGTGGAGTTATGGATTTCCCATTGGAATGAAATAGTGATAGTGCCTGTGCCTTCTTCTTAAATTTACTGTTACATTCATTTTCCTTCAATAGGTGGATTAGACCATGTCTAAAATGAAGGTCTGGTTTCAGGAAGCTTCCCTCTCACCTTGAAAGCATTTTGTGAAGTTCAGTCCGTCTAATGAACAGTACTGATTTTGACAACTTACAGTTAGATTGCAAGATTCCTGATATATCTTCATCTCGCCCCTAAACTATAATATGGTCTCTTAGCTCATCTCTCAATGCTCCACATTGATAAGTATCAGTAAGACAACACAGGTCATTTATCAAAGAATCAATAGCCTCCCTTTGACCCTGGCTGAGACAATTGAACTTTATCTGGTCTATTTTAAGATTGCATCATTAAAATGAAACAAGAATCAAAGACCTGAACGAGATCTTCCTATTTGGTAAATTCTTCTTCAATCCCTTGGTTAAATTAGAAAATTGTTGGCACATCTGCTGTTTGCTTATGGCAGTACACCAACCTGATTCTTCTTAGGCTTCTGAGCATGTCCAGAGATAGCCTGGTATCTGTTGAAACAGATGCAGTAGAGCCAATTGATGCATTGTGTGGCTTAGTCAAGGCCCTTCATGTGGTCTAAAGGCTCAGGAACAGTGAACTGTTTTTTCATTGGTTACAGTAAAAGCAAAATGCTGTGGATCTGAAATGAAAACAAAGTACTGGAGAAACTTAGCAGGTCTTGTGGCATCTGTGGAGAGAATGATGACTTTTCCATAGAACATTTTCTATTATTCTGTGTAGTTCTGCTCAATCATTTAGAAACAGAGAGTTTGTTTGTAATTTTCTGCAGTGCAACATGCCAACTGGAATGCTTTTATGTTTCCCTTCTCTATCAGCACTGGCTGGGGCCCTTTATGAATGATTCACACAGAGTGATTACCATCACTGAATATGTATGATTTGACCAAGTTCTGGATGCTTTGGACAGACATGGACTGGATACCAAACTGGTACAAAAAGATGAATTTTTATTAATTATTTGCTTGGTACAGAGACATCGTTCAGCAAGGCTTCACTCGAACTTTCTCCACACAATTCCTAGTTCCACGTGCTCAGAAATTAATTAAAATCGCTGATGAGGCATATGGGTCTACCTATAGCACGTACACTGTTGCGGTTCAAGAAGACAGCTCACCATGACCATCATCTCCAGGGCAACTGGCCATGGGTACAAAATACTGGCCCAACTGGCTATGCCCACATCCCACCAACAAATAAAACAAAATGCAGTTAGCTATTGGCATAACTATTAATTCCATCTACTAGATGAAGTGAAAGAAACACTTGTGGAAGGTGTGAGGCTCCCATTTTGTGAGCAAAGACAGGTCCCCCATCTCACCTTTTGGGATTCCCGATTGGAAACCGGCTGCAATGAGACTCGTGAAGGCTGATCAAAATCCCTCTGTTGTGCTAGTCAATGCAAACAGCAGTAATAACAATACTCCAACAAAAGAGCTGAAGGGTAATGTTGCAGCAATGTATAAGCTAGATATAAGGAACTATGTTCGACTCATGTTCCAACGAAAATGATCTTCAAGAATCAGAACGGCATGGACAAAGGCTTCAGATGACAATATAAATTGTGGGCCCGATCGATGGTTCACTGCCTCCGAGGGGCTGACTAACAGAAAGGACCTGAAAACGAAAACAAAAAAAAACGAAATGCATTGACAGATTTTCACAGTGATAATGGGAACTGCAGATGCTGGAGAATCCAAGATAACAAAGTGTGAAGCTGGATGAACATAGCAGGCCAAGCAGCATCTCAGGAGCACAAAAGCTGATGTTTTGGGCCTAGACCCTTCATCAGAGAAGGGGATGGGGAGAGGGTTCTGGAATAAATAGGGAGAGAGGGGGAGGCAGACCGAAGACGGAGAGAAAAGAAGATAGGTGGAGAGGAGAGTATAGGTGGGGAGGTAGGGAGGGGATAGTTCAGTCCGGATACAACGCATCATCCTCCGACACTTCTGCCATCTACAATCCGACCCCACCACCCAGGCCATTTTTCCATCCCCACCCTTGTCTGCCTTCCGGAGAGACCACTCTTTCCATGACTCCCTTGTCCGCTCCACACTCCCCTCCAACCCCACCACGCCCGGCACTTACCCCTGCAACCGCAGGAAGTGCTACACTTGCCCCCACGCCTCCTCCCTCACCCCCATCCCAGGCCCCAAGATGACCTTCCATATTAAGCAGATGTTCATCTGCACATCTGCCAATGTCGTATACTGCATCCATTGTACCCGATGTGGCTTCTCTACATTGGGGAAACCAAGCGGAGGCTTGGGGGCCGCTTTGCAGAACACCTCCGCTCAGTTCGCAACAAACAACTGCACCTCCCAGTCGTGAACCATTTCAACTCCCTCTCCCATTCCTCTGACGACATGTCCATCATGGGCCTTCTGCAGTGCCACAATGATGCCACCCGAAGGTTGCAGGAACAGCAACTCATATTCCTCTTGGGAACCCTGCAGCCCAATGGTATCAATGCGGACTTCACAAGCTTCAAAATCTCCCCTTCCCCCACTGCATCCCAAAACCAGCCCAGTTATTCCCCTCCCCCCACTGCATCACTAAACCAACCCAGCTTGTCCCCTCCCCCACTGCATCCCAAAACCAGCCCAGACAGATTTTCACAGTCTGCTTAAACCAATGAAAAGCTAAACATGCGTGGCCTCTCCAAGGTCTTCTCCGTCCCTCAGCTCCCCTGTGTGATTTGTTTGCCAGTGATCATTTGCAGATCTCCGCACGCTTCATTTGTCATGGTTTTTTGCATCACGGTTGCTGGCTTTCAAATTCTAGAGTTCAGTGTGTGTTTTGTTTAAATTTTGCTCCACCAATGCCTCTTGGTCACCGGCACACTTACCATCGGTGACACAGCGTGGCCAGATTCCGGCACTTCCTTTTACAGCCTGACGCATACAGATGCTCGCATACGAAGACGTTGCAGTTTCAGAAGTTTACAGCCGCGCTGACTCCTCCTGCATGTGACAATGCATAACCAACTTCACACAATGAGTGACAGCAGCCGGGACTCCCCCTCTCTCCCTATTCATTTCAGAATCCTCTCCCCATCCCCCTGTTCTGATGAAGGGTCTAGGCCTGAAGTTACTCTCCTCCCTCCGGACCAACCACAGGGGATCTCTTTCCCACTGCAACTCTCTTGTAGTCTCTTCTTCTCTATCCATCTTCAGTCCACCAGGGACTCTGGGGGCCTCTATTTTTGTCGGGGAGGGGTAGAGAAGAGAAGGGGGAAACCATATAGCTTAAAAACAACATTTTGCAACCAGGAATCGCAGATGCAGCGAATGGCAGATCTTGTGAAAGTTGACCTTTTATTAACTGTTCTCAGAATTTATTTTCTGAAGAAGGGTCTAGACCCGAAACGTCAGCCTTCCTGCTTCTGCGATGCTGCTTGGCCTGCTGTGTTCATCCAGCTCTACATCTTGTTATCTGAGATTCTCCAGTAGCAGCAGTTCCTACTATCTCTCAGAATTTATCACCTCTTTGTGCTATTTGTGTGTGATGTGGTCCTTTCCATTTACTACAGCACATTTTCAGCTCTGTTACAAAGGACCTGCTGTGCACCTGTGACCATGTTTTGTTCAATACAAAAGCACATTAACATTTGTGCCCAAATGCTAGCGGGGATTTAGAGAATGGTAAGCTTTTCTTAAAAGAAAATCATATCTGTGTGGCTGCAGCAACAACATTAAAAACAAGGCACGGCACAAGAAAGATAAAGAAAGTGACATTTCAGCTGGAGTGGAAGATACAGTAGAGCTTATGGTTCCCATATCCGTTGATATCACTACCTTTGCGGCTGGGTGAACATTAAGCTGATGCCAATGCCACGAATAGTTCTTCGTTTATAGTTCACATATTGTCTCAATATGATGCAGATCAAAGAATCATGCTGCACAGAAGGAAGCCATTCGGCCCATCGTAACCACGCCAGCTCTTTGAAACAGACATCTAATTGGCCCCAGCCCTGCTCCTTCCATCAAGCCCTATGTTTCTCTCTCTCTCTCTTTGAACACTTACCCAATTCCTTTAAAAAAGTTACCTTTGAATCTGTTTCCCCAGCTTTCAGGCTGTTCAGTTCTGATGATGACAGATTGCTCTGCGCAGAAGTTTTCTCACTGTGCTCCTGGATTTTTTTTAATTTGCCAATTATCTTTAATATGTTATCAATGCTTCTGGCAGTGAAAAATGAAAGTGCAGCCTGTTTTCACTTTTGTTTCCTTTGCTCTCCTAAGATGCTACCCCACTTAATGTGTTTCCAGCATTTATGTTTTTGTATCATATTTCTAACATCAACAATAAGTCTTGACTAACTAACTTACTGAAATATCTTATTTTCAACATCTCTATTAAACTTCACCTTGGACTTTGCTGCTTACAGTTCTGGCTTCTTTCACCTTTTATGATTGTTGGATTTCTGAAATATCCCGAACCACAATCTTCAATATTCTCTCTCCTGTCCACTGGCACGGTTGCAGAGGCATGTGTATCCAAGCACTGCAGCACCTCACCAAGGATCCTCCAACAGCACCTTTCAAACCGACAACCTCTACCGCCTAGAAGGAGAAGATCAGGATAAATCCATGGCAACATCACCAGCCCTCCAAGCCACTCACAAATCTGACTTGTATTCCTTCACTGTCGCTGGGTCAAGAAACCGAGGACTCTGACCCAAGCCCAACACCATGGAGTCTACCACCAGATAGGCTACAGCAGCTCAAGAAGGCAGCTCACTTCTACTATCTAAGGGATATTAGATGCAGTAAATGTTGGCTTTACTAGTGATGCTGACATCCTGTGAAAGACTAAATGAAATGCAGTATCTCTTTACATAGATTTTCTGGCTTTACTGAGCAGACTAAATAGGTCAAAATAGATACCTTGGCATGCATTTGAATAGCAGACAGAATCAGATAATTGCATGGGTACATGATTTCGAAGACTGTGTTCGATATCAAATAGCTGCCTAATTTATGCATGATTTGGCACTTTGAAAATCAATGTTAATAGAGCACTTGAAGCTGAAAGAAAGTATGAGTCTGATAAACATTGATATTCTCTTGGCTGTAGAATTATGTAAGGACTGTTGCTGAGAATCTATGACAAATCTTACAATGTTCTCTTCCACAAGGGCAACATGGTGGCTCAGTGGCTATTACTACTGCCTCACAATGCCAAAGTTCTGGGTTTGATTCTAGCCTTTGGCAACCGTATGGAATTTGCAAGATCTTTGTGTATCTGCATGGGTTTTCTCCAATTGCTCTGGTATTCAAAGTCCAAGATGTGCAGGTTAGGTGAATTGGCCATGCTAAATTGCCTACGTTGTCTAGAGATGTGCAATCTAGGTGGATTGGACTTGGGAAATGCAAAGGTTACAGGGATAGAGTAGAGGGGTGGGTCTGAGTGGGATTTTCTTTGGAGAGTCGATGTGGACTTGATGGGCCAAATGGCCTGCTGCCGCACTGCAGGGATTCTATGAATCTACTCTATGATTCTGCAACCCACACCCACCCGTAGCTGGTAAACCTATGTTGGTAAGGGTTTTCAGTGCAAGCTTTCAGTTCTTCTAACTACCATTGTAATGTATGAAAACCATATCTAGAATGATCACAGCAGTAGGCAAATCATCATTATTAATTTCCACAAGCACAGAGATACTAGAAATACGTAAGTGGCTTGTCTGATGGGTCAATATCTCAGGTACAAACCCTTTCACCAAAACTGAACTGCAAGACAGCCAAGTACTGAACAAAGGAAGGGTAATAGAGGAAAGAAAAATCACTAGCATATATTTGTGGGATTAATCTTATTTCAAAGAGATAGCTAAAGGATATATCACAGTTTTTTTTTGTTTTGTACATTAGACAAGAAAAAATGGAAATGGCTAAATAACCAATGTTCATCTCCATGTAATGAGTAATTAAGGCCATGAGGAGGTGTGGAAAATATACAATTGGACAAACATGTTTTACGATGGAGACACATAAAGTGGGTAATGGCTGAAAAAAAAATGGAAAAAGAAATAACAGAGATATCTATTGTCTGAACATTCTGAAGTGCAATTGGATCAGAAGTTTACCAAGCAAGTCAAAAAAAAATAGTGCTAGATCCTATGTTGAAATGTTGTGTGAGCAAATTGAAACCCCACTAGTAGAAAACTTAGTGAATCAAATCAAATGTATGGTGATAAATGACCTTTCTTCTTTGGAGGGCAGAATGATTTGGAATGAAGGGCAGTGCTTGTCAACATTTAATACTTTCCCAAATGACGTTGAAAACCAAGTTGCAGGATTTTGGAGGAGGCTCCATCTACAGGCATACTTCAATCACATCTTCAAAATACCAAGAAACCTGAGGTCTGTTCTGATTACTTCATAAAAAGAAGAATATATTTATATGGAAGGCAGCTGCGTTCTTGTTTGATTCACAGTTAAACAGATTAATTTGCATTCCCAATTACTATTTGCTGTACTTCATTAGTTGGCTTTGCAGGGCAGTCCGTCATTTTCCTTTTTTCTCCTGTTCTGACAGCACTTTATTTATTTTATCAAAATTAATTGACATGCAGTAACAAACGATTTAGTGAGGAAGGAAATTCCTTTGAGTTAGCTGTAGCCCTTAATCATTTGAATATGGAAAATAAGCTCCTTAAGGAGCAAAAAAGTCTGGTGCAAAATGTCGAAATGCTTTGATTCCATCCACCACTATTCCTGGATCCCCACGTTACACCCATTCATACGTATTTGAATGTATCAGAGGAGATGTGACTTCAGCAGACCAGATGTCACAACGTTGTGCCAGTGGTTGAAGGTGAAACTTTAAACAGGATAAGTTATCAAAAATGTCTTAAAGGCGGAAAGAGAGGCTGAGAGAGCTTTTGGGAGGGATTTCCAGTGTTTAAGAGTTTATCAGTTGCAGACAAATTTGCTAATGATGGAGGGTCTAAAATTGGAATTGCAATATGTTCCTTAAATGAATAAAACCTTGGGTGCTCGTCAGGCTGGAGGAAATCACAACAGGGTGGGGCAGCAGGGTTGGAAGGTGATGGATAACACGTGCTGTGGCAGAATTTAATGGTGAACTATGTCGGAATATGCAGATGGATTAAAAAGGAATTATTTGTCTTTTTCAGGGTCAACATGGATATTGATGAGGTGATTTTATTTTGCATTTTTACTTGTGGACTGAAATGGGAATGGGATTGTTCTTGAGTCATAGAGTTGCAGACCTGTACAGCATGGAAACAGACCCTTCAGTCCAACCTGTCCACACAGACCAAATACCCCAAATTAATCTATTCCTATTTGCCAGCATTTGGCCCAAATCCCTCCAACCTTTCTCATTCATACACCCATCCAGATGCCTTTTAAGTGACATAATTGAACCAGCCTCCACCACCTCCTCTGGCAGCTCATTCCACAAATGCACCACCTTCTGCATGAAAAAGTTTCTCCTTACGTCCCTTTTAAATCGTTCTCCTCTCACCTTAAATGTATGCCTTTCAGTTCTGGACTGACCTACTCTGGGGAAAAGAGCGTGGCTAGTTACTCCATTCATTGCGAAAATGATGGATTGTTGCACATTTTAAATGTTACCTGACACACATCGTAAATACTGTTTACACTGCTGCTTGTTTAAGTAGTGAGGGAAATCTGGTAGCAAACAAGTTGGAGCCAGGAAGTGTGCGTGAATGGAGTAGCTGACTGGTCTGGGAAATTATGACTTTGTTGCCAAGGACAAATGCCTTCAGCTTGCCAACAACTATGTGATTGGCTCCCAGGTAATTGCACAGCTTGTAGGTGAGAATGTTTGTGCAGAAGTTATTGGATCGCTGAAAAAGGAGCTACCTTTTACTCTGCAGTTAACAAAAAAAACACCTCGAGCCTGAAGAAACCCAGTTATTTCCCCTCTTCAGCTGCCGTTTGCTGTTATACCTAACAACTAAGTCATGGATTGTTAAATGTGAATGATTCACTCTGAGTAGCTCAAAGGAAAATAGAGAAGCAACAAGTTCTGACAAGCCAAGCAAAAATCATCTCGGAGAACCCTGAGGACAGGGACAAATGGACTCCCACCACAGTCCTTCCCTCCACCCTTGACACCCAAGTTTTGTTTTGTTTTGTTTTGTGTCTG
Source organism: Stegostoma tigrinum (assembly GCF_030684315.1). Taxonomy (NCBI): domain Eukaryota; kingdom Metazoa; phylum Chordata; class Chondrichthyes; order Orectolobiformes; family Stegostomatidae; genus Stegostoma; species Stegostoma tigrinum. The sequence goes on along the minus strand of NC_081368.1, from coordinate 59,420,884 downwards.
ACTGTTTGACTCTGCATATGTGTGTACAAGGAAGTCTTGTAAGGATGCGTTACATGCTGACAATTTATAATTGTTCACTTTTAGCCAGAATCCAATTTTTTTATAATAGAAGGCAATTGTTGTTAAATACAGAAACCTGGTCTGTTGCTTTCTAAAAGACAGATATATTGGAGAAGTCTGTGTACATTGATAAAATCTTTAACTTCCATGATGACTCCAGGAAAAGTGGGGGTTGATTTCCAGTCCACTAGCCCAGTGATCCGTAACAATATAATTTGTGATTTTGATAAGAACATTTTCAGTATTATGCTGGAGGATAAAAATCCAACTTGAGGAGGAAAATCAAACATGGAATCCCAAGGTAAGGAAAGGAGCTTCAGAATGGAGCAGCAGTTTGCAAGGGCAGCGAGATAAAGCCTTTTTTGAGGTGAGAAATGATAAAGTAGATTTAAAAGGGGAAAAGCAATTATGTGTTGACAAAATTGTTGACAATATACGCTAACATAGGAGCAGGAAAAGGAAGTCAGGTAATCAGCAGTTTAGTGGGAATAGATTGAGGAAGTAGGATGAGTGTATAATGAACAACATTTTCACTCCTCCCCTTTCAGTATCCTGAAGGAATTGTTCCTTCCTTGGTGTGTTGTACTCCATGATGAAGAAAGGAAAAATGGATAACTGATTCCTGTGCTGCCACCACCTCACACTTCCAATACAGGCAGCTTCCTAAATGTTGGCCAGGCAGCATCAGAGCAGCAGGAAATTTGATGTTATGGGACAGGACCTTCTACAGAAAGGTCCCAACCCAAAACATCAACTTTCCTGCTCCTCTGATACTGCCTGGCCTGCCTGTTTCTCCAGCTCTATGCTGTGTTATCTCTGACTCCAGCACCTGCACTTCTTACTATCTCTGAGCATCTTAACTGTCCTCTCCTTTGAGATACAGACTGATGCCACATTAAAGGATGACTGCTTTATTCCTCAGTTACACACTGTCCCTTTAAATTTTAGATCTGGTAGTTCTGAATTCTGAAATTCCTGCCTGAGGCTCTGTCCCTCAGAGGTAGCACATAAATATTTTACACAGGCAAAACAAGATCAATTCAAGTACCCTGTTACTCGGTCTCTGGGCAGTCCAAGGGTCTCACAACGATTCAAAGAAGACCCATGTAAGTTGCCAGATTTCACTAGGTGAGTTACTGAGAGCCAGGGAGACAAGTATGAGTTTCATTAAAATGGGAGACAGAATTAAGTTACATAATACTGCATTTATGTTTCATGCAATTGGGAAATTTAAGGCAATATTCTGACATGCAAACACCTGCACAGTTCCCAATATCCAACTGCCACCTTGCCTACTTCAGTGGGTTCATAAGAACATTTCAGCAGAAATATGGAATTCAGCCATTTGAGCATGCTCTAGATCATTTACCTCAAAAATTTCTGTGCTATCCCCATTTCTTGTACATCAGTCAATGAAAGCAAGCATGCAGGTACAGCAAGCAGTGAAGAAAGCTAATGGCATGCTGGCTTTCATCACAAGAGGAATTGAGAATAGGAGCAAAGGGGTCCTTCTGCAGCTGTACAGGGCCCTGGTGAGACCACACCTGTGGTATTGTGTGTAGTTTTGGTCTCCAAATTTGAGGAAGGACATTCTTGCTATTAGAACATGGAACATAGAACGTAACAGCACAGTACAGGCCCTTCGGCCCTCGATGTTGTGCCGACCTGTCATACTGATCTCAAGCCGATCTAACCTAAACTATTCCATTTACCTCTGTATGCTTGTCCACTGACGACTTAAATGTACCTAAAGTTGGCGAATCTAGTACCGTTGCAGGCAAAGCGTTCCATTCCCTCACTACTCTCTGGGTAAAGAAACTACCTCTGACATCTGTCCGATATCTTTCACCCCTCAATTTAAAGCTATGCCCCCTCGTGCTCGCCATCACCATCCTAGGAAAAAGGCTCTCCCTATCCACCCTATCTAACCCTCTGATTATTTTATATGTTTCAATTAAGTCACCTCTCAACCTTCTTCTCTCTAACGAAAACAGCCTCAAGTCCCTCAGCCTTTCCTCGTAAGACCTTCCCTCCATACCAAGCAACATCCTAGTAAATCTTCTCTGCACCCTTTCCAAAGCTTCCACATCCTTCTTATAATGCAGTGACCAGAACTGTACACAATACTCCCAAGTGCGGCCGCACCAGAGTTTTGTACAGCTTCACCATAACCTCTAGATTCCGGAACTCGATCCCTCTATTAATAAAAGCTAAAACACTGTATGCCTTCTTAACAGCCCTGTCAACCTGGGTGGCAACTTCCAAGGATCTGTGTACATGAACACCGAGGTGTCTCTGCTCATCTACACTGCTAAGAATCTTACCATTTTCGTACTTTACTTTCGTACTTTGCCTTCCGGTTACTCCTACCAAAGAGCATCACCTCACACTTGTCTGCATTAAACTCCATTTGCCACCTCTCAGCCCAGCTCTGCAGCTTATCTATGTCTCTCTGTAACCTACAGCATCCTTCTTCACTATCCACAACTCCACTGACCCTAGTGTCGTCTGCAAATTTACTAACCCATCCGTCTATGCCCTCATTCAGGTCATTTATAAAAATGACAAACAGCAGTGGACCCAACACCGACCCTTGCGGTACACCACTAGTAACTGGTCTCCAGGATGAACATTTCCCATCAACTACCATCCTCTGTCTTCTTTCAGCAAGCCAATTTCCGATCCAAACTGCTATATCTCCCACAATTCCATTCCTCTGCATTTTGTACGATTGCCTATTGTGGGGAAACTTATCGAACGCCTTGCTGAAATCCATATACACCACATCAACCGGTTTACTCTCATCTACCTGTTTGGTCACCTTCTCAAAGAACTCAATAAGGTTTGTGAGGCACGACCTTCCGTTCACAAAACCGTGCTGACTATCCCTAATCAATTTATTCTTTTCTAGATGATTATAAATCCTATCCCTTATAACCTTTTCCAACACTTTACCAACAACTGAGGTAAGGCTCACTATTGAGGGAGTGCAGCGTAGGTTCACAAGGTCAATTCCCAGAATGGCGGGACTATCATATGTTGAAAGGGACTGGGCTTGTATACATTTGAGTTTAGAAGGATGAGAGGGGATCTGATTGAGGCATACAAGATTATTAAGCGAATGGACACTCTGGAGGCAGGAAGCATGTTTTTGCTGATGAGTGAGTCCAGAACCAGAGGACACAGTTTAAAAATAAGGGGTAGGCCATTTAGAACAGAGTTGAGGAAACATTTCTTCACCCAGAGAGTGGTGGATGTATGGAATGCTCTGCCCCAGAAGGCAGTGGAGGCCAAGTCTCTGGATACTTTCAAAAAAGAGATGGGTAGAGCTCTTACAGATGGTAGAATCAAGGGTTATGGGGATAAGGCAGGAACAGGATACTGATAGTGGATGATCAGCCATGATCATAATCAATGGTGGTGCTGGCTCGAAGGGCCAAATGGCCTACTGCATCTATTGTCTATTTCCCTTGATGTCATTTGTACATCTTACTTAATGACTGCACTTCCATGGAAGCTAACTCCAAAGAATCACCACCTTCACAGTGAAGAAGTTCCTTCTCATCTCAGTCCTTAGTGGCTTACCTGTTATTCTGAGACAGGTTTCCAAGGCCCAGACAGTGGAAGCATCCCTTTGAGAATTTTACAAGTTACTTTGAGATCACCTGTCATTCTTCCAAACTCCAGAGAATACAGACCCTGTCTCATTAAGTTTTCTACACATGACATTCCGGCATCCCAGAAATATGCCCAATGAATATCCACCATACTCCCTCTCTGCCAAGTCTTTCTTTCCTTGGGCAAGGGGTCCAGAAATGCCCACAATATTCCAGGTGCAGTCTCATCAGTATTCTATAGAGTTGAAGCAAGATTTCTTTGCTTCTGTATTCACATCCTCTTGCAACAAAAGTTACCGTACCATTTGTCTTCTGCACTGCTTGCTGTACTTGCATGGCGTTTTTTTAAAAACTGTTTTCCAAATTAACCAGTTCAGAGATGATATCGCACAAGTCTAGACCAAGTGGAACTTTAACCTAGGCCTCTCGGTCAAACGGTAGGGACACTGAGACGAGAGCCTCCTTCACCCGCATGTTAGTATTCAATGACTTATGAACCATGATACCTGGGTCACTTTGGACATCAATTCTTTCTAATCTCTCACTATTCAAGAAATACTCTGCTCATTCATTTCTTCTCCCAAAGTGGATAACCTCATACTTGGGTTCATGTTATATACTATCTGCCATGCTTCTAGGGATTCTCGTGCGTGTCTCTGTTTGGCTTGTCCTAGGAGCATGGCATTCCAGCCGGAACTCCATCAACAAACACATTGATTTGGAGCCAATCTACCATCCCCTGAGAAAAAGAACAGGAAATGACATCACCGATGCAGGAAATGACATCACCATCCCAAGGAAACCTAACCAGATAAATAGAAAGCAGGACAGAACACCAGCGCTTTGTCGGAGGCTCACTGATGATGTGACCTAGAATGGTAACAAAATGTCTGAAAACTAACCTTCCTGCTCAGCAAGCAAACTCACATCCAGAACCTCAACCTGAGCTACAAATCTTCTTAAAACTCGCTATCTTTGTGTCCTCCTTATAAACTCACAATCCCACTTAGTTTTGTGACATCTGCAAACTTGTGTACATCATTTTTGCTCCCCATATGCAAGGAATTGACAAAGGTAGTGAAGACTTGACATCTAAACACAGATACCCGTTGTCCCAGCCGACCAACCTGAAAACACAGTCATTGAGTTATACAGCATGGAAACAGTGCCTTCAGTCCAACTTGTCCATGCTGACCAGATATCCTAATAAGACCTATTCCCATTTTCCAGCGTTTGGCTCATATCACTCTAAACCTTTCCTATTCGTAAAATCCAGTTGTCTTTTAAATGCTGCAATTGTACCAGCATCTACTACATCCTCTGGCAGTTCATTCCATAAGGTCCTTTTTAAATCTTTCCCCTCTTGCCTTAAACCTGTGGTCCCTAGATTTGGACGCCCTTACCCTGGGAAAAAGACTTTGGCTATTCACCCTATCCATGCCCTCATGATTTTATAAACCGGTACAAGATCACCTCTCCAGCCTACGACACTCTAGGGAAAATAGCCCCAGCCTATTCAGCCTCTCCCAATGGCTCAAACAGTCCAATCTCAGCAACATCCTTGTAAATCTTTTCTGAGCCCTTTCAAGTTTCACAAAATCTTTCCGATAGCAGGAAGACCACAATTGCATGCAGTATTCTGAAAGTGGCCTAAACAATGTCCTGTACAGCTGAGGAAGGATCACCGGACCCAAAACATTAACTCTTGTTATTTCCTTCACAGATGCTGCCAGATCTGCTGAGCCTTTCCAGCAACTATGTTTTTGTTCCTGTACAGCTGCAATATGATATCCCAAGTCCTTTACTCAATGCACTGGCCAATGAAGGGAGGTGTACCGAATGCCTTCTTCACCATCCCGTCTACCTGTCAATCCACTTTCAAGAAATATGCACCTACACCACCAGGTTTCTTCAAAAGACAACAACTACCAGGACCTTAACATTAACTTACATAAGTCCTGCCCCAATTTGCTCATCAAAATGCAACACCACATATTTAAATTAATTGAACTCTATCTGCCATTCCTCAGCCTATTTGGCCCATCTGATTAAGGTCCCATTGTTACCCAAGGTAACCTTCTTCACTGTCCACTACACCACCAATTTTGGTGTTTTGGTGTCATCTGCAAACTTACTAACCAAACCTCTTACATTCACATTCAAATCATTTTGCAGTGGACCCAGCACCGATCCTTGAGACATATCAGTGGCCACAGACCTCCATTCCAAAAAACAATCCTTCACCCTACCCAAGACAATAAAATGTGAGGCCGGATGAACACAGCAGGCCAAGCAGCATCCCAGGAGCACAAAAGCTGACGTTTCGGGCCTAGACCCTTCATCAGAGAGGGGGATGGGGTGAGGGTTCTGGAATAAATAGGGAGGGAGGGGGAGGCGGACTGAAGATGGAGATAAAAGAAGATAGGTGGAGAGAGTATAGGTGGGGAGGTAGGGAGGGGATAGGTCAGTCCAGGGAAGACGGACAGTTACCCTCCTTCACCCTACCCTGTCTCTTATCTTCAAGTCAATTTTGCATCCAATTGGCTATCTCCCCTGGATTCCATGTGGTCTAACCATGCTAAACAGTGTATCATGCAGAATCATACCAAACATCTTGCTGAAATTCAAATGTTGCTGCTTATGTGAAGGAAAAGGTTGGTGTAATGAATGCTGGATGACGAGAAAAATTAGGGCCCTGGTCAAGAAAAAAGAAGGAGGCACATGTTACATACAGACAGCTAAGATCGATTCCAACCTTAGATATCTATCTGTGTGGAGTTTTCACATTCTCCCTATGTCGGCAAGGGTTTTCTCCAGGTGTCCCTGTTTTCTCCCACAATCCAAAGATGTACAGGTTAGGTGGAATGGCCATGATAATTTGCTCATTGTTTCCAGGGAGGTGTAGGCTAGTTGGTTTAGCTGAGGGAAATGCAGGGTTACGTGGATAAAGCAGGGAAGTTGGTCTGGAGGGGCTCTTCAGAGTGTTGGTGTGGACTCAATGAGCTGAATAGCCTGCTTCCATACTGTAGGAATTCTTTGATTCTGTGAGTGAATCTCAAGAGGAGTATGACAGCAGTAGGGATATACTGAAGAAATCAGGAGGGCAAAGATATCTTTGGCTAATAGGTTTAAGATAATCTAAAGAGGTTCTTTAAATATATTTGGAAAAAGAGTATCTAGGGAGAGAATAGGGTCCCTTAAAAATCAGCAAGGCTGTCTATGCATGGAATCAGAGGAGATAGATGAGATACTAAACAAGTATTTTGTGTCAGTATTTACTGTGGAGAAGGAAATGCAAGTTAAAGAACTTGGGGAAGTAAAATAGTGATATCTTGAAAAGTGTCTATATTACAGAAGAGGAGGTACTGGATGCTTTAAAATGCATAAAAGTGGATAAACGTCCAGGATCTGATCAGGTGTATTCCAGAACTTTATGGGATGTCAGGAAGGAGATCACTGGGCCCCTTACTGAGATATTTGTATCATGATAGCCATGAGTGAGGTGCTGGAAGACTGGAGGGTGACTAATACGGCGCCATAATTTAAGAAAGGTGATAAAGAAAAGCCAGGGAACTATAGATCAGTGAGCCTGATGTCTGTGATGGGTAAGTTGTCGGAGGGGATTCTGAGGCACAATACTTACATGCATTTGGAAAGGCAAGGACTGATAGGGGGTAGTCAACATGGCTTTGTGCGTGGTAACTCATGTCTCACCAACTTGATTAAGTTTTTTGAAGAAGTGACAAAGAAGATTGATGAAGACACAGCAGTAGATGTTGTCCATATGCACTTTAGCAAAGTGTTCAACAAGATTCCACATGGTAGACTGGTTAGCAAAGTTAGATTGCATGGAATCCAGGGGAGCTAGCCAATTGGAAACAAAAATACCTTGAACATAGGAGGACGAGGGTAGTGGTAGAGGGTTGTTTTTTTTCACACTGGAGGCCTGTGGCCAGTAGTGTGTCACAAGAATTGGTGTTGGATCTAAAGGTTTTTGTCATTTATGATCCATCATTTCTACTCTGATTTCTACCTATTAACCAATTTTCAATCCATGCTTATATAATTACACCAATCCCATGCACTTACATTTGGTTTATTTAACCCTTTTGTGGGACTTCAACAAAAACCTTTTCAAAATCCAAATATACTGGTGCACAACTATTGGATCCCTCCTATCAACTCTGGTGATAACATCTTACAAAAAACAACCAGGTCTGTCAACACACAGCTTCTCCTTCATAAATCCATGTTGCAATTGTCCATTCTATTACTTTCTAAATATCTAGTAATCACATCCTTTTTAATAGATTCTAGTGTTGACCCTTCGACTGACAGCAGGCTGATGGATTTGAACATCCTTAGTTCCTCACCGTCCTTTCTGAAATGGTGGTGTTATCTTAGCAATCTTCTGACCAGCACACTCCACACAATCCATTGCATTTCTCTTGCCGAAAATGTTGTCTAGGTTCCTAAATATTTCCAGCATATGCTGTTTTGATTTCCAGTAATGTGTTTTCAGATTCGGTCAGATCTGGCAATGGATGATTAAACCAACTGTAGGTTAAAAGATTTCTAATCTGTATTCTTTTCGACTCAAGACTGCAAAGGTAAGGGGTATATCTGGGCAAAGACTAGGATGATAGTGTGTAATCACTTTAACAGGATAAAGAAGATGAAAGATGCTGAAGAAGGTGTCATTTATTGGTGCATGTTGTCATGATGAATCATAGGCCAAAGGCTAGATAGTTGGGTAGTTGAAAAAGCATTGTGAAGAGACTTGAAGGAGAGTTTTCTTTTTAAACCAGAGATATTCACAGAAAAAGAAGGGATAGGGAGAGGGAACTGGATATTGATAAAGAATAACATATGGAAAAGATTAGTGATTTCCTTACTAATGGGATTTATGCTGACTGGAGCAATTCAGCCTGGGGAGATAAGAGATTGGTCATGAATATCAGTAGAAGTATTTATACGAGAGAGGGATTCAGACAAGAAATGGCAATACGACCGTTTCTGTCAAACAGAAGTTTATCTCATCATGAAGCTTTCAAGGTGGATTCTTCTAAGCAATCAAAAAGGACACCTGCACATCAGTTGGCACTGAATAAACATATTAGTAAGCCACAAGCAACATATGGTCCACTTCTATCTCTATCCAAAAGAAATACATATAAAACTGAGGAACATGGTTACTTTCACCTGCCTCACAATGTCAACAGACTTGTTCTCAACAAATCTGACCACCCTTGTGTATGTCCACAGGTAGGAAGAATAACTCTTCTGAAAACAAAAAATTCTGGAGATTACAGCGGGTCGAGCAGCATTCATGGGGTGAAAGCAAGCTAACATTTTGAGTCTAGATAGCTGTTCAAAAGGTTGGAAATGTCATAGCATGTTGCAGCACATAAAGAAACTGTTAGGCAGCCAAGTGTTTCTGCTAGTTTACTCCCCAAGCCACCGATTTAAATCTCTTTCCTTTGCTCACTCCCCACACCACTTAACTTTTTTTAATTTTAAGCAACCATTTCCATTATTTACAAAATGATATATAACATCTATTTTAACTATGGTTGTGGTTCAGAAACCTGCATTCTAATCTTCTTCTCAACAGGGATTATTTTTCTAATGTCTCCCTTGATTCTTTTTGTGATTTTTTAAAATTTGTGACCTCTTGTTAACATTTCACCACTATTAGGAACAATCTAATGGTGATTAGTTGCGATAACTCACTAGTCACTATTTTTACCATCTGCACAACTCATTTAATATTGAACTGCAGACTGATAAGAGCTTTCACCTCTGCAGATTCTGCACTATTAACTAAGTTTGGTACTAAATAAGCTTCCTATATGCTGGTACTTTACACAAATAGAAGGAACAGTTTCAGATTGTAACTGGGTGTACCTGGGATTTCCACTTTAGCCACACTTGAGCTAGCACCAGGGCTCACTTTAACCACAATTTATAGTTTTTGCAATTTTTCCGCAAAATAAGATTTGATCTTGGCTCAGTGGTTAGCACTGTTGCCTCACAGTACTAGGGACCTGGGTTTGATTCCAGCCTTGGGCAATTGTTTTCCCCATGTGTGCATAGGTTTCCTCCGCATGCTCTGGTTTCCTCCCACAGTCCAAAGGTGTGCAGCGTAGGTGGACTAGCCATGGTAAATTGCCCATAGTGCTCAGGGGTGTTTACGGTAGGTGGGTTAAACGAGGGAAATGTAGGGGTAGGGGAATGGGTCAGGGTGGAATGTTCTTTGGAGGGGTGGTGTGGACTTATTAGGCCAAATGGCCTATTTCCACACTGTAGAGTTTCTATGGTAATGTTGAAACTCATAAGCAACAACTGTGCTAGGAGAGATTTGAATGTGAATTGTTACAAATATGAAACGCATCTATGAGGCCTTTGGTAAGGGTGGATGATGCAAATTTTGCATATGCTACAGTTACATTGATGGGTTCTAAAGGAAAGAAAGCCTTGGAGCCTTTGTAATGAAGGAATTCACACAGGAATGTAAGATGAGAGATAGGCCATTTAGCCTTGAGCCTTTTCTGCTATTCAACATTCTATCTGTGATAAGATACCATATACCAGCTTTGCCCCATATCCCTTTATTCTTTTGATATATTTTTGTTTTCCAATCTTACATGTGTAACAGAAAATAAACAAAAGTATGACAGAGGAACAGTCCTTCAGGTAGGCAGAGAAGTGAATGGGGAATGTGCTTATGGGTATGATAATAATGTGGGTAGTGGACATTGGATTCAAGCAAATATAGAAAAAGCTGTCAGGATGGATAATAAGACTTAAGAAGGCATGGTTGGATACAAGGTAAGGATAGAAAGGAATCATTGTTGTGATTGTGAAAGGGGTCAGATGGGACAAATGGAAATCCAAAATGTGATGTACAAACAAGGGTTCAGATTACCAAAATTAACGTAATATCTCAGATGAGAAGAAAGAACAGTTCAAAGATTATTGTGGGGAAATTGAAGTCATCAGATCAGCTATGAGACAAAATTAAAATTAGGCAAAGAGATGGTGGCTTTATAGGAAATGTTGTGGGAAGAAGTAAAAGTAATTTTGAAAGACAGCAGACTTGTAATATATGCCTATAGATTTTGACAGAGATGAAGAGTGGGACAAGTCTGGGGAAGAATTACAGTGATGGGTTAGTAAAATTGGAAGTACAATCCATTATATTTTCCAAATTGGAATGCGAGCAGGAAACAGCTTCAAAACACTCATCAACAAAAAAAGAGAATTGCTCGGGGAGGGGATGTGAGCATGATTGGAACAAAGATGTTCCACATATAAAGATATTTCATCATACAAAAGGTCAGGCACAGCTGGAACCATGCAGACTTCTATAATAACACTCTAAGTGTAGAAAATTAGCAAAATTAAAAGGATGTCTGTTGAGGCTGAGACCAAACATAGAAAAGCAAAGACGAGTATGATAGGTGAGACCAGCTGGGCCACTGGATCAGGCTAAAACTTCGAGAGAAATGTGAAATGATTATGTACCCAGGGTGAAAGGAGAACAATTCAGAACAAAAAAATCTGAAATCATTAAAAGACCAGAGAGAAGTCAATGGATATAAGGAGAAAATACAAAAAGGAGGTAAGAATATAAAGAAGTGACTGGTTGAAAGAAACATCCAGTTGCTATACTTTGACAAAGAATTAAACATGGGTTCAGGAACACTGAAATCCGAAACAAAAAATCAGTCTTGAAATCAGCTGATAGATCAATTGAAACTGTTGCTCAATTTCACCTTGTTTTCATGGCATCAGCATTCAATATGATGCTATATGTCAAGTGAATATGCAACTCTCTTGTGTTGACATGAAATAATAAAGGAACTTGATTGATGCATATCAAATACAAGAAGGCCAAAGCATATGCAATTAACACCAACTGGTCATAACAGAGTGGCAACCACACCACAATTAAAATAAGACTAATAGATCATAACAGACAAGCAGGGGTAACCTACAAATGGATAAAGCAAAACAGAAACACTCTGTTTAATGGCTGTCAGGCAGATATTGCTTATTCAGACATATTAACACAAAACAGTATGGTCAATCATTTTGGTAATAATGTGACAATTTATTTCAACTGTTGCAAAATATCCACTGCTTGCTTCAAACTGTAAATGCCGATTTACAAGGCCAACTCCAGGATCAACTTAAGTTTTTCTCTGAAAAATTCACGTTAATTAAAAGACCATTAGTACAAGTTAAGCTTCCATACATTTTTCATGACTCATGAAAATTAAATCAGACGAATATTCATGTTTTAAAATGTTGTTATCACACACTGAGTTAAAACTGTCATAAAACTGCTTGCAGCACTGTGTAAAAAAAACTGAGTTTAGTTTTGTGCACTGGGTTTTTGAGGGCTTTGAGATTATGCAGTGTAAGGATACCGCAGTTTTCATGTGTCATTCTAACCACTCACGGACTTGAAACCTTATTCAAAACAAGGCTTCCTCTCTCTATTTAATCTTCCACCAGCGGACGACACTAAAGTGTCCAGTATGTCTTTAAGGTCACTACAATATTTTGTAATTTTTTTCGCTAAATCTCTCCACATAAATGTAAAAGTGTCAGTGCTCTCCATAAGAGTATAACGTGTAAACGTGCTTTCGCGAGCCTGAAGACTAACCAACTGAAGACAAATCAACTCATAAATCAACTTGCATTTTTCTTAACACTTAATATCCAGTTAGCCTTCCCAAATCAAACGAAATAACAGGAATATGATTTTGTGTTCCCAAAGAGCAACTTAGTTAAAAACGTACTTAACCTCACTATTTATCAACAAATCTAATTCGGCAGCGCTTTTTGGAGAACATAATTCAAAGCAAATGCACTATTTAAATGAGGATATCTGACAATTAAGCCCATTGTTAGGACCCAATAAGCACCTTAATTGCAAGTGAAAACAATGATTACATTGGCATACGAGGCATACCATTATCATTGTACCACATACTGTGTCTTTAATCTCACTGCAGTGTAAAACAAAACAGGGTATGAACTGAAACATTATTAAATCTAGAATTGCGACTGTACAGAGAAGCCGTCTCCATACGGAAAAAAAAATGTGACACTTGGCAAACATTGATCTGACAGTGAGAAGCCAGCCATTGACTCAATGGGCAGCTGCGTTATTCTGGGATCAGCTGCTCTTGTCCCCTTGATCGGGTCTGGGATTCTATTTAATTTTCCCCACAGTGTGGCGCTGGTGAGGCTCATTTCCCCTCACCCCTCCTCCCCCCCATGTCCCCACAGTACTTCCCAACTGCTTAAGACGTCGTTCAACCAATAAAGGATTAATTGATGACATTGAATATGTAGACTAATTCAATACATTCCTCACTCCGCACAGGTTGACACTGTAGTCAAAAAAGAGTAAACGAATCTGATTACACAAACACGTGACCAAAATGTCAACCCCATTGAGACATCCCTTTCCCCCCCAAAAAAATCTTAAATTTTGAAATCGGGAGTCAAGGCATCCTCAGTGTTCGCGTCGATTTGTGCACAGGACGAATGACAACATCTAAATGCCATTGTGCCAAGAGTGGAAGAACGTGCGCGTTCACTTTTGCAGCCCTGGTTAGAAATCGTGGAGATTTGGCTTCAGCGCAGTTTAGCAAAGAAAAAGGGTCTGCCTGTCCAGTCTCACTCACACTGTACGGCAAGTACCGACTCAGTAAACAAACTGTTAACAGCAGCAGCGCTGCCGACACTGTCCCTGATCACATAGCGCTCTGCAGTCTGATAGTCTGGGGCGAGTGTCTCAGTTTACACCAGTGCGTTTGGCTTGTTTGCCCAACTAGACCGGATTTTTGCATTGCATTCGGGGCCTCTTTATTGAAATCCCTCGAAAATTTACTAGCAGTCATCTTCTCTAACTGTGTGTGTATGTGTTGAGGAGTGCTGCGCTTGAAATGATGTAGGTTTCTTTTCCCAATAAGGTTGGCGAATGATCAAAGGTGTTTGAGGTGCTGGCATGCAGCAAGGATTTTGCCCTTTTAATAAAATGCTCTACGCTTCGATCCACCCAATGGTTTTGCAGTCACAGAAGTAATGCAATCGGGGCCTTGGATCTGAATCTGCTATTATTTAGCTGAGAAAGACATTGTTACATAGACATCCTATTTAGTTTCCCCCGGGGTAACATGATTCGGCTGACGCGTTGTCTGTCGTTGAATGATTTAATGTGAGGACCCATTACAGCGTTGATCATTTTACCTGATTCGCTCCCTCCATTTCAATTCACCTGGGGGACTTATAATGGCACGGAATCCCATTCAGACTGTATTCTGGTACTCAATCAAACGGTACAGGCGCCACTTCAGCTGTATTGATCACCCAGTTCCGACAGAGTCGACCACAAAATACCATCAAAGAACTCCAACTATCGTGTTATCAATTTAAAGAAACCCGTTGAGCTTCGTGCAAAACAGCGAAGCCTTGCCGGTGCTTTTCGGTTGTACCCAGGGTACAAAGTCAACCATTGGCCACGACTTCAATGAAATGGAATTGTGCCATTTCTGTCGGCGCATCGGAAATGCGGCTCTTTCGGTGACTTTAAAACAAAACACTATCTAAAAAAAGCGGCAAACTGATCACTTCCACTTACATTCGAAAGGAGTAAGTCAATGTCGAAATAAAATTTGCCTCCCCATCTCCTCCCACCCCTCAAAAAGTAGCCTTTGTTCATGCTACAGAAAATGTGTTTTCGTTTAATGTGCTTAAGTTAGGAAGAGATCTACCTTAAGTCTCTCTGATGTTCAAAGAAAATGTTTTTTTGCAGCACAGGAGATGACTATACGACGCAAGTAGACACCGCCTCTACTTTGCTGTAATTACGGTATTTAAACACAATAACAATTATGCTGGTGCACATAGATTGATTCTACAAATTATATCCGCGTTGATCTTCTACTTCCCAGACTTCTAATAAACGAAGTCTCTTTCGAACAGGCATCGCATTTGCTTTCCACCAAAGTGCAAAACATAAAAAAAATCGTTTCGAAACCGCCATTCGGAAAACGAACGAAACAATTTGTGTTCAATTTGCAAGCTGTGTACAACTTGATTTATTTTACACACACACACACACACACAAGACTCCCACATACTCCAACTCCCACACCGGCATTTCGCACAAGCTCCACCTCCCATGTGAGGATCTGAGGAGCGGTGGCTCATCTCCCTGAGCTCCTGGAAGTGTTCAAAAGAACTTGTCAATTTGCTGCTGTCGATCAACGCCGGCGCTTGCCTACGATTGGCTGCAGTTCAGAGCCCCGGTCCCGGGACTCAGCCGCGCCAAGCCAAGCCGGGTCGCCGCGGCTCACTCGCTACTTTGCAATGGCAGCGGCGCAGACAACGGAGCTGCGGCAGCGAGCCGCCACCTCTTGCTCCACACCGCTCCAGATGCGCTAACGTGCCTCCTGTCCACAGCGAACTCCAGTCGGAAAGGCGGGGGGTGGCGGGGCGAAAGAGCACAAGCTGGGATCGCCGTCTGAATTAACCCTCCTGCTGCTACGCCTTGAGGAAGAGGTGGGGTGGGGGCGAGCTTGTGTGTGCTGAGGGGGTGGGGGGGATGTGACGGTGAAGAGTTCGACATGAAGTGAGTGTTTTTGCAGGAAGGGACAAGCAGAGGATTTCTCAGGGTGCACTGCAACGGCTGCAACTCGAAATCCGTTTCGTTTGCAAAGGGGAGGGATATTTTCAAGGTGAACTCATAAGTGTTTGCGTCTCTTATTTATTGTTTTGTCCCTCCCTCCTTTTTTTTGCATCTCCATTCGATTTTGGCGAGAGAACTAAGTGTGAGGACCCAGAGAGAGAGAGAGAGAGCCCGCGCATGATGACTAGGAGCTGTGGGCTGTGAATCCAGGGGATATTATCTCTCTCTCATATATATATCAACAGGTTCCTGGAGCGGGGATGGGTCGCTTGCTTGCGCCGCTGCTCACCCTGCTCCTGTGGGCTCGGACAGCCGGCGCCGTGGTCAATCTGAAATACTCGATCGTGGAGGAGGAAAGAGCCGGTACGGTGATCGGCAACATCGCCAAGGACGCCGGCTTCTCCACCTGGGAGCAGACGGTGCCGCTGTTCCGCGTCCTCTCCAACTCGGCGCCTCACCTGGTGGAGATCAACCCGCTGACCGGCTTGCTGGTGACCAAGCAGAAGATCGACCGCGACCTGCTGTGCCGACAGAGCGCCAAGTGCCTGATCTCGCTGGAGGAGATGGTGAACTCCATGGAGATCTACGTGATCAAGGTGGAGATCGTGGACCTGAACGACAACTCGCCGAGCTTCCCCACCGAGAGGATCGACCTGGAGATCTCGGAGACGGCGAGCCCGGGCACCCGGATCCCGCTGGAGAGCGCTTACGACCCGGACGCCGGCCAGTACGGGGTGCAGACCTACCGGCTGAGCCCGAGCGAGCTCTTCGGCTTGGAGATCAAGAGCCGGGGAGACGGCTCCCGCTTCGCCGAGCTGGTGGTGGAGAAGCCGCTCGACCGGGAGAAGCAGTCCCGGTACAGCTACCAGCTGAGCGCGGTGGACGGCGGAGACCCCCCGCGGGTGGGGACCACCCAGCTCAACATCCGAGTGATCGACTCGAACGATAACTACCCCCGGTTCGAGAGAGCCTCGTACACGGTCAGCGTCCTGGAGAACGCGCCGATGGGCTCTCTGGTCACCGAGCTGAAGGCTTCGGACCCAGACGAGGGCAGCAACGGGCAGGTCGTCTACTCGTTCAACAGCTACGTGCCCGAGAGGACCCGCCAGCTGTTTGGGCTGGACCCCCGCACCGGGGCGCTCACCGTCCGCGGCCAAATCGACTACGAGGAGGGCACCGTCTACGAGATCGACGTCCAGGCGAAAGACCTGGGACCGAACTCCATCCCGGCTCACTGCAAGGTCACCGTGCATGTGGTGGACGTGAACGACAACGTGCCGGTCATCAGCCTCTTCTCGGTCAACAGCGGCACGGTGGAGGTCAGCGAGGCCGCCCCGCCCGGCTACGTGATCGGCCTGGTGCGGGTGTCGGACCGGGACTCCGGGCCGAACGGCCGGGTCCGCTGCCAGCTCCTGGGCGAGCCGCCGTTCCGCCTGCAGGAGTACGAGAGCTTCTACACGGTGCTGGTGGACGGCCGCCTGGACCGGGAGCGGCGCGACCTCTACAACCTGACGGTGCTGGCCAAGGACGGCGGCTCGCCGTCGCTGCAGTCGTCCCGTTCGTTCGGGGTGAGGGTGAGCGACGAGAACGACAACCCGCCGGTGTTCGGGCAGCCCGCCTACCAGGTCATGGTGCAGGAGAACAACACGCCCGGCTCGCACCTGCTCTCGGTGTCCGCCCGCGACCTCGACCTGGGCTCGAACGGGACCGTCTCCTACCAGATCGCCCCGTCCCAGGTCAAGGACATGCCGGTGTTCACCTACGTCTCCATCAACCCCACCTCGGGCGACGTCTACGCCCTCCGCTCCTTCAACCACGAGCAGACCCGCTCGTTCGAGTTCCAGGTGCTGGCGAGGGACGGCGGCACCCCGCCGCTGCAGAGCAACGCCACGGTGCGGGTGCTGGTGCTCGACGCCAACGACAACGTGCCGCTCATCTCGGCGCCGCCGCTCGTCAACGGCACCGCCGAGCTCTACATCCCCCGCGGCGTGCCCGCCGGCTACCTGGTCACCGTGCTCCGCGCCGACGACTACGACGACGGCGACAACGGGCGCCTGAGCTACGAGATCGCTGACGGCGGGCGCGGGTACTTCCGCATGGAGGCGGCGAGCGGCGAGCTCCGCACCAGCCGGCGCTTCGCCGACGCCGGCTCGGACGCCGCCTTCGACCTGGTCGTGGTGGCCCAGGACCACGGGAAGCCCGCGCTCTCCTCCACCGCCCTGATCGTGGTGTACCTGTCGCCGGCGCTGGACGCCCGGGAGTCTGGCGGCTCTCTCAACCTCTCGCTGATCTTCATCATCGCCCTGGGCTCCATCGCCGCCATCCTCTTCGTCACCATGATCTTCGTGGCGGTCAAGTGCAAGCGGGACAACAAGGAGATCAGGACCTACAACTGCAGGGTGGCCGAATACTCCTACGGGCAGCAGAAGAAGCCCAAGAAGAAAGGCAAGATCAGCAAGAACGACATCCGCTTGGTGCCCAGGGACATGGAGGAGACCGACAAGATGAACGTGGTCAGCTGCTCCTCCCTCACCTCCTCCCTCAACTACTTCGACTACCACCAGCAGACTTTGCCCTTGGGGTGCCGGAGGTCCGAGGCGACCTTCCTCAACGTGGAGAGCCAGAACTCGAGGAACGCCGCGGGCAACCACGTGTACCACACTTTCACCAGCACCCAGAGCTCCCAGCAACAGCCAGACCTCATCATCAACGGCATGCCGCTTCCCGAGGTGAGTGCTGGTGGAGGCTAGCAGGCCAATTCCACTCTGTGGCGAGGTCAGACGGACCCACACCGTCTTCTGCCTGTCATAATGCTCGTGCCAGAGACACTTTAGCAGGTCTTGCAGCGTCTGTGGAGAGAGGAACAAACTTCAGGTTTCAAGTCCCATGTGACTCTCAGGTCCACATGGCATTGACCTGAAACTTCAACTCTTTTGGTTTTCTCTCTCCACAAGAGCTACCAGACTTGCCTTCTCCAGCACTTAACTGATTTCATTTTCAGATTTCCAACATCCGCAGAACTTTTGTTTTCTTATCTGTGATCGCCTGATACTGAAAGAGAGCCTAGGGGGTGGTGAGAAATGTAGATTCATGAACAAAAAAGTTACTGACAGCCTACAGTTGATGAGAAATTCAGTTTCTCAAAAAAAAAGTATAAGGCGAGCTACTTTCCAACAATCCAGCACATTTACGAAGTTATTTATGGTGTGATCAACTGGCGAATGAGTGCTGCTGAATCTTATTCAGCAAACCTACTGAATTCTGTGATCTGGAATGCACAGTTTGAAAGGCAGCAGGATGCAGGATGTGAAGTAACATTCAAATCGAAAGGGGAAATGGCAGAGCAATGGGAAACAAATTGTTTTAATTGGATTGCTCGAAAAAGGGCCAGTACAGGCATGATGGACTGAATGGCCTTCCATGTTGCATCCTTTCTAGGTTTTTAGATAAGTACATTGCTCATACTTTTACATCTCATTTCAAGTAATTTCACTGCAGTTCTGACTCAAAAAGCTTTTCAGCAGAGGATAATCAACAATATTGTAATACAATAGCTTCCAACCACCTATTCATTTTTGTTATGGGCTTGAAAGTGATTTTACGTGCTCCATTTAATATTTCAAGAAGTCAATGAAACAATGGGCATGATGAGTTGACTTTAATTATCGCTGAAAAAAGATACATATTGCCAAATTTAGGAGGAACCACCGATGCTACAGAATCTGAGATAACAAGTTGTAGAGCTGGAGGAACACAGCAGGCCAGGCAGCATCAGAGGAGCAGGAAAGTTGATGTTTCGGATCTGGACTCTTCTTCAGATTTCTTCAAGACGTCAGCTTTCCTGGTCCTCTGATGCTGCTTGGCCTGTTGTGTTTATCCAGCTCTACACCTTGTTATCTCATATTGTGAAAGTGTTTTTTTCTTAGCAGTATTCAAGTTTTGTATTACCAGACAACACAACACCCCATTTCTATGTGGAATTACACTTCCTGTCAAAATGTAGTGGTTATGGGCTTGAGGGAGGGTACATGGGTTTGAAAACTTGGGGCACTTTGGGTGTTTCAAGCCACTGACTTAAATTTAGTGGTGTTCTACATTGTTGTTAGCTGTTCATTTTGAGTTGTGGATGGTGGTAAATTAGAGGTTGGTACTTAAGAAGTATTCAATCATGAACCATAAATATTTCAAGGAATATACTGAATGAGTTAAATGTGACAAGAAAGGCAATTTATTAACTAAGCACAAATTTATAGACCTGAAAAAACATGGACAATGTGACAGCTGTAGGTTTGAAATGAGTTCAGGAGAAGGTAAGCATCTTGTTACTACAATAGAGAGCATTGAAAGTTACTGAAAACAAGGACAGATTGATTTTTCTTATCTCCATTCTAAAACAAGAAACAGAAAACAAGAGTTGAGCTTCTTGAGTCATTATGACCTTTCATAAAGTTAAAATGAAGAAAGAGGGAAAATCCAGGAACATGAAAGTGGAAATTAAAAAAAATTCAGCTAAGTAGATTTGGAGACATAAACATTTACTCACCAGAACGTAAAGAGGAATATTAGTAACGAGACATTTTCAATATATTGGCAAACTACATCAGATTTTGTTTTAGAAAAGAAAGCAATTATTTTTCCCCTGAGTTAGCAACGGTCCTTTACTGGCAGTACAGCATTTAACTTAGTTGAAATTTTTAACTTTGTATTTTTCCTGACCTTATTAAGTAGCTTCAACTCCTTTTGAAATAGTAGACAATTGTGTATTCTAATACAAATAATGAGAACAGCATCCAAAAATGAGTGTGTGTTTGACCTTGTCCCTTAAATCATCAAACTGGTGCATACTGACAGTCAATATGCTTTCTCTTCATTTCTATGCTGCATAACTTGCTGTAAGCATAATCACAATTGGCCAAAATGCAAGGTTCTAAAGCTAAATTGCCTGAGGAAGATTTTGCTCTAGTGGGAAACTGATAGTGATGTTTAGAAGGTAGTGGGTAATTTGCCCTCCCAAAACATGTTCCAAATTGGGCCTCAATTCTCACTTGGTCTAATTGTTCTCTTTTACCTTGGACACAAAGACAGATCGAATCAGTCATACGTGTCAGTTAAATAATTGATGGAAAAGTTGTGCTGTTCAGTGGGCAGAAAAAAAATTTGCTGAATGAAATGAATATGATCTGTGCAAAAGCTAGTTTTAACTCATTGTAGTATCAACTGCCTAATTTTTTAGAAGTGAATTAAAATCAAATTTTGGTGGTAAATATTAGAAAGAAGAATGAAGTATTACTCATAGATCAATGTAATATGCTTAATTAATATACTGTAATGAATGGAATGATGTTTGAAGCTACAGCCATTCTCAGAAGGTTATGCTGCACAGTGAGGATCTTACATTCAGCAAGAGGAATACTGCAATTTGCATTTCTGACACAAAGCTAATTCTTGTAAGGTAGTATCACTACACATCAATAGTCATGATTGGCTTGAATGTTCCCACACAAAACCTTAAGCATTCTCCCTCCACCAAGTCTCCCACCCCCACCTCCACTAAAAAGAATCTTTGAATTTCCATCAGAGAGACTGTGCTTGCACTTGACATCAATGTAACACCAGGGTACATAGGACCGTAGCAGTAGAGTCAACAGGACTCAACTTTGCTTCGCCCCAGCAGCTGCTTTGCCGTGAGCTTTTAGCTCATTTTCTCTTGACCTGCCACAATCACAGTAACCAAAAAGAAGGCAGCATTGATTTTATAACATGTGACATTGTGCGACCCCCACGGCTTGGGCCACATACTTTTCACAAGCTCTGCACTTGATAAGGAACAATAACAGCTTTTAGTTTACCATGTTGCCCTCTAAACAAGAATTTCCAGAAGTACGCAAGATTTGAAGTTTAATGGTTTGCAGTTTTATTTTTCACTGCAAGCAGCGTGTCGCATTTGTTTGGGCCATCTAAATTTGAAAGTTAGATTTCTCCACCTGCAGCAAGGGTCACAACATATCATCTCCTTAATGTCCAACCATTGACGCGAAAAGAATATGCTGCATTTTCTGTTAGGCAGTTGTTAGTTGTTGTAGAGCAGTATATTATGTTGCATGGCATCATAGTAATACAAGTAAAACATTCATGTTGACTAAAGTTTTCAAAATTGAGTTGGTAGTGTGGTGAAGGACTGTCAGATCACAAGCAGGTGTGAATCAATTTGATCGGCTACCTTTTCTGACCTGTTTAAATGTGGCCACACTGCTGTAGCAGGCTCTAAGCAAAGATCAGGAAGCACTTATGGGAAGTGAAGGAAAATTAAATGGCAGGTGAGGGGGTGAAATCCCCACTGAGTTTCCTTTATGAACGTAGGCAGTCAGCCATGAGAATTGTTGCCTGGGAACTGAGGACAAGTGCCATTTTCTGTCACTTACTAGAAAAAGTATTATGTGCGATCAGAAGGAGCAAAGTGATGAAAGTGAGTTGAATGAGGATGGCACCTGCCCTTTTTGAAGGCTGCAAACATTCAAATAAAGTTGTAGTTTCAATAATTTAAGGCTTAAACATTCTTAGTACCTGATAAAGACCAAATCAAAGATGTTATGATGGTTCTGACATTAATGATTTAAACACAACATTGCATTCTGAATAGAATTAATGAAGAGATTACCAGGCCGTTATAAAATCATTGTATGTACAAACTTGCTGAGTGGAAACTTGCTGCCGTACATTCTATTTTGCAAAGTTGGCCACATTTCAAAGGTTTAAAGCAAAAGTCTGCTGATGCTGGAAATCTGAAATGAAAACAAAAAGTGTTGGAAATACTCACCAGGTCTGGCACCACTTGGGAGAGAAAAACATATAATCATGCATGAATAAAAGCAGGAGTAGATCACTTGGCCCCTCAAACCTCTTCCATCATTCAGTAAAACCATGATTGATCTGATTACATTCCTGCCTGCCCCCAATAATCTTTCATCCACTTGCTTATCAAGTATCTGTGTAGCTCTGCGTGGTATTGTATTTAAAGGCGCTGTTTCCACTACCTCTGTCATCATCTCTGTCTTAAGCTAGTGACCCCTTACTTTTAAACAGTGGTCCTGTTTTCCAGATTCTCTCTTAAAAGGAAATACCTTTCCACATGCATCTTGTCAAGGCTCCTCAGAGTCTTTCTTGTTTACGTCAAGTCACCTCATTCCTAAACTCCAGTGGATACAAGTGTAAGCCTGCCCAGCCTTAGACAACTCTCTGACTATGTGGAGTTTACATATTCTCCCCCTGCCTGCAAGGGTTTCCTCTGGGTTCTGCAGTTTCCTCCCACAGATGTGCAGGTTAGGTGGATCAACCATTGTAAATAGCCCATAGTTTCCAAGAATGTGCAGGCTAAGTGGATTAGTCATGGGAAATGATGATGATTAGGGGTGTAGGCCCCAAACATCAGCTTTTGTGCTCCTGAGATGCTGCTTGGCCTGCTGTGTTCATCCAGCTTCACACTTTGTTATCTTGTTGTCGTGGGAAATGTTGGGTTACAGGGATACAGTAGGAGGGGTGAGTCTGGAATGGATGTACCTCAGAGGGTTGGCATGGGTTTGATGGGCAGAATGGCCTGCTTGCCATATTGTAGGAATTCTCCTTAGCCTGGAACTCATTTACTCTATCTGCTTTTACTTCTTTTCCTTTCTCTGCTATTGTTTTAACATTTCCAGTTATTAGTCTCCTGGAATGGTGGTCTCCTCCTGGCTGCTTTGTCCAGATAAATGTTCCTTAATCAGCTTTCCCTGAGCCAAGGCGCCATTAACTGAACTCTGAAAGACTTTTGTCTTAGTTTTGCTTTGTTTTTATTATTATGTATGACTTCTGTCATTAATATAGGCACCATCGTAAGCAACCTCTCAAAACTTTTCAAAAGTAAACGTGACAATAAATTTCTATTTCATTCCCTTTACCCAAGACATTTTCATAAATTGTGAAAGATCGAGGCCCCAGTACTGATCCCAGTGACACACCATGTTGCATCTTGCCAACCATAGAATGACATATGCCTACTTTCTGTTTCCTGTTTGATAACTAATGCTCTGTCTATGTCAATATAGCACTCCCTACACCATGACCTTTTATTTTTCACAGTAACCTTTGATATGGCCCTGTATCAATTACCTTCTGGAAATCTACAGTATTCAGTGGTTTTCATTATTCATAGCAAATATTACATTTTAAAAGAACGTTTGTAGATGTGGTGCCAATCAGTTGGGCTCCTTTCTCCTTTAGTGTTATTGGAGCTGCAGTCGTCCAAGCAAGTGGGAAATATTCCATCAGGCTCATGAGTTATGCATTATTGATGGTTGGAGGCTTTGGGGAAACAGGAGGTTTGTTAGTTATTGCAGGATTCCTAGCCTCTGACTTGTTCTTGTAGCCACAGTAGTTATAGGACTAATCCATTTCATGTCAGACTGGATATCAGATTTTACTTATTCATTTTGATTTGTTCTATCAGCTCCTCTGTTTTGTTTCACATGCATTGCACATTCAGATGCAGAGTATTTTGATTTGACCTTTTGTTATTTTTGAAATTTCTTGCCTTATTTGCTAACTTACTCTTAACTTTGTAGTCTTCATCCGTTCCCGTCATGGCCTATTTATCATTTTACATATAAATGCTTTTCTACCTTAGTTTGTCTCTATTCTATGATTGTGGTTGTATTTGAGAATAATGTTTCAATGTCTGCAAAATGTTTTTGGATTTCCCAATTTCATGAAGTATATTTTTCAAATACAAGTCTTTTTTTAACTTTGATGGTATTAGTCACACAATAATGTTGAGCAAAGTTGTAGTTGTTATTGATAAATGCAAATGTATGCCATCACACAGGCAGGAGAATTAATAATAAACCAAATACCAACCCCCCCCCCCGCAAAAAACTGCATCAATTTAGACAGTACAAAGTCACTAGTTATAATTGCTTTTATATCTTTCTGACAACTGTGTTGTGTTAAAGTTTGACTTTTTACACATGCAATCGAGCACCACTACGGGCTCTTTTGCACACATTTCCACTGCCTGGTACAATCCTGTAAACTGAATCATTTAACAGAGTACCGCCCGACCTGCTGAGCTTTTCCAACAACTTTGTTCTTGTTCCTGATTTACAGCATCTGCAGTTCTTTCGGTTTTCATTTAATTTGGGCACTGTCTGCAGGCATGTCCCTCATTGCTATTCATTAAGTTAAGGTAAAGGCCACAGTGTTACAGGGATGGGTTGGAATCGTTGGATCTATTGTGTGAATTTCCCCTGTATGGGCAGATTCTGTAAAGATTGTAAAGGTTACAAAGAGATCCATGAAGTTCAGTTATGCATGGAATCACCTTGGAAAGAATGTGCATTCTTTACTTTTTCCCCATTGTCATCTAAACTACCGCCTTATGTGTTTGTGTGATACACATAAATGATTGGATCAGGCCTGACACTTTGCATAACAATGACATCTCATTTAATGTCATGCAGAGGGCAAGCTCTCATCAAAGCTGAGCCCCTTGACAAAAGCACTGAGTATGGATATCTTCTTACCATTAAAAAGGGATAAATGAAGACCAACACTCAGGGGTTTTACATTACAACGGTGCAGAAGTCTATTCTCTGATGCCAGTTACATTGCTACATTTAAACAGTATGGGACATGAAGCAAAATCAGTGAGAGGACTGAAACTGCTGTTGAATGAAAGTCTGTCTTTTCCACAGTATTAAATGATGAGATCGAGTTCCAGACGTTTGTAGTCTGAGCCCTTGTCTTGTTTCTCACATGTCTGTGGAGAGCAGTGTCTGATCCAACTACTAAAGGGAAGAGAGTCAAATGGTTTATGTTAGGTAGGAAATGAAGTAATTGAAAACTCAATTTAAGACATTCATGATAGCTAAAGGGGTTACATTATCAGTTGCTGCTGAATGCTGAGAAGATGGTCAGAACAGAATCGACAAATGCAATGCATATCAATGCGAAATTGGTTGGCTAAGAATATAGAGACTTAATTGTGCTGCCTGTTTTCTGTCTCTTATTATCACCAGTTCATATGACAAGTCTCCCATTGGCTGAACTTTAAAACTCGCTATCATCTTGAGCTTCACACCTACACTGGCCCAAAACCCCATCTCTTCCTCTGTTACATTGATGACTGTATTGGCGCCGCCTCAAACTCCCAAGAGGAGCTTGAACAGTTCATCCACTTCACCAACACCTTCCACCCCAACCTCAAGTTCACCTGGACCATCTCCAACACATCCCTTACCTTCCTGGACCTTTCTGTCTCCATCTCAGGCAACCACGAACAAACCGAAGTCCATTTCAAGCCCACCGACTCCCATAGCTACCTGGAATACACCTCCTCCCACCCACCTTGCTGCGAAAATTCCACCCCCTATTCCCAATTCCTTCGCCTCCGCTGCATCTGCTCCCAGGATGAGGCATTCCACTGCCCCACATCACAGATGTCCTTGTTCTTCAAGAGCCGCAACTTCCCCCCGTGTCTCCTGCATTTCCTGCACCTCGTTCCTCACACCCCACCCTCGCAATAACCGCCAAAAGAGAATCCCCCTAGTCCTCACATACCACCCTACCAACCTCCTGATACAACGCATCATCCTCCGACACTTCCGCCATCCAATCTGATCCCACCACTAAAGACATTTTTCCATCCCCACCCTTGTCTGCCTCCCGGAGAGACCCCTCTCTCCGTGACTCCCTTGTCTGCTCCACACTACCCTCCAACCCCACCACACCCAGCACTTGCCCCTGCAACCGCAGGAAGTGCTACACCTGCCCCCACACCTCCTCCCTCACCCCCATCCCAGGCCCCAAGATGACTTTCCACATCCTGCAGATGATCACTTTCACATCCGCCAATGTGGTATACTGCATCTTCTGTACCCGCTGTGGCTTCCTCTACGTTGGCGAAACCAAGCAGAAACTTGGGGACCGCTTTGCAGAACACCTATGCTCAGTTCGCAGTAAACAACTGCACCTCACAGTTGCGAACCATATCAACTCCCCCTCCCATTCCTTAGACGACATGTCCATCCTGGGCCTCCTGCAGTGCCATAATGATGCCACCCATAGGTTGTAGGAACAGCAACTCATATTCCGCTTGGGATCCCTGCAGCCCAATGGTATCAATGTGAATTTCACAAACTTCAAAATCTCCCCTCCCCGCACTGCATCCCAAACCAGCCCAGCTCGTCCCCGCCTCCCTAACCTGTTTTTCCTCTCATCTATCCCCTCCTCCCCCCTCAAGCTGCACCTCCATTTCCTACCTACTAACCTCATCCTGCCCCCTTGACCTGTCCGTGCTCCCCGGACTGACCTATCCCCTCCCTACCTCCCCACCCATACTCTCCTCTCCAACTATCTTCTCCTCAATCCATCTTCGGTCCGCCACCCCATCCCTATTTATTTCAGAATCTTCTCCCCATCCCCCTTTTCTGATGAAGAGTCTAGGCCCAAAACATCAGCTTTTGTGCTCCTAAGATGCTGCTTGGCCTGTTGTGTTCATCCAGCCCTACACTTTGTTATCTGCTTGAGCTTAATTGATTTAATTTCTGATGAAAGAAGTGCGTTTCACTTTGTGATACATTGCTATGCAAGAGTCTGTATGCTGAAAGGTGCTACGTTACACTGAATCATTGAGATTGCAGTACTGTGCTGGAAGATGGAGATTGTTGAGACTTGGGTGCCAGAGATGCCTCATAAAAGGGGTTCGAGAGAGGCAGCCCAAGGCAACTGGAGTAAGGGAAGGGTATAGGACAAGAGCTGGGAGATAAAGTTAAAGGGTCTACTGCATCATAAGGGCCAGTTACAGAACATTGTTGCTGGAAATCTGAGAGTAGCATTCTCCTCAGCAAACCAGCACCATACCAGCCAGCTCGGTGCTGAGTTTGAAAAATCATTGACATAGATCATCTGCCCTTTCTGTCAATGCATGGCCCAGTGGGAGGGGGAGAATCGGAAACCTCATTTGAGAAAGAATTTACTCCTGTTGCTCCATGTATAGATAGCCACCCAGATGTAGCAGATGTGTTCAGTAGATCGTTGTGCCAAATGCAATATATTACCAAGATACTGCCACAGTTAGTAACATCTCCTAACTTATGGAACGTTTTAACTGCATCAACTGCTGATCATTTAATTTGACCTTTTTGGACATCCTGAATACAACATGGGGGAGAAAACAGCAGATCTGTCAAAATAAGAACAGATCAGGGCATTCGTGTTCCTGCTGTGCTTAAATACAGAAGCAAAACATTGAAGTGGCAACAGATTTTTCAAACTTAAGCTGTCAATTGACTCATATACATTAAGCAATCTAGGAAGAGAATGTACTTTCCCCCAGTGATCTTTGGAAAAACAAAAAGGGGATTTGTCCTTAATGACTAATACTGTACACTCATTGAAAGCTCTGGGTTCAATAACAAGACAGAGGTGATGGTATGTCCTGCCAAAAGCTCTAGAAAGGCAGCTTTTTGTGGCCATACAGCTCAGCAGTTTCAGAAATTCCCATCGAAGGCAGCAATCAATAGAATGCATGCACAATTTAATGTTTCGAGCTGACCCATGTAATTTCACTCTGATGTAACTTACACATGAGCTGTGGCTTAATTCTATCACTCAGGAGGCCAGGTTTATATTGCGTGGGTGGAGCTGATTGTATCTTTTTTCCTATGCAAGTGATGTGCTGGTGTTTATGGGACAACACATTCCCACGTCTCCCTTTTGTGTTATTCAATATCAACCACTAGGCTGTGCGTGTGAGCTGCCTGGGGGATGACTTTTTCTTTCAGATTCTGCTCTGTCTCATTTGCACTCAGTATTTAAGAATGAGAAGGTGACAGGGCATTCAATTTATGGGACTTAGTCCAACTTCTGTCTTTCATTAGATGCTCTTATGCAAAGCCTACTTCCTTGACACATCTTTTAGTCATCTTCCTGAATATCTCTTCAAGTAGCTGGTGTCAAATTATGTCTGATATTCCTCTTGTGAATTGATTTTAGAATTTAGTTGTGTTAAGGGTACTGTCTGAATCTAGATTGGCACACAAGCCGCTGTTAGTGAGTAGTTTTTCTAATATCTTACTGTTAAGTGGCAGGTAAGAGTGGTTTCTTCAATTTTAATTCAAGTCTCCAAAGGCATGGCAGGTGGTGGAATGTGAATTCAGTGAAAATATGGAGCTAAGAGCCTGATGAGTGTGAAGAGGGAATTTGACCTCCTGAATGATCTGGCCTATTTGTGACTCCAGACCTGCAGCAATACGTTTGACTCTTAACCCCGCTCTGGACGATTAGGAATGAGCAATAAATGCTGCCTCGCAAGCAAAGCTCACATCTTGTGAATTATTTTTTTAAAAAGCTGCAGTATATATGATGATGTGGTCTTTGAACCGACCTATAATGCGGTGAACATGTATTCGTCCACTCAGATACCTGTTTTAAAGAAAAAACATATGGTTATGGAATCCTCTTTCGTAAATTGACTGTTGTGTTTCTTACTTTGCAACAGTGACTACACCTCAGAATGCATCTCTAGGCTGTGCAGCATTTTGTTTTGCTTTGAGGACATCAAGGCACAATAGAAATGCTGTGTTTCTTTTAAGTTAAATAACAGGAGGTCAAGTTGAGTGATAATGGGACCTGCAGGTGCTGGAGAATCCAAGATGACAGAGTGTGGAGCTGGATGAACACAGCAGGCCCAGCAGCATCTCAGGAGCACAAAAGCTGACGTTTCGGGCCTAGACTCTTGAGAGTTGGCACAGAGCTAACACTGCAACCATCCAAATGTGGGGCAACTTTGTGTCAGGCCACCAGCACATAGATGGCCCATCCAACTCGCATGGCGGGCAACAATAAAGGAGCAGATGCAAGGGCCTGGGTACTAATGAGAACCTGAGGCTAATTTATATCTGGCAGATTCTGCCAATCCCAAGAGGCCCACACGTTCTGAATCATTGCAAAATGCCTTTAGGAAGAGCAATTGAGTTCGTTCTGGAATTATATTGAATTCTTTGGAACTGTAGTTAAGTACATGAATGGTTAATGAATTGCCGTATTGTTGGTCACTAATTAAACAAAGTTTTTAAAAAGGCAAGAAGTAACGTGATTTCAGTAATTGATGTGAGATTGATATGTTGGCGGGGGGTGTGGAGGGACAGTTCAAAAGCCTTAATTTTACCGATTCCCTACATTGTAAAGTCGAGCATGAGCACTGCAAATTTGGTTATCTTTTGTCAAACTTCAGAACACAATAAGGTGTGAAATAATAGCCGGAAATAAAACAGAGACTTAAGATTCTGCTGTTATAAAAATATGCCTGAAACAACAGTGAATTTGCATTATGTTTGTTATACTAATGTGTTGGAGTGGCATTGATGACCAACACACATTCTAGCTTTTGCATATTAATGTTATCAGACGAGGAATTTCAGTGAATGGGTGAGGTTGAATTGCATTGTTTAACAATTGCCTGAAAATTACCCCTGGCAGCCTTCTTTTGAATGCATATGTGCAAAGGTCCTTTATCGGCTTGGTTGAAAACCCTGGCCTTTGTCCGTGTGCAGCAAAGCGAAGAGGTAGGAGAGGGTGATTCAGAAATAACTGCAAAGTCTGCAGAAAGCCATCAACTCCAGCATCTTTTGCAGCCTTGATCAGAAACTGTTGAGCATAATACTGAGATAGCAAGGTGCAGAGCTGGATGAACACAGCAGGCCAAGCAGCATCAGAGGAGAAGGAAAGCTGACATTTTGGGCCTAGACTCTTCTTCATAAATGGGGCTACTGATCCAGCCAGTGTTAAGTGCTTATTCAAAAAATTAAGTGCCAGTCACGAAGCTTATAGAACCGTAGAGGTTTACAGCCCAACTTGTCCATGCCACCCATTTTTCACAATAATTTTGAGCTTCATGGGAATATTAAGCTGAGACCAGGGACGTCAATGTGACAGCAAGACAGAGAATTAAAATGACAATTGACTGAAAGCTCAAGGTCACGTTAATGGATTGAAGGTAGCAGTTCCCCAAAGTGGTCTTCCAATTGCATTCAGCCTCTCCAATGTAAAGGGCGACCACACTATGAGCAGAGCTTGTGGTATGCTCACTTGGAAGAAGAATGATTGCTGCTTCACCTGGAAAATGTACCTGGGAGCCTTGACAGTAGGAAGGGAGGAGTAATGAGACACGTATTCCATTCTTGTCTTGTATGGGAAGTTTTCCTCTGAAGAGGTGAGGGCATCGGAAGTGATTGAATTGTGAGCCAGGGTATCATGAAGAGAGCTGATGTATCATGCCATTTCCTGCTGTACCACCAATTGAAAAGTTTCACCATAAGACATAGGAGTGGAAGTAAGGCCATTCGGCCCATCAGGTCCACTCCGCCATTTAAATCATGGCTGATAGGCATTTCAACACCACTTCCCTGCACTCTCCCCATAGCCCTTGATTCCTTTTGAGGAATCATCATCTTTGCTTCTATTTGCAACCTTACTTACACATGCCTTCATGTGAGCTTTCTTTGTTCCTCCTTACAAATGTTTCCATTCTTGTGCATCATCTATGGGCCAATGTCTCATGTATGCCCACGAACTCCCCATGCTTCCTTGATAATGTTCCCTGACATTATTCTTCTTATCCAAACTGAAATTCATTCTCTGAAATTCTCCTTTCCCATTGTTTACGTCTGATTGTGTTACCTTATGGGTATGTTTTCCTCAGTCAAAACTTCTTCCGTCAAGGCTGACAGGCAGTTCGTGTCGGTTCTATTTACTTCACTTCTGCTGCCATTCTCCTCACCTCCTTCCCAGAACCGTAATAGTTCCTGTTGCCCTCACCTTCCACCCCACCAATCCCCAGAACTGCCAGATCACCCATCACCATTCACAATAACAATATGGCACCACCAGATACCTGCTTCTCTTGATTTTTATCATTTTGAAGGGGTCAGCCATTCTGCAACACTCTGGTCTGCCTCCCTCCCAATCGGACCTTGCCATGCAAGTACAAGGGATGCATCACCTCCTCCCTAAGCTTTTCCCTTCCTACAATTTAGAGCCTCAAACATATTTTCGAGATGAAACAGTGATTTATTTCCTTAGTTCTCAATTTAGCATGTTCTGTATGCTGCTTGTATGTATTCTCCTTCATATAAGCATAAACATGAGCTTTCAGTTTCTTGTTTAATTCTCTGTCTCATTCCATCTTCATGTCCTGTTATTGATCTCCTACACTTTTAACAGCACATCGTCTTTTCTTTAGCCACTTTGCAGTCTTCCGGACTCAATATTAGGTTCAACAATTCAGATCCTTTGCCTCTTCTATCATTGCATCTCTTCAAGACATGTCTTTTGTTTCCTTGTTTGTTCTATTGCCATTTCCTTTTCACTGCACTATTCTCCTTTGTAATTTAATGGCTTCTCCCACTCTATCAAAGGCCTAACCCTTTTATTCTCTCACCGCCCAATCCAACCACATTTGCTTGCCCCACCACTTTGCCTCTGAACTTGCTTAAAACCTGCTGCATTTCTAACTTTCTTTCCAAGTCTGACAAAATGGCATCAATCTGCAAAGCTAGATCTGTTTCTGTTTCCACAGACGTTGCTCAACCAGCTGAGTATTTGCAATACATTTCATTTTTATTTCAGGTTCCTATCGCTATTTTGCTGTTACACTGGAACAAAACACTCCCTTTATCAAGTACCTGTCAGTTGCTTTTTACACGATGGGTGTGCAGACAACAATTGAAATGCAGTTCCTTCAATGGGGGCCACACGCCTCGTATAAAATGTCCAAGGGAAGTATATGCATACCTGAGACCAGTATTTACACAGTGGTGCCCAACATAGATATTGGGCCTGGTGCAAAAGACTGATTTGCAGAAGGCAGCACAACAACCCGAAGGGAGTACAATACACAACACACTGGTCTGCAAAAGAAAAGTCAGTTTAAAATTGACACACGTTTCACAGGAACAGGTTCTTTGGCAACTTCAAGCAGCAGTATGGAATAAGACTACTTGTATGAGCCAGTAAAGATGTAAAGGCAGGTTCCATCATGACAGGCGTCAAACCATAGATTTTAGGAGGGGATCTTCAGTCTTTATCATTGAGACATAAATTGGATTGAACCCATCTATCATATTGCTGCACAATAACTGCAAGGGAATAGGTCTCAAATCTTGTTCTGACAAAGCTAATAAAGACTGTTTAAAAGCCCACTACTCTTCAAGCCATTGAATGTGGAGTATTTCCACATTTTACACTGTGCAGTTGTCTCTCTTTTGTGAAGATCAACAAAGAAAAGATCATTTCTGAGTGGATGCTCAGAATACATTTTAGCCAATGATAATGCCAACTTGTGATGCACACAATACAGTAAGTGTTGACATTAAACTTTCTATTTAATTAGATAGTAGCAGGATGTTGTGAAGCAGGCAGTGCTGCATTACACATGGAGTAAAAAGAAATGTGCGGTAGAATTGCAGATCTGTTGCATGTCTCACTTCACCTGTCCGCGTGAATGATAGTTATAAGATCTCATCTGAAAGTACTGCTAGCTTCTAATATATTTATCTGGAAAACTTTTTCTGTTGTGTACTGCATGTATCCAGAGCAAACCTATTAGCCAGACAATACTGACTCACTTAGATTAACCTTTTTATGATGATAATATCATTATTATCAGGGCAGCTGCATTAACATTTGATTTTTTTTTCAGAAGTAGAACTATTTAATAGCTAGTCTTCAAAATAGTTTGACCTGATTTTCTGGTTAGCTGCATAAAGTGAAATAACATGGAGATAATCTGCCTTTTCAAAGACATGTGGCCAGTTGGTTTACATTTTAACCCAAATATAATATTTTTTGATGGATATAGAAGTTATCTAATTTCGGTCATCACGGTGACCACATAAGTGAGGATTACACTGGCTCAACAATTGCTTCTCTAGCTATTAAATAGATGGAATCTTTTGAATGTTAAAATGTGACAAGCCTCGGAAACTATTTAAAAACCGGAAGAACCGCTGATGCTGTAAATCAGGAACAAAAACAGAAGTTGCTGGAAAAATTCACCAGGTCTGACAGCATCTGTGAAGAAGAAAAAAAATCAGAGTTAACATTTCAGATCTGAAGAAGGGTCACCGGACCCGAAACGTTAACTCTGATTTTTTTCTACCCAGATGCTGCCAGACCTGCTGAGTTTTTCCAGCAAGTTCCTGTTTTTGTTCAAAATCTATTTCCTGATCAAATGTCTGGCCTCCTCGCCTAATGCTGTGTCAATTTTATACCCAATACTTCCTGTGAAGCAGTCCCATTGTGCTGAAGAGTCTGTATCGGTATAAGTTGCTGTTGTACTATTATGCTCTTTTTATGTGCCATATTATTTCACTTCCATTAGAAATGTGACATGAATTGGAAAGTCTATAGACACTCAGTAAACCATTGCTAATGGAAATCATTTATTTAGGCAACAATTT
This sequence comes from Stegostoma tigrinum, assembly GCF_030684315.1. Taxonomy (NCBI): domain Eukaryota; kingdom Metazoa; phylum Chordata; class Chondrichthyes; order Orectolobiformes; family Stegostomatidae; genus Stegostoma; species Stegostoma tigrinum. Next base: position 59,387,006 of record NC_081368.1, on the reverse strand, counting down.
CTGTTCTAGAGCATAAAAATATATTAGACTGTTCACACTCTGAAGTTTTTTAACTCGTGATGCAAACAGCAAAAGCAATAAAGGGATATTTAAAAAATTATAAAAGACAAAGTTTTAGAAAAGGGAATATCACACCATTGTAGGTTCCTACCAACTCGGAAAACTTTAAAATTTCAGGTAGATCGAACCTTGATTGTATTATTTTGTAGAGAGCATTCGTAAAATTTGTTATGTCAGCCGACATTCTTTAACCAGTGTCATGACATCCTTTGTTAAATCAGACAGTGCAATAAGCAGCGTACACCTCATCTCACATGCAGTCTGGGAGGAACTGCCAACCATGCATTGTATATGTGTCAATGCAGTTCACAAGAACACCATTTATCCATTATAGCGCTTTGAAATGCACTACGCATCCATTGAGTTATGCGTTTTCGTCAGATTTTGTGGAACTGCGTTTTTTTTAAGGTGCTTTAACTACACGCTGTAGTTGAAGGCTGATGTTTAATCCTATCCACTGATTTCTGTGCATAGAGCAAACAGACTGAGGTCTCAGGAATAAATCAGGGAAATCTGATTCCACTGGTGGGTGAATGCTGTCAGTTTCATCAATGAGAGTCTTGGGAACTGGCCTGATGTGTTGGTCTCCAGGTACCTCCAGATTCAGAGCATAGCCCATTGTGAAACTGGAAGTGGGGGAATGAAGCATAAAAGGCTGCTGTCCAACAATGGGAAGCTTAGATTGGTAAAATTGGATCATACAATGGGACAATGCAGCCCAGTACATTCACTTGCAAGACAGTTAACAGGAGAGTTTTCTTCCACTGAAGCAAGGAGTGGGGTCAGCATTGCCTCTTCGGGTCTAGAGTTGGATTTCATTCTTGTTATCTTGGGTATAATAAAGTCTTGGGACTAAGATATAAAAAGCAGCTCATAAAGGTGAAGCTACAGCAGCTATTAAGTCTGATGCAGTACAAACCAAGTGACAGCACCATTGGGAATTCTGAGTTGATAGATCCTAGATATTCAAGGAAGCACTTCCTATCAATCTTTTAGGCCGGGAATGATTTAATTTATAACTGCACCTGCCAAAATATTTCTAATAGCCTTTAAAATTCCAAATGTACTGTCTGTCACATGTATATCTCTGACAATAGTTGTAAGATTCATTGCATTACATGCCAAAGGAAGGGACAGGCACCGTGTATTTTTACATTTGGACTCTTTAAAAAAAACTGCCTGTAGGAACTGAGATGCTAGCGTACTTCAAAACTAAGAAAATTCTGATGATGTAGTAAAAGACTGATGATCACTCTAATTCATTGTGGAATTCTGGAATATTTGTTTCCTGTTGGAATAGGAATCAGTCCACATTTCAAGAATTGTATTGTACCATTTAATTTTCACTGGACATCTAACTTCAAAATCAAAACGAATGACTTGCATTTTGCAGTGCTTTTCATGACCACTGGGTCTCTGATAAGGCCTTTGCAGCAGTTTTGAATGTAGTTTTTGATGCAGCATAGGAAACAGAGCAGCTAATTTGCGTAGAACATACTGCCACATGACCACATGTGGTAATGACTGCATCATCTATTTTGATGATTTTGCTTGGTGAATAAACATTCGCCAGAACATCGGAGATGATTCTCCAGCTCTTCTTTGAGGTATTGTCTTGGGCTGTTTAACATCCACCTAAGCTTGAGGATGGGACTCGATTTTAATGTCTCAACTGAAAGATGGCACGACACCTCTGAAAGTGCTGCACTCTGTCAGAGTCAGGTTTGATATTTATGACAATTCAGGTTCCAAACTATCACTTTCAACATGGAATGGACTAGCTTCACACAGTTTTGTCGCAAGATGAATTAGATCACAGGGATTTAAAAAAAGCAATAACAATAAAACTGGAAAGTCAATCATTTAAAACATTGATGTTATGAAGTAAAGCACTGGATCAGAGATAATCTTTGCCTGTCTGTCTATACTTTTTACATCCACATGACTTGAAAGCCTACAGGCCATTACAAGTTGATTGGCATCGAATTCTAATTCCATTAAGAACTCTGGGATATTTGCACTCCCTTTGGTCTGCACATTAGTGATTTGAGCTGCTTCTGTCAGGGGAGACTGCAGTGATTGTTAGGTTATTATATCCAACACATCCAATCTCGCATTTCTAGCAGTAATTCATCTTTTATCATTTCATCTACCCAGTAAAGGATATGTTTACTTCTTATCCAACTGCAGTAATTAACTGCTCCACTGGGAATATAAATGAACAGTCTTTTTGTCACAGGATGGCTGTGTCGCTGTGCATTGCAGTTTTCAAAATGGTGCTTTTATATCTTTCAACAAAGAGCACAGAGAGTCTGTCCTTTTAAATCAATAGTTAGGAACTGATGCACATTGTTACTGATGATGGTGCTGTTAATGAGAAATGTCAATGTGCTGAGCCTTTTAAGAGGGAAAAATTGTTCTGGGACAATGAGTATAAACAATGAACACATCTATGTGAAATTCACCTCCCCATCAGTTCAAGAATTAAATCATTTATTTTGTATAAGCAAATTATCTAAAATTAACACAAAGGAAAATTTCAGATGGCAGGTCGGTCGATGTAGTTAGAAACAGACTCTTTCCAGTGATTGAGAAATCTAAGATTAAACAGAACATATTTGGGATGGAGAGCTAGAGCTCCTTTTTAACACAGAGGGTTTGTGGGTTTTTGATTGAAGCAGAAAAGAATAGCATTTAAGAAAAGATTAGGTAGATGTTTTGGAAGTGAAATGAAATGCAAGGTAAACTGTTGATGGGCCGAAGGGCCTGTTCCTGTGATGTATTGAATATAGTGAATGGTGAAAGGAATGGTGCAAGAACTTGCTAACAGGAACATGCTTGTGTGATGGATAAACAAGTTGAACTTTTGTGTTGAACAACCTATTTCTATGTTGTAATGTCTGTGTAACACGACAGAATTCTTTGTATTATGCATCACAGCTGGCAACCGGTCAATTCTTTTAAGGTTTGCAACGCTGTTTGATTATACACTGATGAAAAGAACGGACATAATTGTCAATCATTAGAAATCTCATGGGCAGCTAAAAGCTAGTAATCAGGTGCTTCTGTGTCTCTGAACTCCTGTTATAATGCAGGCACCTCTGCTTTTCCCACACACAAGACAATGGGTCAATATAACCACGGCTCCCATTCACAGCGGCATTGTGACTGTGGTCAGTATTTCACGAGTTAGGACAGGACAGCTGAAACATAAGCCGCACAGAGACAACAGTTTTCTTTCATTGAGTACACAAATGGTTGACTACTGCACGTATTGATTTCCCACTTCTAATCAGCAGGCACGGTGGACTAATGATCCCCTTTTCTAGAAATGAGGAACAAAAACTTTTGGTGAAACCGGTTTGATAGCCTGATGCCTCCATTTTGTTTGAAGTGGTCACGTTGTTTTTGTAATGCCATTGTCTTGAACTTTATTTTTCTCCATTGTTTGACATTAAACATATGCTGTTTGCAGTGAAGTTATCATGAGGAAACTTCACCAAAATGGCCCTTTTGGCATTTTTCCTTCTTTGAAAGAGACAGCTTAGACTGCCATGAACATCAGGCTCTTTTCGACTTTATCATCAATTTTAATTATGACAGAAGGAAAGACATATTCTGCAGAGGGAGACAGCAGGGGCACAGGCATATAACCTGAAAAACATTCATTGGGAGTGAAAGGCCTGCTACTTTTGAACTTATGGTCACTGTCACAATATAGTAAATAAATGTTAAAAACCTGTAGCCGATTTAATAAGCATCCCACAGAAATTATCCAGATGCAGCTTTGCATGGCAGTGTAGGATATGTGCAGATGAATGTTTACATTTGACATTCCTGTATGTGAATGGAGTCAATTGGCTTGATAAGTATTTAACATTATAGGTCTGAAATATCCTCAGCCTTCTCACCATTTGAATTAGTAAAGCTTGCAAATAATCACATTCCCCGCTTTCAACAAAAGTATCTGATCATTACAGGTAAGAAATTTTAAGGCTTGCGAAAGTGCTTTTTACATAGTATGAAGCTGTCAGTTTTTTTAGATGGTTTTAATAGCTTACCTAAAAGCTTTTGCCGAAACCTTATAATGCATATATGCATCAGAAAGGTTGCATGCCTTAGAGCATTCATTCTAACACAGCTAGAATCTATTTAAAAAATGGGTATAATCTATAATTTTTCTTAATGAAATCGAACAAAGCTATCTTAAAAATCTATTTGATTTTACACCATCTCTGGTCAAAACAATGCTAGTGGCTCTCTAGTTTTCCCCCATTCAGGAGAGTTAATTAATAATTTAAAAACTGCACTAGGCTGAACAATCACTGATATACATCCCAGTGGCTGGAATGCTTTTGCAAGACTTATCTACCTGTAAGCCATTTGGAGCATTTAAGCAATCGTTTAATGGCATTGAACCAACAATGGATGAAGCCTACACCAAACAACTAACCCACCCAAGCTGAAAATTGGAATTGGGGCCAGGGATGGTACCTCCTTAACTTGCTCTCTGGCCCCATTGGAGGGACCTGCATAACCACGGAGTTACTCATCTGAAGAATTCCCTTTCCCTCATGGTCTCTCGAACCCTGACTCCTGCCCACTTCATGGGAGTCCTTCCATGATCCTAAAGTTCGGATCCTTTGCTGAACCCCTTCTGGGATACACGTTGCCGTGCCAGCAGTGGGCATGTTCTGCTATCAGTATATGACATCAACTGGGCTCGCTTGAGGTGGCACTTCCTGCTCTCACAGGGTGGGAATCCCCTCTCCATCCTATTTCACGCCACTCACTTTGCTGATGGATGGATGTGGGGCAGCTGTTCTCCTGTAAGTGAACAATCCCTGGAACTTTCCTTTTTTTTTACGAGGGTGGGGGGAGCATGTATGGGTCAAGTCAGCGTGAGGGAGTAGGGACTGTGATGTCTTCTACAATTGGCCACTGCATTCCCAAGATTTTTGGACACAATGGTGTGACAGAAAAATGGCTGTCCTTCACCATCACCCCCACCCCAAACCATACGTAAATAACCAGGAAATACCCTTTGGAAAACATGGGTGGGTGGAGACAAGATCGGGGCATGTGGTATACCAACTTCTCATTGCATAGTGAAATTCTTTATCATTACTTTTCGCCTTGCCATTAATATGCAGGACCTACAGAGACATGGGCATGCAGTCCTGTCCAGCCTGCACTACTGAGAATCATGCTACCCTGACAAAGCTACATGATCACCCATCCAGCTTCTTTCTGATTAGGGAGAAAACAATGACCTCACAGTTCTCCTTGTGTTCATAGCCTCCAGCGCAATTTAGATGTAGCATTGGAATGGTGAACTGGGAAATGTTGGCATTGTCATCAGTTTGTATTTGAAATGATAAAATGTGAGGCTGGATGAACACAGCAGGCCAAGCAGCATCTCAGGAGCTCCTGAGATGCTGCTTGGCCTGCTGTGTTCATCCAGCCTCACATTTTATTATCTTGGAATTCTCCAGCATCTGCAGTTCCCATTATCTCTGTATTTGAAATGTCCTGGTTTGCATTAAAGTTGAGATTGGCATTGGCTTCGATGGTCACTGGCTGCTGTGAGATTTAACTTTGATGAAGGAAGTGACACCCTTCTTTGACTACATCCTTAGCGAATTGCAAATGCTTCAAGTACTGCTCCTAGTATTAGCATCTCTTCGGCAAGCAGGCGCTTTTCTGGAGAGTGCGCCTCCTTTCCTTCAGACCTCCATGCAGCGATTCCCTTCTCTGCTTCCTGGGTTGAGTTCCCCTGTTGCATTGCAGACCCGACTGAACCATAAGGAGCATTGTAAGGGAGAGATGTTTAGGTGCACCTGACAGAATTCTAGATTTGGCGGCAAATGCAGTTGAAGGCATGGTCACTACTTGTGAAGCTATTAAAACCAACTAGGGATGCACAGTTTGCAGGATTTGAACTGGAGGAATTGAGAATTTATTTTTCATCTCTGGTAGAGATATGGTGATATTATTGTTGCAGCCAATGACAGGACATGACAAAGCAATGAATCAACCTGGATAAACTCAAATGCAATTCTTTTGTTTCTAGCATTCTATCTCTTTACCCAACTCCAATGGAAGCAGCAGTTTCGTCACTGTATTCTAAGTGGAAAATAATTTTGCCTGTGGCAGATTTCTCAATGAGAAGGAATTTAATTTTCTAATTATACTTTGCCAAATGGTGCAGTGATGAAACCTAATACAGGGTTTTTTTGAAGCATTATACCCCCGTTGAATGCTAAGTGATAGAAGACATGGTTCTTTTTGATTACACAGACGGATGGCTGCATGTCGGCCTCCAATCATTGATAAAATTGGGAAATGTTGAAAGAGACTGATAGGACTGCCAGCTTTTTCTTAAAAATCTGTCAACGGCAATTGAATGTTTGTGTAGCAATTTACACGGGAGCTGATGTTTAAGCTTTCAAAAAAGTAGCATCTATAAAATAGAAAACGTAGGCTGGATTCTCCATTACATCCAGATTATATGACCGTATTTTTGCAGCCAAAGATCATGTTCAGTCTGCCTTCCTCCATCACTAATCCTGGTATAGAACTGTATGACATTGCAGATTAATGTTTTGGTCATTTTCCTCACCAGAGACTGCTTCTTCAATCTTCAAAAATCTGACAAGCTAAAATGTCTTACACTAGATGGCTTATTCCCATTGGGCGGATGTCTCCCCTCCCTGGGGATAGCAAGAAAGAAAAATAGTTGGGTGAGTTGATGCTGGAGAGATCTTTGACATCTCACTGATAACGTTCTGCGCAAGAATGTCTATGGACAACCTTTTCACCCGCAACCAATTAAGGTGCAGAAGTGGTAAGTTAGCAGCCTGCCTTCTAAACAGCCAAGTATCTAACCATAAATCTTTGAAGATCTGCTTGGATAGGCCTTCATTTGCAAGTCTGGGGGACAAACAGAGGCGTAGGTTGGAGGTGGTGGCTTCTGAAAACCGCCCCTAGCCCTAGTCTTAAAACCTCTGGCACAGCCCCCTCCCCCAGGTGAAATATTGCAGCAAGTTTTGTCATGTGACCTCCTACAGGCAACAGTTCCTTTCTCCTCCTTCCTCCCCGACACCTCTTAAAGCCTGTTTCTCCACCTCTGGTGTTTCTGTAACCAATTAAAAAAAAGTTCAAAGAAAGCAAGAAAAGAAGGTGCACAGGAGGCATGGTTAGTAAGTTTGTGGATGGCACCAAAATTGGTGGCAAAGTGGACAGTGAAGAAGATTATCTAAGAATACAATGGGATCTATATCTACTGGGCTAGTGGACCAAGGAATGGCCGGTGGAGTTTAATGCAGATAAGTGTGTTGTGTTTCATTTTGATAAGACAAAGCAGGGCAAGAGTTACACAGTTAATGGAAGAGTACAGGGCAGTGTTATCAAACATAGAGACCTAGGGGTGCAGGTACATAGTTCCTCAAAAACAGCATGACAGGTAGACGATGGTGAAGGTGGTGTTTGACACATTTGCGTTCATTGGTCAGAACATTGAGCACAGAAATTGGGACATCATGTTACAGCTCTAAAGGACAATGGTAAGGCCACATTTGGAAAACTTCATTCAATTCTGGTCACCCTGCTACAGAAAAGATGTTATTAAATTGGAAAGAGTGCAAAAACAATTTACAAGGATGTCACTGAGACTGGAAGGTTTGAGCTATAAGGAAAGCCAGGATGGGCTAAGAATTTCCGCCCTGGCACGGTGGCTCAGTGGTTAGCACAGTAACCTCACAGCTCCAGGGACCCAGGTTCGATTCCAGCCTTGAATGACTGTCTGTGTGGAGTTTGCACATTCTCCCCATGTCTGCATGGGTTTCCTCCGGGTGCTCCGGTTCCCCCCCCACAGTCCAAAGATGTGCAGGTTAGGTGGATTGGCCATGCTAATAGTGTTCAGGGGTGTGTGGGTTATAGGGGGATGGGTCTGGGTGGGATGCTTCAAAGGGCGCTGTGGACTTGTTGGGCCAAAGGGCCTGTTTCCACACTGTAGGGAATCTAATCTAATCGTAGAAAGCTGAGCGGTGACATTATAGACACTTATGAAGTCATAAGGGGTATAGTGCAGGTGAATTACCAAGATATTTTTCCTAGGGGAAGGTAGTCCAAAAGTAAAGAGCATAGATTTAAGGTGAGAGCGGAAAATTTAAAAGGGGCCTCAGGGGCAACTTTTTCACACAGAGAGTGGTGAATATATGAAACGAGTTGCCAGAGGAAGTGGTAGAATGGGATACAGTTGCATCATTTACAAGACATTTGGATAAGTATGAATAGGAAATGTTTGGAGTGATATAGGCCAAATGAAGGGAAATTGGGTTAGTGCAGTTTAGGAAACCTGGTCGGCATGGACATTTTGGGCCAAAGGATCTGCTTCCGTGCTCTGAGACTCTACAACAACTTTAAAAATACTCCAGTTACTCCTGCTTTCACTTGTCACGATAATGTCCAGGGGATTAATGTTTAATTTTTAGAGATTCCAGAACAACCTTGATGGGAGAGCTGCACCGTGCCCTGGTATCTTCCCATAGTCCAAAGATGTGCAGGCCATGCTAAATTGCCCATAGTGTCCAGGGATGTGCACGCTAGCTGGATTAGCCGTAGGAAATGCAGGGTTACAGGGATATGGTGGTGGTTGGGTGTGGGTGGGATGTTCTTCAGATGGTCATCATGAATTTGTTGGGCCGAATGGCCTGCTTTCACACTGTAGGGATTCCACGAAAAGATTCTATGATTCTGTGATAACACTGCTTCCAGATAGACAAACAGCTGGAGTCAAACCACATTTCTCAGTGTTGACCACTTAAGGCTGCAGAGTAGGCAGTAGTTGTGTGCTTGATAACACTAAATGTGTAGTCCAGCTGAGATAATGAAAACTCACAGCATCCACTGAGCGCTGGGATTCCTAATAATGAGGGAAATGCAGCCATAATAAGGATACAGACAGAGAGGGTATTTGATGGGTTGAAGTGTAGAGGTCAGGGTGGTGCCATTGTCTAGGAAATTCTGTCATTAAATCAAGAATGACAAATTCCATATCAGTGGTAAGGATGTTATTGCTAACTGACAGACTCTACGGATATTCTCAGCCTTGGTAATTACTGAAGTACAAAAGAAGCTCACTGCTAGCATTGCATGTCATGATCTTTCAGTATTCTGTGGAAGATTCTACTCCAGACTGGTAATTGTAGGCTTGCTGGAAGTATGCAAGTCCAAATAGGTGAAGAGAAAGCTGTAGAATGTTTAAAAGAATAATTTCAGCATGACCTAGCAGAAAAGGTTAACAAATTTACTGGAATAACCTCAAGTGAAAGTGTGCATGCAAGGATTAGGCTCAGCTGTGAAGTTTCCCTCCAAACCCCTCTCACCAGCTCCCTCAGGTTTTGAATAGCTTACTGCCTCTCCCTGTCAATGCTTATGGATAATGTCTAGCAACTTGGAGAAGGTTATCGGGTGACTACAAAACTAAACTAGTGGGAGCTTTTAAAAGAATCTTAGAGATGGCCATGAAAATAAAACACACCGATAATATTGAACATTGTAAGTATTGGAATGAGATATTGGGATATGATAGGATGATAGATTTGTCATTTCTAGAGGACAAATTTTGCAAGTAAGCTGCCCCTTGACTAAACTTATTTTGATGGTGAACTGTGCTTGATTCAGCCTTCATGAAACAGGCAATAATGTAATAATCTAGTATGCCATCAATTGCACATCACCTGCTATCTCAGTGCGTCTGAAATGTCACCATGTGCAGTGGGGATTGCTCATGAGGGATTAGGGTCAGAGTTGGTTGCATAGTCAGGGCAAACCGAGGAGCTGCTGATTTGCATCATACCTGATCAAAGCAGCTTTGTACTGATATGAGACAAATGATTAAACGTTGAATCACTGTCAAGCCGTAAATATTGGTCACCAAAATGAATGGATCAAAGCAGTGATATAATACTTACCAACTCAAATGCTGTTGTTTAATTTGATCATGTCAGAGTCAATTTCTGAGAACGCGTTTCACAGAGTTTTGCGTTTTAACTTGTGTTGTAGATTTTATTATAAACCTGCCTTGTGGTACTTTGTGCTAACTCCCTCCTTTGCAGTTGTTTCAATCCATTGTTTCAATCTCATACTTTAATTTCTGCTTTTCAGTGCATCTTTCAGTAATCTAATTTCATATAAGACTTTGGATTTGATTTTGGATTTATGAGTTTTTTTTAGGCTGGATATTTTGATATGAAAGATTACAAAACAATGGAAACCAAATCCCCTGACTTTAACTCTTTTTACTGCTGAACTGCAGTGTCTAATAAAAACACCCTGCACATTGACAACATGATGGACAATAGAATTAACAATAAGTGCCAGCCACTCAAAACTATTTCAAACATCACAGTTCATTTAATTAAAGTCAAAATCCAACTCATTGCAAGCCCTGATGCTTCACTGAATAATGGAAAGCCCATTTCCTAGAGGCATGCTGAAATGAAACAGTTGGATCTGCTTGATAGCATTTTCATTCAAAGGGTGAGTTTGAAATAAGTGTTTGATACTGGAATGTACTCTCAAACAATTTCAGCATTCTATATGAAGAAAATTAAGTCATCTGACAGAAGTGAGGAAACTAGTGAATAGATGTTAAAATGCTTGAAGTTATCATGCAAATTCTCAATCTATTCGCATAAAATTCCTTGCTACAATATTTAATCTGAGACATCAATACATTTACATGAAACATTTGTCCAATGATTCCAACATTCATTTCTGGCCGAATATCACATGAATCTGGCAGAATTACAAGCACCATGCAATATTTTAATGATTTTTTTTATTGAAATCTTCTAAAAATGACTGAGGTAATTTTGTCAAATTCAAAAGCCTGTTTAAGCCATGTTTAAAATTTAAACAAATTAAAAAGATTGAAGGGTCACCAGACCTGAAATGTTAACTCTGTTTTCTCCTTCTCTGCACTGTTTACCATCATTAATGAACAGCTGTTGGTCCTGTGTTCATCTGCCTGCACCCTCGCCTATACCAAGCTCTACTTGCAAATTTCAGGTATTTGTCTTGAAATTCTTTTTGATCTCACCCCACAGTGCCCCTGCATACCCTGCAACCGTCTTGCATTTCCAGCAACTGCTAATTACTTAATTTGGCCTTTTGTGGATCTCAACCCTCTAGCCTTCAACTCAGCTGTATTTCCCCTGCCAAAAATAATTTTTTTTGCCTGGACCTTTAAAAATCTTATAAGAATGCGTCCTTTTTGCAAAGCATTCAGTCACCTTTTCTACCTTCACCATCACAGGGTTAAGAAAGAAAAAGAAATCAGTCAGGCTTTCCACTTTGGAATTAATCAGCAACCTCTACTGGAAAATACTCACATGAAAACGTTGATTCATGCCACCATATTCGGATATCCTGTTTATTACTCATTATTTTGACTCAGAGCTGAAGCTGCAGGAGGGAACTGGCTAATAGACTTGAAATTTGCTTGACTCGTTTTCTGAGGGAAGGGGCAGCCTCAAGGGAATACATATCAGCCATGTCCAAACTTTTACAACTGTAAAGGAAAGGACTTGCATTTGTGAAGCACCTTATGCAACCTTAGGACATTCCAAATCTCTGAACAGCTGATAAGGTACTTATCAAAGTGTAATCACGATTATTAAAATGAAACTAATTTACTAACAGTAATGTAGTAATGACCAATTAATTTGTTTTAGGGATGCTGGTTGATCGATAAATATTGGCTTGGACACCAGGGTAAAACATGCTTCAAAATAGCGCCCTAAGAGCTTTTGCATCCATCTAAAAAGGCAGACCAGGTCTTAATGCCCAAAATACAAGATTGACAGGAGTGCAACACTCACTCAGTCCTTCACTGAAGTGTCAGCTGAATATTATGTTCAAGTTTCTGTGTTGGTTTCTGTAGTAACCTTTCTGCAGCGTAAATTGGCCCCCGCAGCACTCGTTTCGAGAACTTGCAATACAGAAATACTTCAGGAGTAATTGCATGATTAGACTCATTGCTGCTCCCATCATTAATGACACAGATGATTGGATACTGCAGTTAGCTATGCTCACTTGCATCAAGGACAAAGCGATTAGTTGCCAGAACGGTAAAGCTGAGTCACTTTCATGACTAGTGTTTTCTTAAAAAATTGTTTTTAGCCCTTCTGGGACAAGAATTCCTCCTTCGTAGAAATACTGAATTTTTAGTTAGAAGTGTGCATTGAATGATGTTACCAAAGGGACCGTAGCTCTGTTATCACATCTCAGAAGACAATCACAGAACTTGTTCTAAAGCTTCTCAAGTAAGTGAATATCTGCACCTTCACAACAATTGAAAAGCACTCTTAATCATAATGGAGGAAAAAGAAATTTAAGCTACATTTCCTAACAGTTGGGAGTAACTGTTTTCACTGGCAGGAGGCTGGTACCCAGAGGACATAGATTTAATATAATTGGCAAAAGAATCAAGGGGTGAGATGAGGCGAGCCCTTTTTACCCAATGAGCTGTTACGATTGAAAGGATTGGAGAAGCAGATTGTGATTTCCAAAAGATAATTGCACAAATACTTTTAAAAGAAAAGCATTTGTAGCACTGTGGGGCTAGGGCAGGGGTGTGAGACTAATTGGATGGTACTTTCAAAGAGCTAGCGTAAGTATGATGGGTTGAATGGTCCCCTTCTGAGCTGCAATATTTTTTTGTGGCTGGAAACAAATTTTGCAAAATCTCTCGACTAATTTACAGCCTGAGGGAATTTTCTTCAACAGCTCCATTTTTAGGCCCAGCAAAGCTATGGTGCAAAAATATCAGCAATAAAGAACAATGTTTAACCCATTAACACAACAATTGTCTTATCCAAAAAAATACATCAAATGGAATTATATTAGTACATCTCAAGTACTAATCACAACAGACATATTAAAAACTAAATTAATCTGATTCAAATTTGGCACAGGGAAAAATAGCTGTCAAATCAAGCAGAATGCTGCAACAGAGTGTTTAGAAAATTTGAGTTCAACAGCAGAAGAAACCTCCTTAGCTTTTGTTTGTTTGGCATCTCTACATGCTGTTACATAAATTCTCAAGTTTAATCCAGTAATTCGTGTCATTCAAAAAAAAATAACTGACTGCTGGAGTCAGTTATTTATATATGATCTTGCAGGGAAGTCAATATATACTCACACCAACACCTAAAAAATCCATGCAATAATGGTATGGCTGGATGAACACAGCAGGCCAAGCAGCATCTCAGGAGCACAAAAGCTGACGTTTCGGGCCTAGACCCTTCATCAGAGAGGGGGATGGGGGGAGGGAACTGGAATAAATAGGGAGAGAGGGGGAGGCGGACCGAAGATGGAGAGTAAAGAAGATAGGTGGAGAAGGTGTGGGTGGGGAGGTAGGGAGGGGATAGGTCAGTCCAGGGAAGACGGACAGGTCAAGGAGGTGGGATGAGGTTAGTAGGTAGCTGGGGGTGCGGCTTGGGGTGGGAGGAAGGGATGGGTGAGAGGAAGAACCGGTTAGGGAGGCAGAGACAGGTTGGACTGGTTTTGGGATGCAGTGGGTGGGGGGGAAGAGCTGGGCTGGTTGTGTGGTGCAGTGGGGGGAGGGGATGAACTGGGCTGGTTTAGGGATGCAGTGGGGGAAGGGGAGATTTTGAAACTGGTGAAGTCCACATTGATACCATATGGCTGCAGGGTTCCCAGGCGGAATATGAGTTGCTGTTCCTGCAACCTTCGGGTGGCATCATTGTGGCAGTGCAGGAGGCCCATGATGGACCTGTCATCAAGAGAATGGGAGGGGGAGTGGAAATGGTTTGCGACTGGGAGGTGCAGTTGTTTGTTGCGAACTGAGCGGAGGTGTTCTGCAAAGCGGTCCCCAAGCCTCCGCTTGGTTTCCCCAATGTAGAGAAAGCCGCACCGGGTACAGTGGATGCAGTATACCACATTGGCAGATGTGCAGGTGAACCTCTGCTTAATGTGGAATGTCATCTTGGGGCCTGGGATGGGGGTGAGGGAGGAGGTGTGGGGACAAGTGTAGCATTTCCTGCGGTTGCAGGGGAAGGTGCCGGGTGTGGTGGGGTTGGAGGGCAGTGTGGAGCGAACAAGGGAGTCACGGAGAGAGTGGTCTCTCCGGAAAGCAGACAGGGGTGGGGATGGAAAAATGTCTTGGGTGGTGGGGTCGGATTGTAAATGGCGGAAGTGTCGGAGGATAATGCGTTGTATCCGGAGGTTGGTAGGGTGGTGTGTGAGAACGAGGGGGATCCTCTTGGGGCGGTTGTGGCGGGGGCGGGGTGTGAGGGATGTGTCGCGGGAAATGCGGGAGACGCGGTCAAGGGCGTTCTCAATCACCGTGGGGGGGAAGTTGCGGTCCTTAAAGAACTTGGACATCTGGGATGTGCGGGAGTGGAATGTCTTATCGTGGGAGCAGATGCGGCGGAGGCGGAGGAATTGGGAATAGGGGATGGAATTTTTGCAGGAGGGTGGGTGGGAGGAGGTGTATTCTAGGTAGCTGTGGGAGTCGGTGGGCTTGAAATGGACATCAGTTACAAGCTGGTTGCCTGAGATGGAGACTGAGAGGTCCAGGAAGGTGAGGGATGTGCTGGAGATGGCCCAGGTGAACTGAAGGTTGGGGTGGAAGGTGTTGGTGAAGTGGATGAACTGTTCGAGCTCCTCTGGGGAGCAAGAGGCGGCGCCGATACAGTCATCAATGTACCGGAGGGAGAGGTGGGGTTTGGGGCCTGTGTAGGTGCGGAAGATGGACTGTTCCACGTAACCTACAAAGAGGCAGGCATAGCTGGGGCCCATGCGGGTGCCCATGGCCACCCCCTTAGTCTGTAGGAAGTGGGAGGAGTCAAAAGAGAAGTTGTTGAGTGTGAGGACGAGTTCCGCTAGGCGGATGAGAGTGTCGGTGGAGGGGGCCTGGTCGGGCCTGCGGGACAGGAAGAAGCGGAGGGCCTTGAGGCCATCTGCATGCGGAATGCAGGTGTACAGGGACTGGACGTCCATGGTGAATATGAGGTGTTGGGGGCCAGGGAATTGGAAGTTCTGGAGGAGGTGGAGGGCGTGGGTGGTGTCACGGACATAGGTGGGGAGTTCCTGGACCAAAGGGGAGAAAATGGAGTCCAGATAGGTGGAGATGAGTTCGGTGGGGCAGGAGCAGGCTGAGACGATGGGTCGACCAGGGCAGGCAGGTTTGTGGATTTTGGGAAGGAGATAGAAACGGGCCGTGCGGGGTTGGGGAACAATGAGGTTGGAGGCTGTGGGTGGGAGGTCCCCTGAGGTATCTTGGAATCTCCAGCATCTGCAGTTCCCATTATCTCTCATGCAATAATGGTGCTGCTTTTTAGGATTGAAAAAAAATGAGTTCACACTGACTCTACACAGCCATCAGTTCTGTCTCTCAAGACATAACTCAGCTTGGGAAGCACACAATATTGCTGTTTATATGAACAGCAAATTGACACGGTACTGTTTCAAGATTTCATATCCCAACCATACAGCTTATTGAAATCTTGTTGACAACCAATCCAAATATATTGCTGTGAACCAAGATCATTTTATTCACAAAAGGTATTATATGTATCTCTGAGGGTTGGGGCATTGCTGTCTGCTCTCCTACCCGCCAGGATAAAAGATCTGCAGTGGAGGAGCCTGCCCACGATCTTGACAACTGTCCTCCAGCAATTTCCAGCAATGTTGCTTCAATTACTTTAAGGTGAGACTTGTGCTCCTAACTCAGGACGAAACCCTACTGTAGGGATTTCTGCCAGTTGGATGGCCAACTCTCATCCCAGCCAGGCCAGTTGTGAGCTGTGGCCGCTGCTGTTACTCGCCAAAAGAACCCAGATGGTCAGCGGGTAATACCTGGAGGTTTGTTCAAAAGGCTAGAGGAAGGTGTGTTCGGGGAGGGGAGTTGGGAGGCAGTGTTGGATCTGGATCTGTTAGGCTGAGAGGACCTGCAAAGGAGATCCCCACATACCTATCCCTTGCCTGACACTGTCCCATGCAGTTGAAATTGCTATCCCTTCCACCATTAGTATGCACGTGTCTTCAAACCCACCAGCACAATAACACCTAATTCTAGTTAGTACAGTCATGCTTTTCGAATAGTCAGTGCTTATCTCTCCCACATCTAAAGCTGATCAACTGCAGCTCTCGTCCAGTGAGAGAGTAACACGAGCTACAGTAGGATGTCTTTTTTCCTTTCAAAAAAATACCTTGGATTGAATTTGTACAGAATGAGGAACTAGCCGCATGTTAAATTCACTCGGATAGGTTATTAAAAATAAATTCTGAAGAAGAGTCACAGCAGACTTGAAACACTAACTCTGTTTCTGTCTTCATTGATGCTGTCAGACCTGCTACGTTTCACCAGCAATTTCTATTTTTATTTCAGATTGCCAACTTTCACGGTATTTAGGTTTTATTAATTATGTGTTTGTGCGTGTGTACTAATGCGAGAATTAAGCTCTCAGCATCCAAGATAGTTATGGGGAACGTGAGAAAGACTTTCAGGTGAACTCAGTAAATACTCCAATGCCTTCCTTGTCTTAGTGGCATCAGTCACTGTAGTAGGTAATAGAACAGGTACTGAAACTTGGATTGACTTCCAGTAACCTTGGACCTTATTTTAAATATTATCATCTAAACTGAAAATCCCTACTTAATCAATTCACTAATAATCCTTAGTTGTGAGAATGGAATACTTCAACTGAAAAGAAAAGAGCCAATCAAGGTTAATTCCAGCATCAATTGCTGGCAAAATCTCTCTTACCTCCACCTTACTAATATGTTTTCATTTCCATTGTACCGGCACAATATTCCAACCCCCTACATCTCAAGTAAGTAGACACTGCAATGCCAATTTGCAAAGACATTTGTGGCTTTGCACTGTGAACTTGCTCAGACTCACAAATGGACAGGTCAGATCTATTTCTTATACACCTAGAAAATGAGGAAACTTCCTTTCTACCAATCTAGGCTAGATTCAGACTGAATTATCTGAGGCAAATGGTTACGATAGTTAGACACTGAGAGTCGTAGAGTTGTACAGCACAGAAACAGACCATTCAGTTCAACTTCTCCATGTCCACCAGATATCCTAAACTGATCTAGCATTTGCCAGCATTTGGCCCTTATCCCTCCAAAGCATTCTTATTCACATAGACATCAAAATACTTCTTAAATGTTTTAATTGTACCAGCCTCCATCAGTTCATCCGGCAGCTTGTTTCCATGCACGAACCACCCTCTGCGTGAAAAAGTTGCCTCTTAGGCCCCTTTTAAATCTTTCCCCTCCTGCCTTAAACCTATGCCCTCTAGTTTTGTACTCCCCAGCCTGGGGAAAAAATCTTGTCTATTCACCCTGTCCATGCTCCTTGTGATTTTATAAAAGGTCACCCCTCAGACTCTGGGCTCCAAGGAAAAAAGCCCCAGTCTTCTTAGTTTCTCCCTACAGCTCAAACCCTCCAAACCTGCAACATCTTTGTAAGTCTTTTCTGCACCCTTTCAAGTTTTACAACCTCCTTCCTTTATCTGCCTTATTTCCCAAGAAGAAGGTTAAGTATTGCTGCTTCTGTAGTAGGTTCTTGTACACAATTAACAAATTCTTCTCCATCCAAGCTTAACACTGGCAGTCCCAGTCTGTGTTGAGAAAGTTAACATCCCCTATCACCACAACGCTATCATTCTTACTGTTATCTGAGATCTCCTTACAAACTTGTTTCTCAATTTCCCACTGACTAGGAGTGTCTATAGTACAATCCCTATAAGATAATCATCCCTGTCTTATATCTCATATCCACCCAAATAATTTCACTGGACGTATGCCCTGGAATATCTTCCCTAATCACAGCCATAATGTTACCCTGAATGGAAAACATCACTCCTCCCCCTCTCTTGCCCCCCCCTTTCTATCTTTCTGATATCATCCAAACCCTGGAACATGAAGCCACCAGCCCTGCCCTTTCCTGAGTCATGTTTCTGGAATAGCTATACGATCCCAGTTCTGTGCTCCCAACCATGCCCTGGGTTCGTCTGCCTTACCTGTCAGGCCTCCTGCATTGAAGTAATTGCAATTTAATTTATCAGTCTTACCTCGTTCTCTGCCTTGTTCTTGTCTGCCATGACTATTTGACTTGTTCCTCTTCTCAACTGTACCAGCCTCCGACATCTCTTTTCTCACTTTCTCTTTGCTGCTTCACTTGTTCCATATGACCCAATAAGATTCACAACCAAGTCCGCTTCCTACAAACGTAATCATCAGGAACATTGAAATTCTCCCTAAACGCCCACATCCAACAGGAAGAGTGCATGCCTACTGAAGGCCATCTCTGCACTTTAATCTATAGACTCAGAAAACAGCAGTTTTATTGCTCCATAAACACTGCTGTATGAAAACTTAATACTTATGCCATGAAATGCAAATATATCTTCATTTAAAGTCATAAAATGTATTTAGTTCCATAGGAAATTTTAGAAATCAAATGTTCTGTGCATTTGCAAGACATTTACCTTGTTCAAATCAAAATTGTACATAACAAATATGTACATTTCAATAATTTATATCAGATGGGAGACAGCAAGCAATCAAAATTGCATTTCTGTGAAAATTGTATGAGTGAATCGGAAAGCAGTACATAATCTGAGGACATTGTGGGTTACAGAAAATCAACTGTGAAATTTCCAACAGATTAGCAGACAAGGAACATAACTTTGAAACAGGCTGCTGTGACCTAGGTTTCAACAAAACTAATTTCTTTCAAAGAAACAATTTTTGAAAAGATACTGCTACCAGGCATTTTCCTAGGGTGCACTTAAATGGACGATTATTCTGTGCCTGATGGTTCAGTCACAGAGGCAGTGCTTGCAGCAATATGAAACTGTCAGGCAGAATTAGGGTAATTAATGTAATTAATGCTTGTCTTTTGCCCTTTTCACAAGGTGGTTCGTGGGCAATTCAATCTTGTCTTAATGGGTACAAACGATTTTGCACAGTAATAAGAGAAAGAAATGGATGAAAGGCTTAATGTATAACTACATAATGTGCTCTTACAGCATTCTTCTCCTTAGTTAAAAATCATCTAGACTGGATACCATTAAAAATTACACAACAATGCCTTGCTTAAGGATGTCCTATCTATCCCAACTGGACACAGCTTCTGCTGTAACTCAGGCCGGGAATTTGAATCTGCAAGCCAATTTATTTTTCATTTTGTCTCAGCAGATTTTCTAGCAATAGTTTCTCGCAGTAGCTCATGATTTTCCCTACTGGTTAGGCATCTTATGAATGTATTTTTAAAATACTGCAGAAAGACAAGTAGAAATTAAGCCAAAAGGAATGATAGGAACACAGCTTTCAGAGTTGTGGTTAAATTAGTCATGGGAAGAAGAATTTACTTGCCCTATATAATTTCATAGTGCCTATCTTTCGCATGACTGTAACATTGTTTGACTTTCCTCCATTTTTCAAATAAATCCTTTTCTTCTTTTCATTGTCCCTCCTTTTGCATCTACATCTCCATCTTTCCTTCGGCTTACTTCTCTCTCTCTCTCAGATGCCCATTACATGTCAATTTGTTTCTTCTCTACGTGTGGGCAGTTGATTTTTTCAGTTCCCTGACTGTATGCAATCCATGGTCTCAGAGCTAGAGAGCATTCAGGCTAGGTGCACTGGAAATTAAGACTAGGCTTGAGTTGGCATCAGTCTTCCAACTATCTTTGGACTGTGATTTTAAGCAGCTGGTGCAAGTCAAACATTATTCAGAAGTCATTTGAGATGTGGCAAACATTCAAGAGTTATGCTACCATACGCTGTTTGCTGAGATGCAAAATACATTCAAATGTTTTTTATAAAGGGTTAAAGAAAACAGACAAATCTGAAACATGTCTTATCATTAGCTGCAAAAGGTGGACAACTATAGTTCTGCAAGCTCCTTTTCTTAGCCTCGGTTTGTGCTTTGCACAGCATCAGGTGACCTAAAGAATCTTATCTGTTCGGCCAGTTCGTATATGATGCCATAAATCCTATAGTGATTTTGGATTATATATCATCAGTTGTGACATCTGAATTATTCCCAAAGATTGTTGATTTGGCAGTTTCACTAACCTGGAGAGCTTTTTTTTCAATCGACACACATGCAGTGTAAATTTTTGAAGATTTGAATCTGAGTGCCTTGTATTAACTCTGTATTAGGAACACTGCAGATTGAGGATACTTAGTACGTTTTGACACTGAGCCAAATCATGTATTTTTTCATGTTATTCTACATTCATTTTTTTGTATCCTGAAAATCACAATGTGTTTGATAATAATTTATTCTTGATTGAAAATCTGCCTGTGAGTAAAAAAAAACATGACAGATGTCATCATAAATCATCTTGGTAACTAATTTTCAAGTCCATTTTTTATGAAAGACTCAAATAAGTTGGCAGAAGCATCCATCACTATCAGAGGACATTCAGGCAGCCCATTCTTGGGAAGCGTTAGCTGTGTAAATGGTGTATTTTCTTGTGACTTCTAATATGTTGTTAAACTCAGTTTAAATTTTATGCAAGTCCCTCAATACTATACACTATGATGGTGTCATACTAATGCGGAACTGAGAAGGTACAATATGCCAGTATACCTTTAGATGCAAGTCTAATAAAATCCATGGCATCTTCTAATATTTGCTGGAAGATACAAATATGTCACTCGAGTGCATTATCTCATGATCTACAACCATTACTTGTCAGAATGGACTGCATTTCGTCCATTTCCCACCAAAGATTGAGGATCCTTTGTGGTGGTTTCACCTAAGATTATGTTCTGAATTTATCTGGATTGTGTGGTTCCAAACTAATCCCCCCACCATCTTCGCCCACACGTCATCCAATTTTCTGAAGACGTATATAAAGATTTTCACTTTGATAGATTGTGTTGTTCTCCCCGATGGGACAGCTCGTGCTCCCTGTCTCTTCACCAACATCAGCCACCTCCCACTACATGCCTAGAGTGAGTTTGCAAGAAGTCTTGATATGAAACACCTTCTGCACTTTTGTACCACAGCACATCTGTGAATTGAAACAGCTAAGAGGATGAAGTTACTGTTTTCCTCCCTCTGTCCTGAGCTGATTACTATCTTTGCTGGTGTGCAGAACATTTTCTTAATTTTGATCGACTGACAGCAGGAACTCCACAGAGTATGATAAATGCAAAGGAGAATGTCATCTGTGTTTCACC
This sequence comes from Stegostoma tigrinum, assembly GCF_030684315.1. Taxonomy (NCBI): domain Eukaryota; kingdom Metazoa; phylum Chordata; class Chondrichthyes; order Orectolobiformes; family Stegostomatidae; genus Stegostoma; species Stegostoma tigrinum. The sequence goes on along the minus strand of NC_081368.1, from coordinate 59,365,697 downwards.
CTGATAATATTCCTAAATTCTATCCTGAAAGCTCAGTGCCTGTTGGAACTGTGTGAATGTTTCTCACATCTCCTGATCTTTACCTCAGTTGTTAGTTTTAGTACCAGTTTTGTTGAATTGGCTTGGTATTTTGGCCGCGCTCGTGTTAGGCAATAGTGCAGTATGAAATAACTCCATAGAGACCAATTGCAAAGCTACCCTTCATTTACATGTGCATAGTGCTTGATACTGGTCCAGCTTCTTCAGAGCCAACTCACAGAGTTGACAGAACCTCTGAAACTCCTGTTTATATCTGTCAGCCAGGGCTCCCTGCTTAGACCAAATTAACAGCTACAACCAGGGAAATCATATTCTATGAGGTCCACCTGGCTGACCTTGTTACAGTCACTGCATAGTGTAAATACCACTGGACTAGTAATCCAGAGTTAGGACTCATAATTTGGAAATACGTAATCAAATACAGCTTGGCAGCTGGCGAAATTTAAATTCAATTTGTTAATAGGTCTGGTATATAAATGTATACTCAGTAATGATGAAACAAGCAGATTTTGATTTTAAAAATTCCATTCAGCTCATTAATTCCTTTATAGAAGGAAATCTGCGGTCCTTTCCCTGTTTGACCCACGTATGGTTCTAAATACTCACAAAATGTGGTTGACTCTCATGTTCCCTCTGAAATGGTTTACCAAGCTGCACTCAGTTGTATCAGAGCCGCTCCAGAAATGATTATGCTGTGAATGTACATAAAACAGAACGCAGCAATTCAGAAAGGGGGCTCAACATGACCTTCTGCAGGTCACTTGAGTATGGTAACAAATGCTGCCCTTGTCAGCAATGTTCACATTCTCAGGAACTGATTAACACAACTCACGAACGAATGTTTTTGAAAAAGATTCAAAACTTCCTAGAATAACTTGGGACCGTTAAGTATCTTTGGTCTGGGTTGGAATCCAAACAGTGAAGAAAGGGAGGGAGTGTGAGCCTGATTGATCTGCTGTCTAGAAAAGCAAATAAAAGCTTGATGGACTGAATGGCCTTCCTTAGCCTTGTAACCATTCCATGATTCAATGAATTTGTGATTTTGAGGTCTTTTTATCAGTGGCCAGAAATGTTACTGTCTTGCTGCATAACTCATGTGTATTACCACATCTGAGATATTATGTACCATGTACTGAATGATATGAAGCTAGCACATATATTCTTCTACAAGGAAATTTCACCCTCTACTAAGTGTTTCTGTATCTATCGGGAGTCTTTGCCAGCACTGTCACAGGAAAAGTGAGGGGAAAATAGATTCTTCAGCAAGGCTGCAAACAAGGTGTATTCCATACCCGTGCATTTTGCTGGAAGGCCATTTCAGTTTTAAGCTTTAGTGTTGCAATTGGTGATTGTCAGAGTGTCGTAATTTGGCCACATATCTCCCCACATCACTTCCCACCAGTTACAACTTTCCAGCTAAAATAGTAACCCTCCTGACACACTGTGTCAAACTTCTGGGTGGGGACGTAACCTCAAGAGATTTAGAGAGTGAAAAAATGTATGGATTTCTGGAATAGGCTGAAATCAGGGATCTGAGAGCCAGGTAGATGGCTCATTGCCAGGTGGATAGCTCATTGGTTTGAGTAGGAAGTGTAATTGCAGAGGTTACGAGTGCACATGCGAAGGTACCTGTGTACATGTCAACTGGATTTTTCTTTTGTCATTTGAACATCATTTTCAGAAGGTACATTGTCATCAGGAATCCATTCAAGTCAGTAATTGTCACACCAGACCTTTGTTTGAGAAATGGAACCACCCATAACAAAGTGTTATGTATCTGATATCAAATCCTACTAGTTTCAGAACCAATCTCCATGAAACTGTACGTGAGAAAGAAGAGGCCAGAATAATTTGTGTATGAGAGGAGAGGGGATGATAAAGATGCAGAGCAGGATTGTGTAATCTGGATTCATTTGGGTAATATATTTCCTTCCAGTTATTGATACAATCTATCCATGCCTAATGTGGTATTCCATCCACACTAATAGTCTTTTTCATCTTTTATGAATTTGTCAGTCTGCTACATTATTTAAGAAATATTCATGAAAAACATTCCAGTTCATGAAAATAATAAATTATTAGTGATCCAATCTAATGACTCAGACGGTCAAGAATCTGCTGGCCTAAATTAGTTCATTCAGCCCAAACAATCTTTAAGACTGACATTTAGGAGATAAGAGACATCTTTTGAATATCATACTGTCTTTGCCTTTGAAGTTTGTCTAGAAGCCTTATAAATCTCCCTCGATACAAAGAAAAAGCATTTGAAAGGGTGAGTTGCCCTTTTCTGTTTGTCACACTTCATTGATACAAACTTCCTGATGTTTTCCATTGACTAGTTCAAATATTCGCAACCTTAGGCTACAGAAAGCATTAATACACTGTCGCTTTGCATAGCACATATTGTTCAAGGATGACGTTTGTTATTCCTGTGGTTTGCCGTAGCATTGCCATTTGCACTGCAAATGGTGAATGTTAAGGGACCTGAACTGAATGATGGTAAAGCAAAGATCTTCCATTATTTTTTTAAAAAGTGAAGGTACACTTTTCATGTTTTAACATGTTGTTGCATCATAGCCCAAGGCTGTGTTGATATTGCAACAAACGTGTTATACTTAAATGTTTTTGTACTGTTGTTTAAAAACGTTTGAAAAGCTATCCTGAGTTATTACAGGTCAGCCAGCCTAACGTCAACAAATTGCTGTACAAAATCCTGAAGAGCAATATAAACCTGCAGTTATATAGGTGCAGACTGATCTGGGACAATACTGGTTTGTTAAGGGAAGGTTGTGCAGTGTTTGGGGAGGTTAAAAGTAAGTTCCATGAGGACGCACATGTGTAGTAGTCCACATTGATTTCAAGACAGTTTATGACAAGATGCCACATGATAGGCTTATCAGACAATTAAAAGATCATGACATCTCAGAACAAATTGCCAAGTTGCATTTAAAATTGGTTCACTGTCAGGAAACAAAACGCTGTGGTTGCTGATATTTTTGTGACTCAGTGTCTTTGTAGTTTTGTAGAGCTCCATTTGGATCCCTTGCTGTTCTTGATATAAAAAGAATGATTTAGACTTATGCAGTAAGTATGATTTGCAGGAGATGTGAAAGTTGTCTGTGTGATTGATTGTGTTGAAAAATGCTGTAGACTGAAGGATGGTACCAAATGCACTGATCAGATGGATAGAAAAGCAGCAAATAATATTCGGTCTGGTGAAATGCTACGTAATATATGTCGGGAAGGCAAATAAGGCAAAGGAATACACAGTAAATGGTAGGATTCTGACAAATGCAGAGAAACTGAGGAAGCTTTGAATGTGAATCTAGAGATCCCTCCAAATTACAGAAGTGGTAGATTAGAAAGGCATTCGGAATACTTTCCTTTGTTGTCTAGACATAGAGTTAAAGAGCAGGAAGGTTAACCTGGACCCATATAAAATACCAATTATATCACATCTCGAGAGTACTACTGCATATTGTTCTGATCACGGTGACAAGACAGTTGTGATCACACTGGCGAACATACAAGGATATTTTAAAATACTTGATGATAAAGAATGATTGGATTGTGGTTGCTTACTGTAGTACATGGGAGACTGAAGAATGATTGAATCATTGGGACTAAAGTTATCTGAACATTAAACTGAACTGGGACTAAAGAGAGGCCAAAATAGAGTGGTTGGGAAAGACATATATTCTTTAGCAGAGAGGTCAATAACAAGAGGCTTGGGCTTTTTTCAAATCACTCGTGGGATTTGGTTTGTCATTGCCAAGGTCAGCATGTTCCACCCACTCTCGTTTGCCTTGTGAAGGTGATGGTGAGCTGCCTTCTAGAACCAAGACAGCCCATGGACAGTTGATGCACCCACAGTGCTGTTAGGAGGGAGTTCCAGTGAGACTGAAGAAAAGATGATAAAATTCTTTTGGATGCTGTGTGGCTTGGAGGGCAACTTGCAGCTGTTGTACTCCCTTGCACCTGCTGCCCTTGTTCTAGATAACAGAGGGTTAGGTTTGGAAGATGCTGTTGTGGGAACTCCAATAAGTTGCTGTAGTGCATTTTGCAGTTGTTACACCTTACTACCACTGTGTGGGTAGCAGAGAAAATGAAAGTTTGAGGTGGATGATGATGTGCCAGTCAAGTGCCCACAATGTTGTTGAACTTCTTGAGTATTGTTGTCACCCAGCAGGTAGAAAGTATTCATCGCCCTTGAGATTAGTGCCTTGTAGATCATTTCTAGGGAGTGAAGAGCTCAATTACTTGCCACAGAATTTTCAGCCTTTGATCTGTTCTGTCTGATACAGTGTTTATATGGCTGGCCCATTTCAGTTTGTGGTCAATGCTAAACCCTAACATCAGCAATGGTAATGTCATTGAATGTTGTGGAGAAATGTTTAGGTTCTGTCTTGCAGACATTTTCTTGTCCCATTACCACTCCCTTAATTCTGTACCATGAAATCTTCTGTCAAGAAACTCCTGCTCTCCAGCCAATCACATACTTACTCTTTTCCCTTCTTCCCACTCTCCCATTTTCTCTTGTTCAAAACCCAAGACACGCCAAATTTTCCTCAATTCTGACGAAAGCTCACAGAACTGAAATAGAGGTGATGCTCAGAACATGCTGAGTATTATCAGCATTTTCTGTTTTATTTCAGATTTCCACCATCTGCAGTATGTTGCTTTCGACTTGTACAGTGTCTTTGATGACCCAAGGAGTGGTTTTCTGTGATTCCTGTAATTTTGAAGCGTAGTCGTTTCTGTAATGTGGTCTACGTGGCAAGCTCTCACAGAGAAGAATAGAATAAATGGTTTCAGTGTTTGGTGGGGTATAAATGATGGCCAGGACTTGAACCTTTCTTCAAAAATTTCTTGGGATCATTTACTGTCACCAGAGATGGCAAATGCAAATTTAATCTCATACCTCAACCAGAAGAAAGTGTTTCAGATAAATCCCTCGCTACTGTTCTGAAATCCCAGTCTAATGTGTGTGCTCAAGTATGCGGAGTGGAATTTGAAGCCACACCTTTCTGGCTGTGCGTTGGAAATGCTCCACACTGAGCCTAAACTACCATTGCTTTATTCTAAAAATAGGATTATCCCATTGCTTACTTCTTAGAATTATAGACCTTCCCAGTAAAGGAGGATGCCATGAGGCCCATCTCTTTGAATGGGCTGCATATTTTTGTTCCTCACCCCAGCTATTCCCATAGCTCAACAAATTAGTTCTTTTCAAGTTCATGTCCGTGTGACTTTTGAAAGTTCCCATTGGATTAGCTTCCTTGAAGTGGTGCATTCTGGATCTTAGTAACTTGCTGCCTGAAGATGTCGCTGTAATTTGCTCACCTCTCATTGCCAAACTGTGTGCCAGAGGAAACAGTCACTCCCAACTTGCTCCCTCAAAACCCCTTAAAATTTTGAATATTTCAATTAGAGCCCGCCTGGTTACACATTTGCAGATCTCTCTTAAGTCCCTCATCACCAGTGTCATCCTGGTAAACCTATTTTTTATCCTTTCCATGCTCTTGACGTCTTTTCTAAATTGTGATGCCTGGAATTATACACAATATTCCGACTGAGACTTACCCAGAGATTTGTGGAACAACAGCAAAATATACTGCAAAGCTGGAAATCTGAAATAAAAACAGAAAATACCAGAAATGCCTAACAGGTCTGGCAACATCGGAGGAGAAAGAATCAGAGTTCATGTCTCATTTTGATGACTTTCATCAGAACCAAGAAAAGTTAAATTTGACTTAGATCACAGCCTTTCTTCCGCTTATGTCTCAGTCAATCTATATTTCAGTCGTTTCTCTGCAAAGGTCATCCCTACACTTCTTTTATTTTGAATGAACCTGGCTTCATGCAATATTAATTCATGCCTGCTTACTTCAGATGTTTAACTAACATTGACTTGCTGGTTTTGTCTTGAAGTCTATGTCCCTTATCTCCATATTTTGTTTATTGCATTGCTTCATCCTGTACAACCTTGTGGTTAGAGAAATGCTAAATTCTGGTTAAGATCTTGCCCATCTTATTCTGTTTTATTTGATTTCCTTCATTTAATCCAGGCACATGAAGCACTGCTTTTGTATCTGGATAATAATTCTTGTGGTACCTAACACTGTATCAGTATTTGGTTGCCACAACAGGCATGATGAGCAATAAGTCACCTTGGACGCATTCTTTCACGTCATTCCTCCTGAACTGGAGGCAACCCAGTTGATCACCTCAAATTGAAAGCAGGGCATCTTTCAATAGGTGATCATGTCACATTTGATCAAGGACCAAATGGGGTCCATTTTCAGTGAGTTACTGAGCACAAAAGTCCTCGAGAGAGGATAAAGAAACTTGGAATTCACTCATGTTTAAATGAGCGTTTCAGCTTTTCCATTGCAGTTGCAGCCTAGTGCAGCCTTCAGTCACACTGTCAATGGTGGTTAATGCGTCGCTGCAGCAGTTCAGGTCTCTTCCCTTTTCAAGGACTAAATTTGTTGGCCGTAGCACATCAATTGAGCACATTTGCATTTGCACCTCCCAATCAGTAATTTTGTTATCGTCAAAAAACTTATGGTAAGCAAATATTTCTCCATAACCCTAATGTTCGTAAGCAGTATCAAACAGTTGTCAAAAAGTAAGGTCTCATTACTGGCAGCAATTTCTAGATTTGTATATAGTCTTCTAAAAGCCAGTCTTTCCCGCATAAATTTAGAAACGCCTTCAGGATGAAAATGTGCCTTTTGAAATAATTATTACCTTCTTGGCATCTTCCTTGATAAATCCACTGAGTAGCACCTTGCAGAAAGTTTTATAATGATATATCTTTCAAATGTGTCTCCTCAATCTCTGGCCATCAGCCAACTTTGTCAAACGATTTACAGAAAAGAAGTGACTTGCTCCATTTCATTATGATGAGAACCATTTTATTAAACATTAGGCTCACTAATGTGATTGCTGCAGTGCTCCTGGCACGAAGACTATACATTATTGGCCATGGAGGCCTGAGGCGGGCTTATGCCCACATGCTCAATTCTCTCCAATTGCAGGCATAAAGCACTTAACACTAGGAGGCTTCACACTGAATGTGCGCAAGGCTCATTAAACCGTGAGCTCTGTTTAAATTAGCAGTCATGAGCATAATACAGCTGGAGCATCTGAACAGCACTCCAAAAGCACTGTATCTTTTCACAATGGATGTAATGTAGACAGTTCTAAAATTTAAATTGTTTTCCTGGTTGTAAAAGGGCCAAATATCATTTATGTCCACTGGTGGCCAGTTTTTGACTTTTTTTAAACTCCAGATGTATTTGAAAAGTAAAAGTGATGAGTTGGGAAGGAAGCAGCCTTTCAGTTCTAGCTGTCTCCTAACATTGTGGTCAACTGATCATATTGGCCTTGGATTGGGTGCTTCACAGATTGGCCAGAGTGATAATAGGGTTCAGTATAAGGAAAGGTTGCAGGGGGTGGGTGGAGATGTAGAGTTAAGGTCACTATTGGATCAACCGTAACCATGTTGAAAGGTGGAGCAGGCCAGAGGGGCCAAATGCCTACTTAGTTCTAGCTCTTATGTCTGTGGACAAGGCTTGCATTCTTTTGAGTATGGTAGATTAATGGGTGATACACTTGAAGTGTTTAAAATCACGAACACATTTGGTAGGGTGGCTAGAAATATCTTCATGAGGTAGAGAAGCTCAGTTCAAGGGGGCAGAACATTAACATTATAGCTCGGCTGTTATGTCGTAATGTCAGGGAGCATTTGTCTCAATGCAAAGGTTTTGTGGCAGTTTGGATTTCTTTCCCCCAAAACACTGTCAAGGATAAATCAAATTGAAAAATTGTAAAATGAGATTCACCGATTATTGCCAGGTAAGATCATGAAGATACACGAAACCATGATTTTTAAATGAAGTTAAAATGAGTCAGATGAGCATGGGGCTGAATGACTTGCTCGTATTCCAATGTTCCTGTGTACTGGAAAAATAGCAATAATATTTAAATTAACTCAATTTTTTTCAGTGGGAACAGAGAATTCCTTTGGACATAGATATGTATCTTGATGATGTGATGCATCTGGAATAGTGGTTCCAACAGTGCAGGGGCAGCACGGTGGCTCAGTGGCTAGCACTGCAGCCTCACAGCACCAGGGACCCGGGTTCAATTCCAACCTCAGACGACTGTCTGGACTTTGCACGTTCTCCCCGTGTCTGCATGGGTTTCCTCTGGGTGCCTCAGTTTCCTCCCACAGTCCAAAGATGTGCAGGCTAGGTGGATCAGCCATGCTAAATTGCCCGTAGTGTTCAGGGGTATGTGGGTTATAGGGGAATAGGTTTGGGTGGGATGCTTCAAGGGGCGGTGTGGACTTGTTGGGCAGAAGGGCCTGTTTCCACACTGTAGGGAATCTAGTCTAAACCCCAGCCTGTCGATAAAGTCATTTGGGATCAAGAGGCATGCTCTACTGATTTGCTGAACCTGCCCAATCTAGCATGTAGTTACAATGAAAAGATCATTTTGTGTTGAAACGCTCCCTGTCCTGCAGATCATAGGAGTTGCAAAAGGAAAGTTCATTAAATACTGCTTTGAAACATGGTAGTTTTAGATACACGAGCAAAAGCTTCCACCGTTTTGAACACAATGATGGCACCGACATGAGTGAACTATGTGTCTGTGAATTCAATTTCAACACTGCTTTTATGAGGAATGTTGGTGATCGAAAATTCTGCCTGCTTTATGTTTGTGTAATACTGTGGAATCCCGAAATAAAAACCAAAGAACTGCAGATGCTGTAAATCAGGAACAAAAGCAAAGTTGCTGGAAAAGCTCAGCAGGTCTGACAGCATCTGTGAAGGAGAAAACAGAGTTAACCTTTCAGGGGTAGTGTCACCGGACCCAAAACAATAACTCTGTTTTCACCTTCACAGATGCTGCCAGACCTGCTGAGCTTTTCCAGCAACTTTGTTTTTGTGCCATGGAATCCCTAATGGTTATTCAGACGGGCTGATGGACCCATGGTTTAAGAGCCTTGAGATTTAAAGTTCCCGGCTATACTCGCACAGGTCTATAAATTGTAAGGCTAGAAATAACTGTAATGATATCACCAGTTGTGTTCTTTTCACATTCTGCTGACGTTTTTGGAACTGTTAACAATAAGCTCCTCCAGGATCGGCGAAGGAATATAGTTTAAATGTAAATGCATCTTCAGTTCTTCTGCTAATATTGTTGACCATAATATCTGCCCTTGACTACATTAGCTGCTGGTGTTACACTCTTAAATATAATTATCTTCCAACACTTTGATTAAGTTGGTTGTACTTACTAGCAGATCAAAAGCTTATCAAGTGTCATCAGATAATGGTTTATGATAGCAGACTTTTACAATAGACCTGTTGATGTTACAATCAGATTTGCTGCTCTTGTGCTGCATTCAGAAACTATCCTTTTAACCTGGATACTTTTGTTCTACAATAAATGGATTTTTCTTCAACTGTGTCAGAAACCATAGGGCAAATATGTCTCAAACTATGTTTTGTGACATGGGGGATGAAGACGCAACTATAACAGAGGATATAAATCGAGTAATGTTCTGTTAGTGTTCTTATTCTGCAGCCTGACAAGAGATGATACAAAAAAGTTAATTTCTCTGTTATTAATCTGTATGGTACAAATTCTGGTTTGTCCTTTGCCATTCAAATAAACCAATTCCTAGTGGAGAGATTTAGCTCGGCTCTACCTGTTTAGCATAAGCAATGGAAGCAGGCAAAATTGTACAGGATTTCAATTGTGAAACTAACAATGAATTCAAAAAGAGTGGGATCCAGGAAGCAAAAAGTAATACATTATAGTATCCCAACGTGTTTTGAATTTGAAAATCGTGTTCATGCAGAGTTTGGTTATGTATGAAGATGCTTTCCGCTTCTTTGTTTCCACCATCTCTGTGATATTGTTTGGTCAATTGTAGACAGGCTACCAGGATGGAACAATCCCTCTGCCACATATATGAAGTGACATTGGTATTGTGCTTTCTTGTTCAATTGACAGCCCACGGTGAGCAGATGGTAAAATTTCTGCAACTTAATTTCAACTTCAAAAATACAGTACGATGCAATTATCTTTGTCAGATCTCAATATTTGATGGGTTTTGTGGAGGCTTCTTGGCTGAGTACTTTGACTCTCATATTATTGTCCATAGGTGCCAGAACACACAACTATGGTATAATTTACAAAAAAAATTAGAGGTATTGATCAGAATTTTACCTTGTCATCCCTTGAAATCAAATGCATTGCTTATACAATTTTAATTTAAGCTTGCTTCATCCTTAAATAACTAATTCAATCTAATAAGCTCTATTGAGTCAGGACTCTCCAAGGGTTAAAAAAATGCCTCATATATTTTGGATGTCATTTATAATTTACAATATTCAATCAAACGTGTGTCAATTTCCAGCTTCATATTTTTTGAAGTGCAATTTGTGCTCGAGCTGTTATCTGTTGCCATGCAGATGCTGCAAAAACCACACAGCCCAGAGCAGCAGTATTGAAACACACCAATGTGAGCTCATTTGCAAACACTAGATTAAAAAAGCGAATCTCAGTCAATGAAGCCAGCAGGTGACATTTTATTTAAGTATTTTGAAAGAAAATTTACATGAAGGGTGAGCAGTTTCCAAGGATATAGTTGTTTTCCCTCCTCATTTGGCACACAAGTTTAGTATTTGCTTTTTTTTCTGTCTTGTATCGTGTTCTTCCCATTGGGTAACTGCTCTTTTTTAACCTTATTAAACTGCTGCTTCACAGTTATGCTGTGTCTGACAGGACAATTCAATTTAGTGATATCTGTGCTAATGTTTCTAAACTACTTGTTCAATAAGAAACAACTGCTAGTAACGATTCACAGGACAGACAGATCTGCCAATTTTCTTGCAAGCATGCAGACAATTGTAACGAGCAATGTGACCTTTCTGAATGTCACACATCACAAAATCTGGTGGACACAAAGCGACAGGGCGTCAAAATAAAAGAAGGCATGCTTTTTTGATACTGTTATCTGTGCAAACGTGTTGTGATATACATTATACAAAGAAAATTCATTACATTTTGAAGGTAGACTCAAAGTGAAAGGCCATGGTGTGCATCGAGGCCAGTCTGCATCATAAGTGTTATATATTGTGATAGGATAATGAATGCCATAAAACACAATGCCATCCCAAATTCACTGCCAGTTTACTGATGTATCTACTGTAAAATACATTAATTAATATTGGTTCAAGTCAAGTCCGACATTCCAAGTTATAGTTGAGAAACAATGGGTGGATACAACCCTGAAGTAAAAACAATAAAGAAAGCAATTGAAAATGACAATCAGCTTTTTCTGCGTGCTACATCAGACCTGATTTTTGATTTTGTAATTGTGAATGTATCAGAATCTTTTGGTTGTTATTTTAAACTTCCCTACAGTTAAGCTCCTCCTCTAACATTTTCTGTTACCCCGCTGTTGCCCAACACCAAGTATGCCATAACAGTGGGGTGGACAAGTGTATGAACAGTAACGTATGTTGGGCAGTGGATAAACTGTGAATACTGCAAATCGCAGCCCACGGAGCTTAATTTATCAATGGCACCTAGTTGAGACCCAATCTGCACAAAGCTGCAGTAATCATAGCTAAGCGCCCAAACAAGCAACATATGAGTGCTTGATCCTGTAATTCACTGGACAAGAATTACATTGACTGTGCTGATCAAAAAATAATTCCCATTCCTCAGAAAAGCAGGCAGGTTTGGTTCAATGAACACAGTGTGAATTCACCCATAGACTGAAGCAGAGCAGTTTTGGGAAGTAACTCAGAAGCCAATGCACCAGCAAAAAGAATGGAGTCATTGAACACCATCTGAGCAGTGGGATAGTGGGAGGCAAGAGACCTGTGAAAGGCACAACAGTGAGAAGAAAGCAATTAGAAGACGATTGGCTCCAACTAAGTAAGAAAAGGACCTTAATTAACTCTTGTGCATTCCTGTTGATTCTTACATTTCCCTCAATGCTATTGTCCTAAATCTACTAAATTTGCTCCATCCAGCCTTCAGAGCTTTTCCATCGCCATTCAGAACGAGGTCAGACTGGTTCCAAAGGTATCCACTGTCATTTTTGTAAGCATCTCCCCCACCTGTCAGCTGTTCATCTGGCCCAAGACCTTGGTTTTACCTTTCAGCTGCACTGGCTTCATAATATTCGCAGTATGTGGACCCAGGTCTTCATTCTATGCTCCTTCATATTGTGTTCAGCTGACATGCTGACCTGAATGTCTAGCAGCTGAGTCAATTGCCAAAATTCTGAAGTGCCCCCGAAAGCCATTTAAATGATCCTCTGCAGATACTGCATTATTTGCCATCATATTCCTTGAGGTCGGTCACTGCAGTTTGTACACACAGTTGATGACATGATTCTTTCTTGTTGTCTGTCCTGTATTATTCCAGTCAGTGAGACTGTCTGTCTGCTTGGTTCTGTTTTTAAATATCCAGAGTAGTTCTATCAATAGATACTCTTCCCATCTCATGGGATCACCTCCAGACTTCCCCAAGGATCCAACCATGGCCCTTTCTCTTGGCATCAAAGTTTGTAAAATGGGGGTCAGCTTTCCCATTTGTATTACTGATTAGTCCTGCTCCTTTGCAAGTGCTCCCAGCTCCTCCAATAACTTATGGCGATCAAAGTGTTTACTTTGATATCCAGTCTTGGGTGAACCATAATTCCCTCCAGCACAACACTGAGAACCACAATCCATAGTTTCTGCTGCAAACTCTACCCTGTCCTCATTGATTCCATTCCTTTAATGCAGCAGTCTGTTTGCAAGCTCAGATCCTGTTCAGCAACAAGTGAACTTCTGACCTCTCCATCAATAAAGGGCACTCAAGTTATGCTTTTGTAACAAGTTGCACTTGTATGCCTAACACTGACTTTTGGCTGAAGCTTTTCTGTATGCATGTGATAAAGTACCACAGAATAGACTTGTTAGGAAAATTCAAACCATGGGATGGAAAACAGAGTGGCTGCGTGCATAGAACCAAAAATGGTGATTTGGCATTTTTCAGACTAGAGGAAAGAGACGATAGTCACTATCAGGGATCATTTTTGGAACTGCTGTGGTTTTTGATGTATGCTAGTTCCTTGAACTTGAGTGTACGCAGTGTAATTCCTTTTTTGGAAAATGTCCAAAACTCAGAAGAGTACTTAACAGAGAAGAGGATGCTAAGAAGTTTGAATCATGCGCCAGTTAGTAGACTGACCACTTCAGCGTGAGATAATGATGACCAAGTTCCTGATTCCTAATCAGTCTCTATTCATCCCGGGCTTGGAAGGTCCCATCTTTCCCTCTGCCCCCACCCCCCAAAAGGAGGGAAAAGATGTAGGCAGTTTTATTAGGAGACCAACCTGCAAGCTAATTGAGGGAGAAAAAGTCAAGAGGAACTGCCCTCCCCCTAACAAAGAAAAGCAAAGGAGCACAAGGACAGTAACAAAATCAGCTCGGACTGAGGAGGCAAGCTTGGTTTAGTGAGAGAAACTTGCTTATCTTAAACCTGGAAACTGGATCAGATAGCTGGCCAGTAACATTAAACAAGCTCAACTGATAAGAACGTAGACAAATGGCAGACAGGAAAAGAGCAGCTGGTCCATTTAACATGCTTGACACTTATGATGCCTGGGGATTCATTAAGAAAACATGTTCTGACCCAGCAACCATGTAATCATGCGAAAATGACAAATAAAACAGAAACAAAAAAAAGGGTAAATAAGATGAAAATTAAATTCTCTCCAATCTCTTTTCAGTGATCGCCTTCACCATGCACATATTAAATATTAATTCACCTACTTTTTAAACTTGTCACTTTCGTATTTTTTCTGTTGATGAGGAGGATTCCAGAGACTGTTGAATCAAGTGGTTGATTACACTTTTTACTCTGTATGTTTGCTGGTTACATGCAAAATAGAATAGTTTAATTTGGAGCTAGACATTTCTCATCAAGTGTTTCACATCACTCAGAAAGTTTGAAAAGGTATACGTGAGAAACATAAAACTAATACAGATCATAAACGTCATGGTAACAGTATGTTAAAACTGTGCATTGTGCAACACCGACAGATCCCTGAATGTAAGATGCTCAGGCAGTATTGAGAACAGACCCCAAGAAAAGCCTGAGGATATGGGTGAGGGTCAGGCAGGATGTGGTGTGGGATGAGGAGCAGAAGTTTGGATATGCTGGTAAAATGTGCACAGAGTGGAAGGCAGGAGACCTAGCAGAGAGACCTGAGTAATAGAGATGGAGATTTTTAAAAATAGCAATAATGAAGCCTGCAATGTCTGAGATCAGTGTGGAAGTTTGTACATTGATGGACATGGATGAGTAGAATAACCTTAATGACAAGAACACAAGTTGGGTTCAAGCAGAAATAAAGGTTTCACATCTTGTTTCATCAGTCTGAGGCTATTACTGTGCATGGGTCAGTGGTGAGTTTGCGCAGAGAACCAGAGACAATGGTTTTTGTCTTACCCTTGTACAGAAGACTCCATTTAGGATTGATAACATAAACTTATGGATTTTGGGAAAGATGATGGAGTAGTTGAACTGGGTGTCATCAATAAACAGCTAGAGAAGGTCAAGCATTGACGTTTTGGGAACTTGAAGTCAGAGTGCGGAGGTGGTGTCATTGTCATGTCATCTTCCGAAAGCTGTTTGAGAAATGGACATTACTTTTTTTTAAAAAGGCAGCAATATGAAACATTGAAACTAAACTGTCATGAAAATGCACTTCAGAAAGTCAGACAACTTCTGTTTTGGTTTCCGAAGATGGAGAGAGAAACAATGTGAGGAGTTCATTAAAATGCAAATGACTCTGTCAGGTCTATCACCATTTCAAAATGCCAATGACTGCCGGCTCAATAAAGATGGGATTTCAAATAAAGTGATTCAATGAGAGTAGTCATAACTGAAATGTTGATGGTTTATTAATCATTCCTCCACAGTGTTTCAGTTACTTTGGCTTCCATTGTGTGGACCATGGAATACATAGATACTGACATCACATGACTGAAATTGTCTGGTAAAGGAGCAAGCAGCTTAATAATTCACAAGGAGAACCCAACAAGGCAGTGTAGATCAAGCATCTGAGTGAGAGATTATCCAGTAAAAGAAAGAATGCCAATTCAAAACGACAGTGATGTCAGGCAGTGAAAATGGCACAGAAACTCAAATTGCTGGAGAAACTCAGCAGCTCTGGCAGCATACGTGGAGAGAAAGAAACAAAGGTGTTTCTGTGACACTCAGTTCCTGTAATTGAGAATTAGATGCAGCTGACTGTCACGGAATGTAAATAACCATTGGTCACAATGCAAGCATTTGGTTTGTATTGTGGGTGGAAACTGCACCTTGTTATCATTTTGTTTGTGTTTGCTTTTGCTGGCTGTGAATAAGAGCTCACCTTTGGAATTGTCCAGTTGCTTGCCTGTATCTTGATGTTCCCCACCTGGACAGTAAAAAGCTGCAAGTCAGCTGTGGGCATTAGAGACAGGGTATTGGCGACCAGAAGAGGGTGTTTAGACAAGACGTCGCTAAGATGTTGCTTTGTGTTTAAACACTGATAATGTTGAGAGAATATGAGGGAGTGTCAGCCATGCCAGCTATGTGCCATGACCAGTCTGTCTTTATGGTGATGGTGCCATTGCATTACTAGTGAGGGGCAGTACCTGATTATCATTGCTTGTCCAGGCATATGGTGGTCTTCTAGAGATGGCATGGGCATCAGGGATGCTAATCTTTTGGACAATGTGCTGTAAATGATGAATGTTCCTGGAACAGCAGGTGGTAGAATGGGCCTAGAATTAAGAGATTGGACACAGCTCCAGGGGCAAGGTAGATTGTTAGTGAGGCAAATTTGATGGAATATAATGAGAGATCTCGCAAGGCGTGACAGAAACCACCCCCCCCCCGATAAGAAACTCAATGAAACTGAGTCAGCCAGATTCAGCCCGTTGGTACTTGTAGGATTTTGCATGGTGCAAAATTGCTGCTATGTTCCCCCATTACATTAGTATTCGCTTCAAAAGTATTGTATTGTAAATAATTCGAGGATGCCTGGTGGTCATGAGAGATCCTACATATTTGCCTTACCAACTGTCTGTTATCAGTATTCCATCAGTCTGGTAGCACACATTTAGTACTGGTCTATGTGTGATTTATAACGCAAAGTGAGCTGTGTAACAATTTGAAATTTGTAGCATGACTAAAATTAATTGGCTGCAAGTCTTCCCTCTCAATAATTGCCTCAATTGATCTTTTATAGCTCATTGGTGAAAAAGATTTATTGCCATGTTATGCCTGTGTCAGGATTTGCAAGCTAATGTAAATACCACTGAAGCGCAGTGTAGCACCTAGTCTGCAATCTTCTCGAAGGTGGATACGTCAGCATTTAAAATTCCATCTCGTCAGAGTATCCCCACAAGACCCCTGAATGCCTAAAACCTGTGTGGTGCTGTGATTTAGGTGAAAGCAAACATTGTTGCCTCTGCCATAAAGTGGAATGTCAAATTTATTTTTCCTGACATTGGAGTATCCATCTCGTGGCCCAGGAGAGAAATGACAAATGTTGCAGTCATTCCTGGTTGTGTGTCTGAGAGCGTAATTTGAGATCTACATTGCAATGATGTTCGTCATAAACAATGCAATACCTTCCAACTGTGGGAAGGAAGTTTCTAAACTTACTGGGCACAGATAACTAGACAACATTTGCAAGGTGTGAAATCAACCTGTTTGAAGTGTAATATGAATTACACTCAGCTAAAATCTTTGGGAAAAAGAAGAATGTACATACCAGTAAATGGGTCAGAATTGTCCCTCTTCAAACTACAAGCTATGATTAATGACAACTATTAATGTCAGCCAACACTGCAATTTGAACTTGCATGTCAAATTTATTGAGTGAGCATTTTGTAACATTTTGTGGTGAGGATCGCATGCCATCTGACGGAATCAAGGAAGCTGTTTCTTCTTGACATTACAAGGCAGGATCCTGTACTCTCTGTGAGGTACTACATTCAACAGGAGTATGGATTGAAGAACTAGAGACCCAGAGTTTAATCCTGTATTTGATCTATCAGTGGAAATATTCTTCCCTGCGACACAGCAGGGTTTCTGCTCAAGCTCACTCCAGAGACTTGAGCAGATTATTTAGGCTGACTCTCGAGTATAGTTCCGAGATAATGCTACCTTGGTTTTCAAATGAAATTTTAAACTCGTGCCCTTGCAGGTGGAGCTAAAAAATCCTATGACATCAATTGCATAAGGATATGGGAGTGTTCTCAGTGTCCTTGTCAACATTTATCCTTTAAACAATACCTGAAAACAGATGATAATTCATTTCATTGCTGGTCGTGGTCCCTTTTGTCTTGGTGCAGAATTATACAGCAATGACTACATCTCAGAAATATGTAATTGACCGTTGTTACATTTTGCCATACAAACGTAGAATGTAACTTTTTTCTTTTTATGGTCACTATGAATGCAGTTCTCGGCTGGGTATATGAGATCACCAAATCAACCGTAAATAATTACATAGGATACTTTAGCCAGAGTGACAGCGGCAAATTTGAATGACTTTGTTAAGAATTTGATGAATGTACTTTTTGTTGGTGTGATGTGGGTATCGGCAATATATTGTCAGGAATGGGATCCCGCCAGCCATTAAATTCTGCCAATCACATGAACAGGACTGTTGTTACTTTACTTTGAAAATTCACATCTGATTACAGTCTTTCAGCCACATTGTCTGATCATTATTACATTGTCCTTTGTGGGAACTTGTTGCACGCAGATTGTCTGCTGTGTTTCATAGATTATCAGAGTGACAACACATAAAAAGCGCTTTCTTGACTCCTCTTTGTCTGTCCATCCTCCTTGCTGACCCTACTTGTTCCTCCATCCTTGTCTCGCCCTTCCCCTGTTCCTCCAGTTAATTTTAATCAACCTGTTTGGACATGGTCACCTTCTGGCCCAGAGGCAGAGACATTAGCCTTGTGCTGCAAAAGAATTCTCCACTGTCCCTGTACCCTCTACTTAATTAGGAGGAATTATAGGATTGATCATCAGTTGCAAGTAATCTATCAAGCAGGGTAAGGTGAAAGATGAAACAGCTAAATGCTGCATTACAATGTTAACAACTGCAACAGCAGTATTCAAAGCACAAAAGTACAACACAACAGTTATCTGTTTGAATTGGATTAGAGATTTAAGGAAGCAGATAAGTTTCCTTTTGTTATATTGGAAAGGCTTTTTTCATATCAGATGTAAAAGCACATATATTGTATATCAATAAATGCTCAATAATCAAGTTGACAATTATTTTGAATAGTTGTAATGGCGTCAAAAACATTGATAATACCAGCAGAAATCCTTTGATTGAATTATTACTGTAATTGCCTTGAAGACATTTTTATTATTCATGCTTGATGTTGCTTTTGCCAATAAAATAACTTCTCTCCATAGCATTCTGCAATTAGTTTGAATATTCATCATGGGATAGCAAAGGTCCAGTAATGAATATGATGGTGATAGAAGGGTGAATGCTGTTGAGGATGTTTATTGTTTGATGAGCAAAGGACCTGACATGGTGAATACACCTCACAAGGTTATCTCAAGAATGGAATGAGAATGGCATTTGACACTCTTATAAATACCATAAATAAATTGAACCTAATGCGTGGCATAACTTTTGTGAGGCAAGACTTAGTGTCCGAGATACAGCGTGTGTTCGTACCTGTGCCACAATTTGTGATGATCCTTTGTTGAAGTAACATCTTGAGCCCCGTGACCTTGCACGGTTAGAAAACTGATGGACCAAAACCAATGAGAGAGTAATTTTTTCTTATAAGCCAGAGAGTAGCTTTTGCCAGGCTTTTGAAGTAAACACTTGGGGAGTGGATGGTGGTGTGGAATAGCAACTTCAGAGAATGACAAGACAGTTTCGGACATGGACAGACCACCAGCAGAAAGAGCACTGCAAGTGGATTGTAAAGTAATTTTCAAACACAAAAGACAAAAAAAAAGTAATTACAGGAAAGAGCAGGGGAATGGCTGTATAATGGAGCCAGCACAAACTCAATCTGCATCCTCCTGTGTTTCTGCTTGATCCAAAAGTGACGTGGACTTTTCCATATTTTTAATGTATGGACCTTGCTCCATGCTCTAGATGATTGAATATTTCTGGTGTAATGAACAATGAAAAAGACATTTTGCATTTTATGAGTGCTGTTTAAGACATATAGAGACGTTTTTCTGTCTTGTAGTGTTCAGTGAGGTAGTATAATCGCTGTCCTCATGAGATTCACAGTCCATCACGTCCAACTAGACTGAAGAGGATAAAGTGACAAAGTTGTGCGAGTGAATATAACTTGACCCTGGTGGAGTACTTTGGCTGGTGGTTATTTTGTGGGTCAGCTGGGTGACACAAGTGAGATTTTATTGGTGCTGTTGATGTTCCACAATGTTTAGGGGCAGCCTTGGTGAGAGGGGAGTTGCCATAGTTACAGCTGAGCACTCACTAATGGTGAGAATGAGCACGTAGCTATTTGATTTATTTTTATAATGGCCAATGACTCAGGGAACCTTGCTCTGGTCAGACTGTTATCACTCATCCATGGACAAACCCTGTAATCCATGAGGATCAAAACATGGCCTCAGCCTCGCACATTACACAAAAAGTGATTATTTTAATATGCAGACTGAGAAAAACTGTTGCAACAGTTTCCATGAATTGAATGAAGCTTCCCACGTTAAATCTTCGGCTGAACCATGATCACTTACAAGTACTTAAAGTTTGCATCCAGTGTACGTGCGAGTCACTTGCCTATGATGCAGCCAACTGTATCTTTAACAAACGAATAGTCTTCTTTCTTTGGATTTTGAGACTGAGTGTAAATTGAGTACAGTATGATAGGATGAAAACCTCTGCTAAGTCAATATCTCCTGAACAAGAAAGACTTACCAGCTATCATCCAGTATCTATGTTGCCTTATGTGTGCCCAGCTCAGTGGTTAGCACTGCTACCTCATGCGCCAGGAACCCGGGCCCACTTCCACCCTTGGGAAACTGTCTGTGTGGAGTTTGCACGTTCTCCCCATGCCTGCGTTGGTTTTCTCCGGGTTCTCTGGTTTCCTCCCGCAGTCCAAACGTGTGCAGGCTAGGTGGATTGGCCATGCTGAATTACCCATTGTGCTGAGGGATGTGTGGATTAGGTGGGTTACAGGGGGATGGGTCAGAGTGGGATGCTTTAAGGGGCGGTGTGGACTTGTTGGGTCAAAAGGCCTGTTTCCACACTGTAGGGATTCTATGATCTATGAAAATTGACCATAATTCCAAATAAAAACAAAAATAGTTGGAAGACTCCCCAAGGATCAGTACATTGTTGCTGTGCAGATTGGAAATGTTGCATTAGTGCTCTGGAAATACTCCAATGAGGTAGGATTCACAGATGGGGTAATAAGGCAACCATTCCACTGTGTTCTAATTGTTTATATTTAACACAGACAAATATTCCATTTTGCAACATCTAGCAGAAAACAAATAAATATTCCCTTTTGTTGGAACAGACCCAGGGAAACTTTGATTGCATCTTCTACTGCACTTAGGAGTGTTTGATGACCAGATTAGATGCTGTTTGTTCCATTTGTAAGAAGTGACATCTTGATATTAATAAGCACAAAATATTACACCAAACCTGATGTTATATGCATGCAAATGCTCTTCTAATTTTGTGAGCTAATTCTGAGTAAATTGAATTAACAATTTTTGGGTAACCCATTCCTTCCTTTGATTCTGCTTTCAGAATGATGTCATTTCAATAAAGTACTGCACAAAGATGAAGGTGCATGTGTTTTAAAAAAGTATAGCACGTCAATAATTAAGGTATTGTTTTAGTATGCACTTTACATTGGATAATGTGAACACATGAATACATAATGCAAATGTTGCACTGAGTATGCTGGAAAGACATCAAGTGAATGCAGTGGAAAGTCAGAGAAAATTCCCTTCCTGTGGGGATCTTTAGGTCTGAAAGTAAAAGATGAGCTGGTATAATCAATATGTATTAATTACATCTATTTTACAGTTTAGAATTTGAACTGGTGGCATACGGGCGTTGGTCTGTATGTATAGGTGGGGAGTTTAATGATTGATGTATTAGTGTTTCTGGAGGCATCATTTTAGAAATGGTGTGAGGGAAAGAGAGATCCCAGATTGATCATAGGAAGTTGTTTGTATTGTGAGAGCCTTGTGATCAGACAGAGTAAATACTGAAAAATATTAGTTGGCATTGGGTTGAGAAAAATTAAGTCTTTTTAAACTTAAGGAACAAACGCTGCAGCTCGGAAAGGTTTTTAGGTCAACACATCAAAAGTCATGGTTGTTATTAGACATGAGATTACAGTTTCAGGAATGGCTAACCTCAGTTTAAGAGTTGTACTTTGAAAATTTCATGCCAGAAGCATTTGCTTAGAACTCAGAAGGGTTATTTGAAGCTGGCAACGTCGAGCCTCTATGTTATGACTGATCAAGGAAAAATAAACTATCAAAACTCTCAAGAAATTAGAAATTGAAAGAAACAAACAAATCCAACCTGTAGAGGTGATAAAGAAGGGATCTCGCTCTGGTATTTGAGTAGCGTGCAGTTATGGTGTTGATTAGTTGGGATTCTGTTTTTACTGTGGTGTTTCAAAATAATTTACATTGTGCTACATATAATTGGTTTAGTTTATTCGATTTTGCATCATTTCTTTTGCATAATTACTTTTATTGTTAAAACCAAATCTGCAGCATTGCCTGTTTATGTTTCAGTGAAAAACCGTACCTCTTTAAAGAAATAAAACAAAATGTAATCAATCAAGCCAGATTTCAGCCTGGGATTATAACATCAGAATGGACCTTATTGTCTCTATTTGCTCGTCACAATGGGCATTCAAATGCAATTTTATAGACTTTACATTTTCAGGGCAGCATAACTTCATACGACCTTCAGAATTATGAGCAGTCCTTTACCTCTCAATTCCTGTTGTCTGACAACAAGCAGTACAAACAAAATGGTGCCATGTTCCCATCGCTTTGTTTTTTTAATCTTCTAATCTCTTTTTTGCCTCTTCCCCTCAAGCCACTACCACACACTTGGAGCATTTCTCCTGGATCTCACCCCAGTGAACACTTCGTTGTGTGCACTAAGGCAGTGAGTTTCAATAGGCTATTGACTGTGCGAGGCTGCATGAGAATGAAAGACAATTACATGGTGATTTGACCAGAAGCACTGACAATCATTTTAGTCAAATTATGTAGTTGCTATTCACTTTCCCAGTCCATATTTGATTTTCCATTGTTAGAATTCTAGAGCAGGTTTATAAACAGATAAAAATCATACAGTAAATATTATTTTCCCCTCCTCATCATACCCAAGTAAATAAATGAATGCATTGGGACTGGAAAGATTTGTTTTTGACTCAGCTACTTAATGTCATCACTTTTAAGCAATAGGCTATCTGTTCATATAGCTGCCAGATCTGAAGTAGAATGGGTTTATGCTTGCGCTGATTTGAATCATTTTTGAACATGTTCTTTAATGCCATTCAAAAAGTTTATTTTTGACCTGTTGTTTTGCAAAAGAACACTAATTTGATCAGGCATCACTTACCCCGAAATTGAAATGGTGCAGAGAAGATGAACATGCTTTATTCAGCATAGCCATTGTTTTCACTTTCGCCTTCTTTCGATGAAAGGCTAAAAGTTAATGCCGGCAGTATCAGTCGATGAATGGTCATTTATACGGCATTTTCTGCCCAGGATTTTAAGGAAGACACCACTGCTTATTTCAAAATGTTTTCAACAAAAGTGAGGAGAGAGGAGGATTATGCAAGCAGCAATCATTCATTAATAGTGCCAGAAGCAATTTCCTGTCTGCGAAGGGAATTGCCTCCATTTGAATTAGCTGATGGTGGTTATTGCAGCTAGATGATTACAGAGTGATAATAAAATGTGAGGCTGGATGAACACAGCAGGTCAAGCAGCATCTCAGGAGCACAAAAGCTGACGTTTCGGGCCTCGACCCTTCATCAGAGAGGGGGATGGGGGGAGGGAACTGGAATAAATAGGGAGAGAGGGGGAGGCGGACCGAAGATGGAGAGTAAAGAACATAGGTGGAGAGGGTGTAAGTGGGGAGGTAGGGAGGGGATAGGTCAGTCCAGGGAAGACGGACAGGTCAAGGAGGTGGGATGAGGTTAGTAGGTAGCTGGGGGTGCGGCTTGGGGTGGGAGGAAGGGATGGGTGAGAGGAAGAACCGGTTAGGGAGGCAGAGACAGGTTGGACTGGTTTTGGGATGCAGTGGGTGGGGGGGAAGAGCTGGGCTGGTTGTGTGGTGCAGTGGGGGGAGGGGATGAACTGGGCTGGTTTAGGGATGCAGTAGGGGAAGGGGAGATTTTGAAACTGGTGAAGTCCACATTGATACCATATGGCTGCAGGGTTCCCAGGCGGAATATGAGTTGCTGTTCCTGCACCCTTCGGGTGGCATCATTGTGGCAGTGCAGGAGGCCCATGATGGAGAATACACCTCCTCCCACCCACCCTCCTGCAAAAATTCCATCCCCTATTCCCAATTCCTCCGCCTCCGCCACATCTGCTCCCACGATAAGACATTCCACTCCCGCACATCCCAGATGCCCAAGTTCTTTAAGGACCGCAACTTTCCCCCCACGGTGATTGAGAACGCCCTTGACCGCGTCTCCCGCATTTCCCGCGACACATCCCTCACACCCCGCCCCTGCCACAACCGCCCCAAGAGGATCCCCCTCGTTCTCACACACCACCCTACCAACCTCCGGATACAACGCATTATCCTCCGACACTTCCGCCATTTACAATCCGACCCCACCACCCAAGACATTTTTCCATCCCCTCCCCTGTCTGCTTTCCAGAGAGACCACTCTCTCCGTGACTCCCTTGTTCGCTCCACACTGCCCTCCAACCCCACCACACCCGGCACCTTCCCCTGCAACCGCAGGAAATGCTACACTTGTCCCCACACCTCCTCCCTCACCCCCATCCCAGGCCCCAAGATGACATTCCACATTAAGCAGAGGTTCACCTGCACATCTGCCAATGTGGTATACTGCATCCACTGTACCCGGTGCGGCTTCCTCTACATTGGGGAAACCAAGCGGAGGCTTGGGGACCGCTTTGCAGAACACCTCCGCTCAGTTCGCAACAAACAACTGCACCTCCCAGTCGCAAACCATTTCCACTCCCCCTCCCATTCTCTTGATGACATGTCCATCATGGGCCTCCTGCACTGCCACAATGATGCCACCCGAAGGTTGCAGGAACAGCAACTCATATTCCGCCTGGGAACCCTGCAGCCATATGGTATCAATGTGGACTTCACCAGTTTCAAAATCTCCCCTTCCCCTACTGCATCCCTAAACCAGCCCAGTTCATCCCCTCCCCCCACTGCACCACACAACCAGCCCAGCTCTTCCCCCCCACCCACTGCATCCCAAAACCAGTCCAACCTGTCTCTGCCTCCCTAACCGGTTCTTCCTCTCACCCATCCCTTCCTCCCACCCCAAGCCGCACCCCCAGCTACCTACTAACCTCATCCCACCTCCTTGACCTGTCCGTCTTCCCTGGACTGACCTATCCCCTCCCTATCTCCCCACTTACACCCTCTCTCCCTATTTATTCCAGTTCCCTCCCCCCATCCCCCTCTCTGATGAAGGGTCGAGGCCCGAAACGTCAGCTTTTGTGCTCCTGAGATGCTGCTTGGCCTGCTGTGTTCATCCAGCCTCACATTTTATTATCTTGGAATCTCCAGCATCTGCAGTTCCCATTATCTCTGATTACAGAGTGAACCAGCTTTGGCTCAGTCATTGGCACTCTTGCATCGAAGGTAGTAGATTGTGACTTCAAGTCCCACTTCAGAGATTTAAGCACATAATCCAGGCTGACACTCCAGTGTGTCGAGGGGGCCACTGGCATGCAATCCTTAGAATTAGTCTCCTCTCTCAAGTGGGCATAATGAAATATCCCGCAACAAAATTCAAAGACAAGGAGACAAAAAGGACTGCAGATGCTTGAAGCTTGAAAACCAATACTCTGAAGTCTCTTCTGAGGATGCCCACCTAAATGACTTTTTTCCTCCTCCCTTTGAAGACAGCTCAGTGGGTCTCTTCCCCACTGCAACCACCTGGTTGCCTCCTCTGCCCTGAAGCTCTTCAGCCATATTCTGAAGCAGTCTCAATACTACAGCCACGTCTCCTTCCTCGGTGTTTGTCTATGCAGCTGGCTCATCCTCCATGGGCTCTAAATAACTTTCAGACCTTCACAGTTTAGTCCCACCCATGACAATTGTTACCCAAAATAACTCCAGTGCCCTTGGAAACCGTTCTCCCTTCGGATTCTCAGCTTCTCACTCTCTGCCATGCGTTGACACCTTCTATCCCTGCATTCGGCATGCACCAGTTCAGGACCTCTCTCTCCCAGACCTGCAGAGGACCTCTACTGCTCTTTGTCCTCAACAGAATCCACATCGTCAACAAGTGCCTTTTCTCGGTCCTTTTAGAATGGCCAAGCTCTTCCACACTCACCTTCGGACACAGACCTCCTCAACCATTCAGCATCCTAACCTGATCTCCGACCTTCTCTGGGGTCAGCTCGCACCATTAACCATGCAGGTGCTCTAACCACACCTAATTACAATGTGACTGCTGCTATCACCATCTGTCCTACCCTTCCCCTATCACCACCCCTCTCCGTCTAATTGTGTCTGGGCTCCCCTCCCCCTCCCCAGTCCTGACAAAGAGTTTCAGGCAAAAACATCCACTTACCTGGTCCGTGGAGGCTGTCTGACCTGCTGTGCTTTTCCAGCCTCACATCTATAGACTCACAATTCAAAGGCAAGCTGTGAAATTGTTGGCAATAATAATCCATCAGTTGAAATCACTGAAAGAGATTATTTAGTTGTTATCAGTTTACCGTTTGAGGAGCCTTGTTGTGTCCAAATTGGCTTTGTTGTTCCTAGATTTCACTGCAGCTTAGATTTCCTAAGTGTTTCATTGGATGTAAAATGCTTTGGGATGCTCTGAGGGTGCAAAAGGTTCTATTTAAATGCAAGTCTTTCTTACAGGCATGTTTTTAATTTTCTGTTTTATTGAAGAGCTTTTCCGAATCAGGGTTCTGTCAATAAATGTGCATGCTACCAAACAGAACAGCTTCTTCCCTGTTATTATTAGACCTCTGAATGGTCCTTTCAAACTTAATGTTGATCTTGCTGTTTGTGCACCTTCTCTGCTGTTGTAACATCATCTTCTTCATTCTGTCTGATTACTCCTATGCACTTTGTATGGTATGATCTGCTTGTACTGCACACAAAACAAAACTTTTCACTGTTCCCAGGTACATTTGTAAATAATGAATCAAATCAATCAAATCAGGAAAACAAAATGTGGTGAAGGGGATTTAGGAGTGGGGTTAGAGGTTGCAGAAAGGCAGAAATGCGGGTCCACTAGTTTGGAAACATAGGAATATGAAACAAATGCCTATTCGAGAGGGTGAAGGAGAAATACTGAAAAAGCTATTATAAATAAATAGTAAATAAATTGCCTAGACAAACCTTCTTGTTCAAATAATTACTTTGGTGTTATTGAATTGGATTTTGGAGTACTTACAACAGATCTAATGTTAATTCCAAGTAACAGTGAGGTTTGGAACGAGACTGCTGAACCAGCGCTTAAGCACAGTCAGTTCAGTGCAGTCAGGTTGAATGGAAATCAATCCCATCTCCAACTCGATTTAGTCCCAAAACTCATTTCACTTAACACCGTTATCAGCCATCTTAGAAAGCAGGCCTCTTCTGAGATGGACTGAAACCACAGTCTCAAAGGTAGAAGTGTGTGTTTAAGAATACTGTGGTAATATACTAATCTGAACCAATTTTCAGCGAGGGCGGTAAATCATATTTAAATATCAAGCAGGGCTTTCACTAAATGCTTTTCAAGTTCCAGGGCAAAATGAAAAATGAGGGATGAGAGCCAGGCTAAATCATAGGTCCTTTCTCCAGAACTAGCCGCAGCATCTAATTTGGATACTTGTTTTACCGCAGGCACTTATGGTGCAAATTTCATGCAGCAGCTAAATTAATCATTTTGTTTTAATTCCTTTCGTGGATGACAACTAAATCTAATGTTAGATTCACAACGTCAAGGCCACTCGGCATTTAATTTGAAATACTGTCAGTGTGATTACTTGTTTAAACAAAATGATAGTGCAACTGTACCCTTTTCTGAAACAAATTAAAATCTTTATGGGACTGATGGAGCTTGCAGTGCTAGAGGGTTTTTATTGCAGTCTCAAAATTAATTGTCATCTTTTATAAGTTGCATGTAAGGAGTGCTGTGGCTTTAAAGAGTGAAGGTGATTACTGATTATAAGAATGGAGCTTCTTATTTACAAAGAAAAATACAGTAGTGTTTTGTCCGATTACAGCCTCCGTTTAAAAAGCAGCCAAAAAAGACTCATGATTAATTTTGTTTTTGTTCATAGTGAGAGCTGAGCTGATATCATCAGGAGATCTGGGACCAGGGAAGAATCAGATATTGAACAAACAGTGTAAAGGAAGTGAATTGACCATCAGTTAAAGTGATAAGATTGAGGCATGTCAGCATAATGACTGCACTCCTGTTAAGGACTGTTTCCTCACACTGTCAGATTCAGTAATTCTCCTGTACCTGTCCATTGAGTGTGATGATCAAAGCCAATACAGTTTTCACAGAATAAAGTTAAGGATCAGAGATACAAATGTAAAAACACTGCAGATGTTGGAAATCAGAAATAATGCAGAGTGAATTGGAAATGCTGAGCAGGACTGGCAGCAATTACAATGAGAGGAGCCGAGTTAATGGGCTGGATTTCACCCGCTTTCTGATAACAGACTGGGAGGCCTCACTGTAATAATGGTAGAAGGCATTGAGAGAGAAATCTGACATCTCCACCCTGCTACAGAATATTCTGAGATGGTTAAGTGGGTAATGAAACCAATGCGTAGTCCAAATAATGCCTAATTGCCTCAGTGTCCTCATGGCAAGGATACCAAGTAAACCATCATTGCAGAATGGGTGGAGGTGGTGGTCAATCAGAGGCTCCTCCACTGTCAATGGCTACCTTCACTGTTCCCAGTTCTGCTGCTGGAGAGTTCACCCCCTCCAGTAGCCACAGCCTGCCCAGCTAACCATGACACTCTATGTGAGAAAAATGCTTCCCTTTTCTGAAAGAGGTTCCCTCCCCTTTCTGCAGTTTAGCAGTGGCCGCCTCTGTTGGTGGAGCTGCTGGCTGTTTTAATGGAAGATGAATGGCGATCACCACAGCAACTGCTTAAGCGCAGCAAACCGTAAAATGTTGACCAGAGTCCTCCTGTCCATTTGCACAAGGCCCATCTTTCATTCCTGGCAGTGGCACTCATTACATTTTGGAGAATTTCAGGTCAACATATCCGGTATGTGACTGTTTATCAGGAGGCTCTCGAAAAGAGCTCATAAAAACTTCATATCCTTTGAACTCTTAACAGTTACGTAATATGACCCTTTTGTAAAATGATATGCAACAGTCTTTGGATTACAAGATGAACACTGTTCTAATTCTTAATTCAATTTATATCTAACTGCTAATGCTCACTAAGAATGAACAATACTGTTAGCTAAATAGTTCTGTACAGCATTGGTTTGATATGAACAATTTCTCGTATATTTCTGCAAGGGTGGCCTTGCAGAATATGACTGCTTTAAACTTTTGACATGATCTCAGTTTGCTCAAGATTAAACAATATTCAGCAAAACTTCAGACCATTTGCAGACACTGACACTTCCAACTTAAATTTTGGGAAGTTAAAGGACTGCTAGACATTTTTTTACCAAATGATCTCAACCATGACATAGTGCCTTGGGATATTTTAAATACTGCATGACAGTCACCAGGTCACTGGTTGTCTGTGACCTTGCACACTAGGAAATGGCAGATTGATGAATGTGAAACATGAAGAAAAGTGGTGATTTTGAGACCTAAATGGTTTGAATATCTTGGTGCAATCATCAGCAATTAGAACCATCAATAGACATTGTATTGTGAGCATAAATCATCTTGATACTCGCAATTAGATAAGTAATTATTAAATTACACAGGATATGACATAACCTGCGCTGAATCAAGCAGGGTGGATCAGCACTGGCCTCCTGTTCCGTTCCACTCCTGACTCAAGTGGGAAGATGTGGGAGTGTGGTAGAACCTAGGGCGAGAAGGCTGTGTGGTATGTGGGGATGACGGTAAGTAAACAGGTACAAATCAGTCTGAAATGTTCAGCCTTGGTGATCCTTTGCACTTCTGAGTTGGCAGCGATATGGTAGCATTTTTGTTTTCAACTTCAGGATCAGGGGCTGGAAGGACAGTCACATATTATCAATACCTATAGTGTATTGCCAAGCAACTTCAGAGGGTAGTTTGAGAATCAGTCACAGCCTGTGAGTATTTATTTGGCAGAGAATACAGGTCAGACTGGCAGGCTTTCTAAAGGATTTTAGCTGATCATCTTTCAAAAACAAAAGCAAAATACTTTGAATGCTGGAAACCTGAAACACAGAGAATTCTGGAGAAATTCAATAGATCTGGCAGCAGCTGTGGAGAGAGAGAAGAGCAAGTGTTAACATTTCGAGTCTGGAATGACTGTTCTTCAGAACTAGTCAGAACTCCAGTTCTTGAAGAAGAGTCATTCCAGACTCGAAACATTAACACTGTTTCTCTCTCCATAGATGTTACTGGCGCTGATGACTTCTTTCAACACTTCAGAAGCTTCACTGTCACTGATGTTACTTACCAAGTTTTATTAAAGTGGATTCAGATTCTCCAACTGCCATAGCAGAATTTGTACTTATGGTTTGGGTTATTAGCCGAGGCCTGAGGGATTATTATTATTAAAGTGGTATGTGGTATACCACATAGGCCTATGAACAGATCTTAACCCATCCATTCCATCAGCAGCAAATCTTAATCAAACTGCTTCTAATTGCAGATTGATATAACACTGAAATGCTTATGAAATAAGTAGTAGACAGACATATTAAATGTACCGGTATGGGTATGGAAAGGAATTAGTAATAATGCCTGCACAGTACACATACCTCAAGGGATATTTATTATGAAACCATCTGATTGGAGTGCCTATTTTTTAAATAAAAGCTACAATATTTATTGCAATATTTTAATAAAAGCTGGTCCAAGCAGAGTTTAAGTTGGTAAGTCAAAGAATGTTCAAAATTAAATTATAGTGTTGCATAAAATTAAAATAATTGACTTTATACAAGCATATAGGTTCCTTGTTGGTGGGTTTTGAGTAATTTGGTTTAATGTTTTTGATGATTTTTTTTAAATTTAGCTGGAATATTTCAAGCAATAGTTTGGGATATCTACGTTTATTTCAGTGTTTCATCACGAATCTGTTTGACCTTTAGAAGGGATTAAGTTCTTTCATTTTTTTTGTTGGTAAAACTAACTGCAGAAGATTGACACATGGTGGATCTGATGCAGGAAGAAGAAGGTCTTACAGGGTGTGGGCTTTGTACTGGGATTGACACTCAGCTCCTAAGGCTGCATAATAGTTCATATGCTTCATGGAAAGCCCAAACACCTAAAGATTTCAACATAGTAGACTGGAAGCTCAAAGAAATACAAAGCAGATGATGAGTTATCCCTAAAACATTAATCCAACATCCCTGTACAATAGTGGTCAAATGGCCAGATATTTATAGTGGTTTCTTCTTTTTCCACCTTCCATTTAATTTTTATGATCCAAGCATCAAGCAGTCATATATATTTATGATGATAAAAACTGTGAAAGCAATTCATTTGAGAATTCAATTAGAGACAGGGGGCCTGATGGTAATGGTACAAGTCCTCGAGACCTTGCTGTCTTATTTAAACACCAGCTAATACTTTGTAAATCTTAAGGGAATAAATTCCAGAAATTGCTTACACTTGAAAACATACCAGTGTGTCTGCTTGTGTGTAGCAGCTCACAATATTTCTGAGCCTTACCTACCTTCAATCTTAATTGCATTTAAAATATGTGCTCTTACAATGGCCGTTCTTTTTTTAAAAATGCAATCCACGTGGCTTTATAGGCTAAGCGCCGCAGTTCACTTGACTGGATTTACGAACAGTGGGACAGCTAGCAACCTGCTGTGAATCTCAATTGTGGTTTTGTGATAGTAATTATGAGAGGAAGGTAACAGCTGAAATGAATTTTGTGCTGGCTGGAATCCCTTGGCTGTAGAAAAGTAAGATGTACCTTGCAAGGATGCTATTTTGCTAAATGTGACATTATGTTCTTATAAGGTCACTTGTAATAAGTGCTGTTGAAGCATTATTTTCTCTTTATGCCAAGGCAGTTTCGATTAGGGTTGGCTTGGTAAATGACGTATATTTTGTTTCCTTTTGTAGCTTTGGCTGTTTTGCTCTTATTTATCTTTTGGAGAATTAATATGCTAAGACATTGAGGTTAAAAAGTCAACACCTTGCACTCATTCTCAATCCTTCCAACTTTTGCAGTGGAGTTTCATAATATGCACTTGGTGAATAGTCCTGACCTTGTCTCCTCAACAAAGTCCAAGAGTGGCTTGATGGAAATCCACATAGATGCAGGAAGCTAAGGAGGATAGCAAATGTGGTTCCCCTGTTCATGAAGGGGAGTAGAGACAACCCTGGTAATTATAGACCAGTGAGCCTTACCTCAGTTGTTGGTAAAGTGTTGGAAAAGGTTGTAAGAGATAGGATTTGTAATCATCTAGAAAAGAATAAATTGATTAGTGATAGTCAGCACGGTTTTGTGAAGGGAAGGTCGTGCCTCACAAACCTTATTGAGTTCTTTGAGAAGGTGACCAAACAGGTAGATGAGAGTAAACCGGTTGATGTGGTGTATATGGATTTCAGCAAGGCGTTTGATAAGGTTCCCCACAATAGGCTATTGTACAAAATGCGGAGGAATGGGATTGTGGGAGATATAGCAGTTTGGATCGGAAATTGGCTTGCTGAAAGAAGACAGAGGGTGGTAGTTGATGGGAAATGTTCATCCTGGAAACCAGTTACTAGTGGTGTACCACAAGGGTCGGTGTTGGGTCCACTGCTGTTTGTCATTTTTATAAATGACCTGGATGAGGGCATAGAAGGATGGGTTAGTAAATTTGCAGACGACACTAAGGTCGGTGGAGTTGCGGATAGTGACGAAGGATGTTGTAGGTTACAGAGAGACATAGATAAGCTGCAGAGCTGGGCTGAGAGGTGGCAAATAGAGTTTAATGCGGACAAGTGTGAGGTGATGCACTTTGGTAGGAGTAACTGGAAGGCAAAGTACTGGGCTAATGGTAAGATTCTTGGTAGTGTAGATGAGCAGGGAGATCTCGGTGTCCATGTACACAGATCCTTGAAAGTTAACAGCCCTGTCAACCTGGGTGGCAAGAAGGCATACAGTGTTTTAGCTTTTATTAATAGAGGGATCGAGTTCCAGAACCAAGAGGTTAAGGTGAAGCTGTACAAAACTCTGGTGCGGCCGCACTTGGAGTATTGTGTACAGTTCTGGTCACCGCATTATAAGAAGGATGTGGAAGCTTTGGAAAGGGTGCAGAGGAGATTTACTAGGATGTTGCCTGGTATGGAGGGAAGGTCTTATGAGGAAAGGCTGAGGGACTTGAGGCTGTTTTCATTAGAGAGAAGAAGGTTGAGAGGTGACTTAATTGAAACATATAAAATAATCAGAGGGTTAGATAGGGTGGATAGGGAGAGCCTTTTTCCTAGGATGGTGACGGCGAGCACAAGGGGGCATAGCTTTAAATTGAGGGGTGAAAGATATAGGACAGATGTCAGAGGTAGTTTCTTTACTCAGAGAGTAGTAAAGTAATGGAACGCTTTGCCGCACTGATAGTAGATTCGCCAACTGTAAGTACATTTAAGTCGTCATTGGATAGGCATATGGACGTACATGGAATAGTGTAGGTTAGATGGGCTTGAGATCGGTATGACAGGTCGGCACAACATCGAGGGCCAAAGGGCCTGTACTGTGCTGTAATGTTCTATGTTCTATGTTTCCACCTGTGGGGATTCCAAAACCAAAGGTCATAAAGATAATGTACTCACTCTTAAATGCATGAAGAAATTCAGGAGCAATTATAAAGTAATTATAAAGTAGAACTTGGGGAGCATTTTCGGCAAAAATCATGAGAAATCCATTTAAAATAGAAGCTAGATAAATACTTGATGTAGAAAGAAATAGAAGGATATGTTGGTAGAGAGAGATGGCTTAAGGTGAGTAGAGGCTCACATGGGGAGTAAACACCCAGATATACATTTTTTAAATTCATTCAAGGGATATACATGTCACTGGCTGGACCAGTTTTTATTGTCCATCCCTAATTGCCCTTGGACTGAGCAGCTTGCTAGACCATTTCAGAGTGCAGTTAAAAGTCAACCATATTGCTTTTGGGCCAAATGACCCTGTTCTGTGCCATTAATACTGTGAATTAGCTCATCACTTGTTTATTGCTTTCCAGCATAACATGAACTGTAATCTTACAGTCATGGTTCATTCAAATCCAATCAGATACAATGAAGAAAAGAGAATCATATGAGAATGATATAATACTGACTTCATGTTATGAAAATGCGTATGATAATTCGATATGATAATATTACAGTTGGCTTGGCAATGTTTAGATTGGTACTGCTGAAGATTTCTGCTCAAGAACTAGTCACATTCATAGCTAAGCTGTTCCAGTAAAGCTGCAATATTGGTATTGACCTGACAATGTGGAAAATTGATCCATGTGCATCCTATCCACACAAATCCATCCAACCCATTACTGCATCCTCCGTCTACTCTCAATTACTGGCGAAGTGATGAAAGTTGTTACCAACAGTGCTGCCCAAAGGGACTTACAAAGCCACAGCACATTGAAGATTAGTGTGGGTTCCACACTGCCACTTGCCTCTAGATTTAATGATAGCCTTGGTCCAAGCATGGACAAAATATTTGAAATCTGGAAGTGAGGTGAGGGTGACTTTCCTTGGCAACAAGCTGGCATTTCAGTGAATGCGGCATCAAGGAATACTAGCAAATTGAAGTTAGGAAGAATTAGGGAGAACAATCCACTAACTAGAGTCATACCCAGCTTAAAATAAGATGTTGTAGTTGTTGGAGGCAGTCTTCTCAGCCCCAGGACATCTCTTGTGGGAGTTCCTCAGATTGGTTTTCTTGGCCCAACCATCTTCAGCTGCTTCATCAATGACTTTTTCTATACAAGAATATCAGAAGTGGGGATGTTTACTGTTGATTGCACACAACAATTCAGACACTCCAAAGTGCCCACCTGTACCAAAACCTAGATGACATTTAAGCTTCAGCTGGTACGTGGCAAATTACATTGATGTCACACAGATTCCAGGCAATGACCATCTCCAACAGGAAATAATGTAACCAGCTCCTCTTGATATTCAATACTGTTACTGTTGTTTAATTTTCCACCAACAAAATCCAATTTATGATTGTTCAGAATCTGAACTGGACGAGCCATATACTGTAAAAGTAAAATCAGAGGCTGGTAGTGCTACAATGTGTAGCACACCTCCTGATCCCTTGATTCCTGTCCTCAATCATATCCCAAAATCAACTTAGAAAACAACTTACATCAATTTAACCAGCTTTGATCCATTCCAGTGCTCAGGGGAAAAAATGTATTGCTGTTATGCCCTATTACTATTGCCAGTTATTTGAAAAATATCTGGATTTTGCCATGTGAATTGGTTCATTTGAATTCTGACATGCCTAATTAAAGTATTTTTGCTTTAAATATAGTACTTCACAAAACATAATTGCTAATTGGCCCTTATTAACAGTGGCTATCACTATATGTGAGATTATACAGAGATTATTGAAGGACATACTTTGTTAAAAGATAATGCTCAGGTGATATGACATTTACTGATGAGGAGTGGGGTAATTTTTTTTTGAAAATTGTGAGAGAATAAGGTGAAGATATACAGAATTAAAGGGAAGCATAACTGTAGGTTAGGAATGATGAGTACATTATAGTCAGAGCTAGAGTAAATAGTGAAATCCTAAAGTAGGAAAAAGAGGCAAGACTGGGGATAGCAGTCAATGGAAGGAGCTAAAGCAGGCTGAGTCAATAATCTACATCGAACAAATTACAGCCTATGGGGGAGAAACTGGAACAATGGAAGGGACTTGGCCAAATTTGAGAGGAGAGAAAGGGGGTTTCCAATAATCTCTCAAGATCCTATCCATATAAATTAATTAAGTTGTTTGTTGTAATGGTGGAAATTCTGTTGAAGAGAACCATTAACCCAATGATTATGGAAATCAAATTTGGTTGAAATTACATGGCACACATTGAGCAGGAAAGAATATTTATCTTTGGCATTTCCTTCCAGAATTGAGAGCTAATTGCTGGGAAAGTATTTTACAGACGTCATTCCCCTGCAAGTGGCTCAGCCTTTATTGTTAATTTGAACAGTGATGAGTTGGAGGAGCCCAATAGTGCCAGATGTTGCCATGATCTTACATACAAACTGGCTTTCCTGTAGGGACACTGCACATGGCCAGGATTGTACTCAACCAACACTGATATTTCCTCCCTCTCCATAGCCTAGGAGACAGCGAGTACAGCAAACGTTTCACTAACTGGCACCTTTGGGACCAAAAGTGTGCCAGGTGATCAAATATTCCATTTGATCAAGAGATCCAACATAGAAAACACACTATGTGATAGAAACATAATGCAGTGGCTGTACACATCACTGTCTGCAGCATAAATCAGTAAATAATCTTGCAACTTTGCCTTAAATAAAACTTACCGGCAGAGAGCTTTCTCTCTCACACCTTCAACTGACTGTTTGGACATCTCAGAGATAGTGCTAATATAGTAAACCTCTGATAATGCATATATATTAATTTTTGGTGGTTTAACAAGAGTGCCATTTCATAATATGCCAGTTAAAATAAAGTTTGCCATGATACCTTGGCTGCAACTCTGACTTCACCCAATGGGCCAGGCATTGAAGCTGAGAATTTGCTGCTCTGTTTGACCATCTGGCACATGTATCCAGCTAACCTGGAGGCGAATTTTCTTCTTGCCCTCTTCTACCTCTGACATTTTAGTTATCATATGCACATTGTCTCCAGAATTTGCCTCAAAAATATACAACTTCTCAAAGGGGAAAATTTTGGAATAATGTAGACCTTAAAAATACATATTAAACGCAGAAATGCTTGAAGTCTGAAATTGAAAAATAAATCCAGAAATACACGATAGGTCAGGTAGAATGTGTGGAAAGAGAGGTAGAGTTAACATTTCAAATTGATGACCATAGCCAGAAAAATCTTCATTCTGACCGTGTAAAACCCTGTTTTATAAAAAGCTTTTGCTTCATTTTACTTCCAAATACATAATTGAAATTGTTTTGTTGTCACAACAGGTAGCTTTGTAAAGAACTCCAAACATACTCCACTGTAAGCTTGCCTCCCTACATTTGAAATGAATAGCAAGACTGCAGATCTCTGTGAGCTTGTCTGTGAGAATGATATTTCACTGGCATTCAATTGAAAATGAACAGCCGTGATTAAGACCAGGATGGCTTCTATTTGTGGAGTTTCTTAAAGCAAAAATAAATGACTTTTTAGAACGAATGGTAAAAAGGACTTAAGTTGTACTGCTGATTACAATGTATATGATTTCAGAATTTTGTGATATTTGTTTTCACACACCTTTCTTTTATATTTAGTCAGAAAATTACTCCATCGAATCAAGCTATGTAAACAGCAGACAGCACCTTATTAAAAGGTAAGTCACTCCTTCGTCTGCAGTATTAAACAGTGTAAGTGTATTCAGGAAGCCTTCTGCCAATTGGTTTAGGTGTCCCTTTTGGTATTATTAGGAGGTCTTCACTATAATCCTGACTTTACATGATTTGATCACATCCTCAGCTGACTTAATGCTGTTTTGAAACACTGGTCAGCCTTTTCCAAGCAACAGTCTCGCTTTCTGCAGAATAAATGACCTCAATGTCAAAATTTATTCAATGCTGCAACCACCTAGAATCATTTAGTCAGGGGGAAAAAAATAGATGTTTTCTCACTGAAAGAGAGATTTAGATCCATTTTGGTCTGTCAGTCAAGGCAACACCTAGCCCTGAAGAAATGAATAAAGAAAAGGAATTTTTCAGAAGCCAGCTCAAAGCATGCTGAAGCAAGGTGCTCCAAATGGAAGCTGCTTAGAAAACTCCCTACCAGCCTTCAGTGGGACATAATGTCTGGTCAGAGCAGCAGGGAAAATTCCAAAAGGGCTATTCAGGGAATTAAATCCAATAGTGGCAGACAAAATAACAGCTTCCAAGTGCAGAGTCATGTTGACTCAATGTCTTCTTAGAGTTTTAAAACTGCAGTGATTGTTGCAAGGTCAGCCAGGTGGAATATAAAATATAGTTTCCTGGTTGGGACTGTAAACCTGGTCCAATCGGGGAGTCCTGGCTGACAGATATAAACAGAAGTGGCAGGGGTTCTCATCACGCTGACAGCTGACTCTGAGGGAGCTGGATCAGTGTCGAGGGCTCTCCACATGTCAACAAAGGACGACTTGGTGATGGGGTACTGGCCTCTGTGGAGTTATTTCAGTGGCAATGGGAGAAAAAAAATGCTTCAGAAGCAACTCGCTCACAATAGTCATCTTTGAGTTAGGGTAAGCTTTCATGGCATCATGCCATTATTTGGGAAGCTTGACTCGATGAATCCTGCTGCCAATGACTGGACCCAGTATGTGGAAAGAATTTTGTTTTTGGGCAAGTGACATTGGGGCGTATGAAAAACAGCAAGGAATTCTCTTGATAGCTTGGAGACCACAGTTTTTTCGTTCATTTGGATCATAACATTTCCTGAGGCACCAGATACGAAACCAATCAAGAGTTGACTGATTTGGTTAAGGAATATTATGACCCCAAGCCATCTTTAATTCTGAAATGCTATCATTTTTATTCAGCAGTTTGAGAACCAGGGGAATCCTTATGGGGATTTTTGATGAGGTTGGTATGCCTGACAGAGTCGCGTGACTTTGGTTTAAACCTTAATGAGATGCTGAGAGACCATTCAGTACATGGGATAAATGATGTAATCATGCAAAAGTGCCTACGACCTGAAGCTCAGTTGGACTTCAAACAGGCACTATAACTGACCTTATCATTTAAGAATGTGGCAAGTGGCGCTTGTGAGTTACAGGGTATTCCGACAGAAGTGGCCACCCTCACCAGTCTGACTGAGCTTGGGGAACACCAGTTGAGTGAATGCAATTGCATGGCCTCACTCAGGACATATCCTGTACAGAAGGACTCTGGGCCAGCCCACAGCAAAACCCCACAACAAAGCCAAGCCTCAACCAAATGGTTAATATTTTCTTCACGATCTGGGCCAGAAAACCATTGTAGGCGTTAATGGTATGCCCACTGGAGACAACAAACGAGTTCTGCTAGACCTAAATTGAGAAGAGAACTCATAGGCCGGTATCCAGGAGAGTGCACACCCTGGAAAGCCCACCTACATCTGGCTTGGAATAATTATATTGCTGAGCAACATCCAAATCAGAACCAATCAAAATAAATTGTTACAGAGGTAGTAAGAACTGCCGATGCTGGGGAATCTGAGATAACAAGGTGTAGAGCTGGATGAACATAGCAGGCCTCAGAGACCCCTGAAGCAGGATCAGAGGAGCAGGAAAGCTGACATTTCGGGTCTAGACCCATCTTCAGAAATGATTTCATTTCTGGTTCATTCCATCCTAGTACCCTTACCCCTGCTGTTGAAAAATGTCAGTCTTTCAAATGGTCTCGTAGCCAAGACATGGGCTTTAGGGAAGTGAAGAAGCAGCTATCATTATCTAAAGTGTTGGCACACTGTAATCCCAAGCAAGATCTGGTGCTGACATGCGATACCTCCCCCGTAGAGTATCGAGGTAGTGTTTGCTCACAGATGGCCCAGTGGAGAGAAACGCCCAACAGCATATGCTTCCCAGACATTGGTTGATGCAAATACGCACAGTTGGAGAAGGAAGGTTTGGAGAAGGAAGATGGGTCTAGACCCGAAATGTCAGCTTTCCTGCTCCTCTGATCCTGCTTCAGGGGTCTCTGAGGCCTGCTATGTTCATCCAGCTCTACACCTTGTTATCTTTAGTGTGAAAAAGTTATACCAATACCTTTACGGATGTAAACAGCCAGTGGTGATGGGGGAAACAAAAGGGCCATCACAACCAGAACTGAAACCTTTTCAAACCCAATGAGACCAGATTGCTGTAGAGGACCGCGTTTTATTATGGGCAGCAAGAGTGATTGTCCCGAGTCAGGTAAGGTGCTGTATCTTGGCTGAACTCCACCGGGGTCATCCAGCGGTTTAACCAATGCCCGTTGGCCCGCATCTCCTTTTGAGCCATGAGCTACGCACACCTTGGACACAGGCCCTTATCTGTTCCATGTTCCTCGTTCTGTATCTTCTCACTGCCTATGTGGGCCCCCTTAGTCAATGAAGTTAAGGAGCAGCCTTCACTCAAGCGTTGACCATGAAAGCTTTGTTTGAAGTCCCTGATACTCCACATTAGAAGATGGACAGTGGGCAAGGGATGCAAGGGTACTATGTTCCACTAAGTAAGATCGGCTTAACTTGGCCACACAAGCTACAACTTGTAGAGAGTCTTTTCTTGGATCCATAAAAACCTGATCAAATCTGGAACCCAAGAAGTCAGTTCCTGTCGTTGCACTTAAAGTGATTGTCCAAGACAAATGGCAGGGCTTTTCAATTTTCATTTTTTGAAAAAAAATTCCAGTTAAAGTAAACGTTCAAGCATCCTCTGTCCATGATGCTGGATCAGAATAATTTTGTGAAAAATTTGAAAGGGAGAGATAGTGGAAATTTGGTCAGTAATCCCTAGGATTTAGGAAAACAAGGGATGATCTTATTGAAACAAACAAAAAAATGTTTTATCGTGCAAAACAAAGGACTCAACAGGGTCGATACAGAAAGGATGAATCTTCTGGCTGGGGAAACCAGCCCCCAAGGACAAATAAGGGGGAGTCAATTTAGGATTGAGAAGTGGAGGAGTGTCTTCTAAGAGAGGGTACAGAATCTTTGGATTTCCATATCCCAAAGGGCTGTGGAAACCCAGCTATTGCGGATGTGAAAGAAGAGATTGCTGGACACCTAGATACTAAATGACATCGATAGATATGAAGATAACATGGGAAAATGGAACTGAGGTAGATTATCATAGCCAGGATCCAGAGCAGGCTGGATGAGCTGAATGGTACACACTGCTTCTGTTCCAATTATAATCTCCTATTCTCTGACTCACCTGAGATTAAGAACCTTGTAGCTAGACTCAAGTTGGAACTTAATGGTTTGTATGACTAAGTACCAGAACAGGGAATTTACTTATCATTGAGCAATCAGAAGATCATGAAATGTTTTTTTCCCACTTTGAACCTGCTCTCATGATCTGAATTTTTTTACATATATTTGAGATCTTGCTTAAAAATAAATTAAGGAAAACAATAACTTCAGCATCCACTCAGGAGAATACAAAATGATTTTTAGTCTTTAGGATGCAAAAAAAAAGACTGTGTTCTAGTATAACATTAGTGTGGGTGCTATTTTGTTGAATAAATTTATGAAAAGTTTTGAACAAGGCAATTTCAGATTCAGCTTAAACTCTCCATTTCTCTGCTGAATGACTGTAAATTTTTCATGTAGCAACTGTAAACCAGTAGAAACTCACTGCTCCCCAGACCATTAATGAATCCAGATGTTTCCCAAGCAAACTAAAGTAAAATTCTTAATAAGCTATTTATTTATTTCAAGGCTAGAATCCTCCCTGAACACTCTGAATGCAAGTTGTCTTTGCTTGTCAACTGGAACGCATTTTGAATCTCTTGTCAGATATAATTAACCTTCTGCTTTCTCAGGCAGCTATCGTACTTTTTGAACAAAGTGGGCTGGTTAATAAGACTAGGCAAACTGCTGGCTACCACACTGACTGTGTGCTGCACTTGATAATTTACAATGCAGACAGATCATGAAGAATACTGTTTCTACAGCAACACATCTCACCTCAACATTCTAAATTATAACAGATAGGAAATGGGATGCAATGTTTGAGCTGGTGACTTTGCCAGAAACTGCACTAAAAAGCACCGTCTCATTGCTCCAATCACGTTTACCAAACATTGGGCTGGATGAATTTTGCGCAAATGGACTTCATCTGAGCCTCACTATCAACAATGACAGGGGACATGTAACTGGATTTATCAGAGCAACTGTCCATCCACCTTCCCTCTCCAATTAGCCGCTGTGCTCAATGGCGATCCAACCAACAACAAATCCACAGAGAATTCATGGAGGACAGGACAGTCAGACTTGTCAGAGGATATAAAGATGGGTGCAGAAGAATACCTGCCCCTTACATTACCCACAACCTGATACTCCTAGGAATTGGCATTACAGGAAAATAAAATCAGGCACAGTGTACAACAGGCTGATGACCCACTCACACTGGTTTGACACTCCTTGCAGAATTGGCTGTACCACCTACAGCCTTGGAAGATCGAATTTCACACGATCTTAAGGTTGCACTCCCAGTGAGATCCTGACAAATCCCAATGAGGCTTGGACTGGAGGAGCATATGAAAACACTTAGAAAAACATCTCGTGTGAAACGTTCTGTACAAATCACAATTACTGACAACAGTGAGAAAATATCAATGCTGGAGGAGGGGAGTAATGACCTACGTGTATTTGTGTGTGGGTGTGTAACTATCTTCCCCCTCCATTGGCTAGCTTAATTACAGGCTCTGTGCCTCATTGTAAACCCTGCGTAAAAAGCCTCTCACAAGATTTTTATTCTCAGCAATAGTATAGATATGATGTTCTATCATGAAGATTGTGGCAGAAGGCTATGCCATGCATTACTTTCCCATCTGAAGTATCACTTTTCACACATCATTTATAAACAATCTAACCTAAAATAAAGTCAATTCTCTCCATCTGATTTTTTTTAAGTTGCTATTTTCCTGCTTAAAACTAATCTTTATCCTGCAGCAGGCATCCAGTAACAGTGGATTTTATTTTAACCAAGCTCAGGTAGACAGGATAATAAAATGTGAGGCTGGATGAACACGGCAGGCCAAGCAGCATCTCAGGAGCACAAAAGCTGACGTTTCGTGCCTAGACCCTTCATCAGAGAGGGGGATGGGGGGAGGGAACTGGAATAAATAGGGAGAGAGGGGGAGGCGGACCGAAGATGGAGAGTAAAGAAGATAGGTGGAGAGAGTGTAGGTGGGGAGGTAGGGAGGGGATAGGTCAGTCCAGGGAAGACGGACAGGTCAAGGAGGTGGGATGAGGTTAGTAGCTAGCCTGTCCACCTCCTTGACCTGTCCGTCTTCCCTGGACTGACCTATCCCCTCCCTACCTCCCCACCTACACTCTCTCCACCTATCTTCTTTACTCTCCATCTTCGGTCCGCCTCCCCCTCTCTCCCTATTTATTCCAGTTCCCTCCCCCCATCCCCGTCTCTGATGAAGGGTCTAGGCCCGAAACGTCGGCTTTTGTGCTCCTGAGATGCTGCTTGGCCTGCTGTGTTCATCCAGCCTCACATTTTATTATCTTGGAATCTCCAGCATCTGCAGTTCCCATTATCTCAGGTAGACAGGAGGTCACTCGTTGGCCAAAATACAGAATTGAGATGAAAATGACAAGGCCTTAAGAATAGAAACAGTGTAGTTTTAGCACAAATAATTTGTAGAATGATGGATTCAAGCGAATAAGCCAAATTTGCTTTGCCATATTTAGCAACAGCCACCCTTTATAGGTTGGGGGAAGGAGATTCATTGGAGAAAAGAAAAATGACCTCTTGACTTTGATATATTTTGACACAGTGTGATATTTGGCAGTATATTTTTGATGTGTTTCGATGTGAAGCAATGTGTATTGCAATGCATTTCTTTTCCATAAGGAGAACATTATCTGATACTGCTAGCCATGACAATAAATCAGTATTGCTTCACACTCCAGTAGTTCCACATTCAAAGACCTGGAAAGAAACAGTCTCAAGGACAGTGGACATGAAGAAAGTGACCAGACTGACAGCGAGCATGATACGCATCGGGGCCTCTATTGCGACACAGCTATCAATGAAGTGCTAAATACAACTCACAATTCCACTGGTTCTCAGGTACCTGATCAAGGTAAGATGATTAAAGTAATGTTGCTACAGTCTCTAAAGAATTGGTGGGTGCAATGCATTTCTTCTTTTGAGAATACTGTTACCAGTCAAGATGTGTTCTATATTTGTTTATTTACCTTTGATTTATTGAGAGGTATTTCTTGCTCAACAAAACTTTGTTCAAATTAAATAATGTATGAGGTGCCCTTTGCACTATTTAAGTTGAATTCACCAATAATTTAAATTAAGTAATTTAGCATTTCGACTGGAGGTTCAATTTCCTGGGCTAATATGTGAAATGTTTGCATTAAATTCAAATAAAAATATTTATTGTGAATATTTTAAAGTATAAACTTTATACATTAACACTTGTAAAGCAGATTGGTAATTCACTTGGAATTGTTAAAATGATAGCGTTTACAAGATTTGCATCAAGCTGTTGTTCCAGTGTTCAAGGCTTTGTGTTTTCCTTTGATCAAATGATTTGTCATCAAAATTCACTTTTCATTTTGTCACACTGCTTCAGGCTATTTCAGTGTTATTTGATAGTTTATTTTGTTCACTGAAACTGTACCTTCAATTATATTTTTCATTTGCTCTTGGAATATGACACCCTCAGACTCCATTTATTGCCTGTCTGTTTTTGCCACTGAGAGTGGAATGACCCTTCTGTATGAACTGCTGCACTGTTTGTGGAGCTTATGCTCCCACAATAGAGTTAGAAAATAACATTCAAGATATTGTTCCAACAAATGGAAAGAGCGATGCATGTCAAAGTCAGGATTGTGAGTGACTTGAACATGGAGATGTTGATATCCCCAAGACATAGAACATATATG
Organism: Stegostoma tigrinum; assembly: GCF_030684315.1. Classification (NCBI taxonomy): domain Eukaryota; kingdom Metazoa; phylum Chordata; class Chondrichthyes; order Orectolobiformes; family Stegostomatidae; genus Stegostoma; species Stegostoma tigrinum. The sequence continues at coordinate 59,321,452 of NC_081368.1, read as the reverse complement.
TTGCTGTTACTTTTGGTGGAACAGGGCACAGAGAAAGAAATGCTGTAGACGTATCTTATTTTTGTTAATATGAATTGAGAATTTATAAGCTGGTTGCTTTTATGAGACCACCTTGCACAAGAGTATTGTAGAGAATTTAGCAGAGGTTACTCGGGAGTGAAGATTATGATTTTTTTTGTTAAAATACGATATTAAGCAGACTGTGCAAATTTTAACCTTTGGATCCTTTTGTTTGAGTATTATCTGATACGTATGGTGAAGTTAAATTAAGAAAGCTTATTTTCCTAGCTATCTAAGTGAGAAGAAGAGAAGACTCATCTGGTTTTGACATGTCTGCATCAATGTGCTTCTCTAGTATATCACCGTCCTCACTTAATTTATCAACAACAATATCAGTGTGAGTCCTGCAAAATCTGGCAGGCCAGATGTATATGTGTCATTTCAGACATGTAGATATCTAATACTTAAGGATGACCATCAAAGCCTTGAAATTGATATTGAGATTACTAGAATAATGCCAAGAATGAGGAACTTCAGCCATCAGGAAACACCAGGGAAGCTGCTTTGTCTTCCTGAGAATAGAGAGGCTCAGGGAAGCTTTACTACAATGTCAACTAGTTTATATGGTGTCATTTTTAACAATGTCCTCAGGTCCTTCTCAGGTGTGTAAATGGATTGGCATTTCATGTTGGGGCACATCAGAAAGTATTCGGAAAATAACCAAAAGCTCGACCAAAGATTTTAAGGATTGCTTAAAAGGTGGAAAGGTAAACAGAAGAAGGCTTCAGAGTGAATTCTGGAGTTTAGGAACTTGACAACTGAATGCGCACTCATCTGGAGAGGAGAGCTGAAAATTGATGATATTCAAAAGACTAAAGTTAGAGAGACATTGAAGTCTCAGGGTACGTTATAGTAAGAAAGGATTCCAGAGATATAAAAGACTGTGCTACTGGAGCGATTTGAAAAGAAGGCTGAAAATTTTAAAATTACGACGATGCATAACTTGCAGTCAGTAATGTTTAACGTTATGAGTTAGGAGACAGACATCAGAACCTTTAATGAGGTAGGTTTATCAAAGCAAGAATGACAAAAGCTGGCCTGGCCTGCACTGGAAGAGCCCAGACTAGAGGTAACAAAGGCATGGATGAGCGTTTCAGCATGGGATGAACTGAGTCGAGATAAGTGTGTGGTGTTATAGAGGTGGAGGTAAGCAGTTTTGGTAATGGGGCAGATATGTGGTTAGAAGTTCAACTCAGGTTCAAATATGACTGTTGTGAAGAATCTAACTCAGCCTCAGACTTGGAGGAGGATGGAGTCAAAAACAAAATATTGTGGATTCTGGAGACCTGAGATAAAAGCAAAAGATTGTTGAAGAAACTCAGTAGGTCTGGCGGCATCTGAAGAGAAATAAAATTAGCATTTATAGTCTATGAAACTGGTGACTTCACACGTGTCAAAGATGATTAAGGTGGAATTGAAATGTTAATTGTTCAGTGCACTCTCCACAGATGCTGATAGTTCAGCTGAGTTTCTCCAGCACTTTCTGTTCCTATTTAAAAGGATGGATTGAAAGGAAGTGGAATTTTTAAGAAGAGGCATTTTCACAATTGTATGATTTTTGCGACATTATTTAAAAAGAAATTGTTATCACTAATGACTTCCATGGTGACCAGAGGGTACAGATTTAAGTCAGTTACCCAAAGAGGAGAGTAAACAATTCTTTACACTGAGAATTGTTATGGCCTTGATTGGGTGGCAGGAACGATGCAGTAGTAACTTCCAAAATAGAATTGGATGTACACTGGCAGGACTGTGGAGAAAGAGCAGGGCAATAGGATCAGTTGTTTAACACTTCTGGACAAAAGATGCACTGGGTCAATTTTTTTTCACTATGTTGTAAGACTCAATGATATGATTGGTTATCTATTGTCTCACTGTGTCACTGGTCTGCTGCAGTGCGCTGTCAATCTGTTTGTAATTCAAACTGACATGTCTGACATCAGGTAGCATTTTATGATGATCACATTCTTGAATCTCCCCTGAATTCTCAGTATTCAGCCAAGATGTCAGCTCTGTTTCATTGTCTCATTGCTTCCATACTTCATTAAATTTGAGTTCGAATTAAGCAACGGAATGTACTTTCCCTATATCCAGACAATGTTTTAAAACTATGTTTTTAACCTTATTTGATTGCATTTCCGTTTAAAGAATGGTCATTTTAAGACCTAGCTCACAAAAGATATCTATTAGCGCATATCAAACATTGGACCAACAGGGAATGATTCCACTGAAGTTCCCATGGCAAATGTACTGTCATCCATGGAAATATATAATCAAGAGCAGCTTAGAAGTAATTTACATTGTTGAAATTTTCCTTACTCTCAGCTCATCTGCAATCACAATGAACAGGTGGGTCAAACCCAGACTCTCTTGCTATCATTGGTTTACCCCACAATACACAATGCACAGACTAAATCAGTCATTGAGACCAGTTATTAGAGATAAGAGAAGGTGGTTTGCTCAGTTGACTGGGTAGCTAGATGTGAATTGCATTCAAGCCAACAACATGGAGGTTGGTCCCTGTTCCAGCTGAGATAGGCTTGGGGTTTGGCTCCCCATCCACCTGTTGTACAAGATGATCATTCAGCAAACATTCGCCAAAGACCTGTCTTTAAACGTGGAATTAAAGATGACAAGAAATAACTCATTTTATATGGCAACTATTTGAAAGTGATTTCCCATGTGCTTTAACATCTTCTTTGGCTGATCCATGGGTACTTTCGTAGCAAGCTCACAGCTAACAGCAAACATAAATGCTCTGGAACTTGAACTGAAAAGCACAGTACAGTGTTTCACACTATGCTGACAAGCTGAAATTTTCATGGTAGGTTCAGCCCATTTTCCAGAGCAAAAGTAAAAATATTCACTAAGGAACACTTGTAGGAAAGCATAGCAATGATGAAAAATTGGAAGTGACACAGCTATTGTTGAGATGCAGTGAATAATTCCAGATGAGCCAAAGTATCAAAGCCTTGAGGTCAACAGCGCAAGTCCTATAGGAACCATGATATGCATTTTACACAAAATATGGGGAATAAGAGTTTTTTTTAAGCTCATCTAAATGTGATAGGTTGGGTGAGTGAATCCACGGATAAAAACAAATTAACTGCAATTATTTCCAGTTTGAATTTCCTATGACCATAGATCATGGAATCATAGAATCCCTACAGTGTGGAAACAGGCCCTTCAGCCCAACAAGTCCACTCTGACCCTTGGAGCATCGCACTCAGATCCCTAATCTGCACATCCCTGAACACTACGGGCAATTTAGTATGGCCAATCCACCCAGCCTGCACATCTTCTGTGGAGGAATATTGACTCTCTCGAAGGCAATAAACAATAACAGTGATAGTCTGCAACCACATGGGACCCTTAACCTAATAAAGCATTGTTCACAAACAGAAATAAAGCCAACAGTAAACCAAGAAAGAACACAATTAACTCAGACGTCCAAAAGCTTTTTTGGAGAGCTCAGTTTTAACAAGTGCCTTAAAAGGAGGAAGGAGAGACAGAAAGATTTTAGAAGAGAATACCAAAACTTAGGGCTCAGAGCGAAGAAGCTGAAAGTACTACCATTAATGTATTGGGGCAAAGGGGGTGAGAGATGCACAGGAGGCTAGTGTTGGTGAAAAGCTGAGTTCTCGGAAACACCAGAAAGAGCTTGGAGCTGAGCCAGGCTTCCTCTTGTACTATTGATTCAGATAGTGATTTTTGTGGTTCAGGTTTGGCTTCAAGCTCAACAGCTTTGGAATGATTTCAGAATGAATCTAATATCTGCATCAAGGTTGCTTTGTTCAATGCTGATTAGTGCTGCACTAACGTGGAAGGACATACAGTTGTGTGTTGTGCAAAATACAAAACAGAAACAAAACATTTCTGAGGTTGCCCATTTTCTACACATTACCAGTCAGAGCTAATGGGAAACTGTGTACAGCCTGTGGCAGAGTTTTACCTGTCAGCATGTCACTGACGAGTACGAGTAATAACTCTCAGAAAGGCATGCTGAGACTGCACCAACCTAAATGTGCCAGATGTCTGACATTAATCTACTGTGTAGTATTTTGTAACAAGTTGCTCACTCTAAAAAAAAATAAAAAAGGCATGTTTTCCATACAGGAAGACAACAATCTTCCCGGTAGCTTTATCAAATGGTTTATTACACCTTTCTGCCCATGAGTCTTTTGGAGATGGGCAATTGAGCACATTGTTAATGCGAGTGATGAATATTTTTCACCTGCTGTGTGAGCTGAGAATGCATGGATAAACTGAGGGCTTTCACTGGACTTGTGCAAGCAGCTATATGGAGCACCAGTATAGTTTTGACCACTATAAGAACTAAAAGGTTTATTTAAAAACCAAAAGAACTGCGAATGCTGTAAATCAGTTCTGAGGAAGGGTCACTTGATGCAAAATGTTAACTCTGACTTCTCTCCACAGATGCAGTCAGACCCGCTGAGCTTTTCCAGCAATTTCTGTTCTCGTAAAAGATTTAGTTGTTATCTTCCTCCCTTTCGCTTAAATCTGAAGTCACTGGGATTATTTTTAACGATCCGTGCAGTGGATGGCTATCTATTTAAACCTCTTTTAATGAATGGAAGTGGAAAAGAGACAGGATGAAAAGTGGGAAGTCTAGTCCACTGCCACCCAAATTGGACCAGTTGAAAATGATCCTTTGAATCTTGAATCCAAGCGCTTTAGTGTAAGATTATTGACACAAAAACACTGAAACAGATACAAGAAAGTCTTGGATATGTTTTTATTTCTGAATAGTGCTGTATAAGCCCGAGTCATACTTTGCGTCATGGTTGCCTTCCAGAAATTTTATCTAGTTCTATGACTGCCCAGTAAAGTGGTACCAAAACCAGAAATTGCTGGAGGAGCTCAACTGGTTTAGCAGCATCTGTGGAGAGAGAAGAGAGTCAATATTTTGGATCCAGTGATTCTTCTTCAGAATATCTTCTTCTCTGAGCCTGAAATGTTAAATTTGCTTTCTCTGCAGATGCTGCCACACCTGCTGAGTTTCTCCAGCAAATTCTGTTTCTGTTTCGGATTTCCAACTCCACAGTTCTTTGTGTTTTGTTGATTTATCCTAATGTTTTCAGTTGAAAGCCTTGATTTCAATGTTTAAATTTCTCCTAGTTCTCTCTAAAATTCAATCAATGCAAAATATAAAAATTACATTGGTATGGAATCTTTAAACATAAAACACAAGAAAAATCAGGAGCAAAAAAAGGCCATATGGCCTTTTAAAACTTATAATTTATTACAACAAATGTCTGTACCTTAACTTCCACCAATACTTTGAACACTCCTAGTGTTTGTTTCCTGTATTCTACAAAACAGATTGTACCAAATACTTAGTATTGAATAAAGAAGTTCTTCCTGATATTTCTACGTAAATCCGTGTTTGAGTAATTTTCAGCCATGACCTCTGGCATTACATTGAAATAATATTTCAGTTTTACTGTATCAACACCATTTAATATACATTTTTTAATGATTACTCTACCCTGCTCCTTGACAGTTTTCTTTCCAGACTGTAACCATCGGATTTCTGTCATCTCTCCTCAAATCTCATCTCTCGAATTTCCAACTTTCTGTGATGTAGTATCTTTTGCAATAAGTGTGGTCTGACTGGTATCTCAGAATACTTCAAAGCAGCCCCTGTAACCCTGTCCTGATCTAGTTACATGTTCTGACGTTATATTCAGTTTTTTTTTAAAAAGTGGTTTTGCAATGCTTATCCATTTCTGAACTTAACAATGTTAATGTTTGTTTGTTATTTGGGCTGTGCAGTGTAAGTGTTCTGTAAACCTTTTTCTGCATCCTGTGTCTCGATTGTTCAATCGGTTTGAGCATTGTCAGCAAATCTGATTTGGTTGGAGTCAGGGAGCTGAGACTATGCTGTGTCTATGACTCAGCTGTAGCAGAGTGAGTGAGTGGGTTGGAGCAGAGCTCGATGACATAACGCAGCCATTTTAAAATCATATAATCTGTCTTTACACCTCCATCATTAATTACTACGTTCACATTTCCAAAGAAAACTGGATTTTCTCAATCTGTTTTGTAGAATAGAGGAAACAAATGCTAGGAGTGTTCAAAGTATTGGTAGATGTTAAGATACAAACATTTGTTGAAATAAATTACAAGTTTTAAAAAGCCAAATGGCCTTTTTTTGCTCCTGATTTTTCTTGTGTTTTATGTTTAAAGATTCTGTACCAATCTAATTTTTATATTTTGCATTGATTGAATTTTAGAGAGAACCAGGAGAAATTTAAACAGTTCAGTGGCACCCATTTAAGTTATTGCTATTCAGTTATTTCTCTGTCTTAATTCTTATAATAGCTCCCGTTCATTTCCTTAGAATTGATTGCAGTCTAATGAAAATGTAATTGTCCGAATCAGACTTGTCACCAAACATTCCACACCACCCCCTCGAATGTTGCTGAATGCTTGACTTTTCCTGTGAAATTTCACTCTTGCTCTGCAATTTTTCTGCAAAGCTGACCAAATTTCTTGAAATACTCTTCAGCAGGCACTATATTGGAAAACCAGTGTAATGTTCCATTTAGCATTATCAGCTAGACCCATTTCTAGGGATGTGTGTACATTCTTTGTTAAGTAGACATTGTCTAATGCATTTGAAATGGATCCTAGATAAACTGTCACCTACACTATATCTGATTAAATAATGCAATCTGACCAGCACTCTATTCAATGTTATGTGTTTTATCTAGTTAATTATCTACAGTTTAAGGTGAATTATGTCGGAAATCATGGTCTAGTGAGTAAATGCAGCTCTCCAAATCCATTATTTATATATTTTACTTAAAGCACAAAATTTGGTCATTAACATTTTGTCTATCAGTTCATGTGAGAGTAATTTTTCGGCAGTATTGCAGCCATAAAAGACATCAGCTTCAGTTGAAAAAATGCACAAGCCAGATGAAATTTACTCCAGGCTGTTGAGTGAGATAAGGGAGGAAATAGCAGAGCCGCTGGCAGTAATTTTCAATGCCTCTGGCCACAGGGGAGCTACCTGAGGACTGGAGGGCAGCCAGTGTGGTACAGTTATTCAAGAAGGGCAAGGGATAAACCAGGAAACCACAGGCCAGACAGTCTGTTTCTCAAGTGGTGGGGAAACTATTGGAACGAATTCTGAGGGACAGAATTAAGCTGCATTTGAAGAGGCAGGGATTAATCAAGAACAGCTTCCTTAAGGGGAGGTCTGTCTGAACAGCTTGATTGAATTTTTCAAAGAGGTGACCAAGTGTGTAGATGAGGGCAATGCATTCGATATAGGCTACTTGGAATTCAGCAAGGTTTTGGTAAGATCTCGCATGGGTGACTCTCAGTGAAGATAAGAACCTGCGGGATCCAAGGAAATCTGACTAATTGGAAACAGAATTAGCTGAGTGTGACCAGAAGCAGAGCATGATGATCAAGGACTGTTTCTATGACTGGAAGCCTGTATCCAGTGGAGTTATTTAGTGATCAGTGTTGGGGTCCTTTAAGTTTATAAACAATTCATAAACATTTATAAACGATTTAACTTGAATGTGAGAGGATTGATCAGTCAGTTCACTGTGAATATTAAAATAAGTGAGGTTGGAAATAGTCATAGAATCATGGAATCTCTATTGTGTGGAAGGAAGCCATTTGGCCCATCAACGGCACAGCGATCCTCCGAAAAAACATCACATCCCCGACCCTATTACCATAACCCTGCATTTACTATGGCTAACCCACCCACCCTGCACATCCTGGGACACTATGGGACAAATTAGCATGGCCAGTGCACCTAATCTGCACATCTTTGGACTGTTGGAGGAAACCGTAGTACCTAGCAGAAACCCATGTAGGCACTGGGAGAACACAAAAATTCCACACAGTCAACACTGCTGCCTCACAGCATGAGAGACCTGGGTTCAATTCCAGCCTTGGGTGATTGTCTATATGGAGTTTGCATGGTTCTGCCTGCTCCTTTGTGGGCTCCTCCTGGGAGCTCCAGCTTCCAAAAATGTGCAAATCAGGTGCATTGGTGATGCTGACTTGTCCCTGTGACTGAAGATGTACAGGCTAGGTGAGTTACCCATGGGAAATGGTGAAGGGGATAGCTTTAGATTTCATAACAATATAGATGGGCTGATCAGCGGCAAATGGAATTCAATCCAAATAAATGAGGTGATGCGCTTTGGCACAACAAACAAAATAAGGGAATAAATTATGAACAGTAGGATCCTGGGAATCACCAAGGATCAGAGAGACCTTGGCATGCATGTTCCTTGTCCACTAAGCTAGAGGGACAGGTAGATAAAGTATTTAGCAAGGCCTATGGGAGGTAATGACCTAGTGGCTTTATTGCTGGATTGTTATTGCAGAAGCCCAGTTAACGGTCTGGGGACCTGGGTTCAAAACTGCAACAGCAGATTGTGGAATTTGAATTCAATAAATAACTGGAATTAAGATTCTAATGAAGATGATGAATCCATTGATTGTGAAGAAAAACCCACCCGGTTCACCTATGTCCTTACCTGGTCTGGCCTACACGTGGCACCAGACCCACAGCTCTTAACTTTTTGCTGGGCAATTAGGGATGGGCAATAAATGTTGGCCGAGCCAGCGACGCCCTCATCCTGTGAATGAATTAAAGAAAAATCTGTCTTTATTAGCTGAAGCTTAGGAGCAGGGGTTTATGCTGGTACTGTATAAAAGGGTGGTTAGGCCAAAGTTAGAGTATTGTGTGCAGTTATGGAATCACAGTATTGGAAGAAAGCGATGCACTGGAGATGGTGCAGATGAAATTAACCAGGGTATTCCCTTAGCTGGAGATTTTTATTTATGAAGAGAGATTGGAAGGACGGAGGTTGGAGCAGAGCAAACTAAGTTGGGACATGATTGAGATATATCCTGTTATGAACAGGAAAGACAAAATAGGCAGGAAGGGACTTTTCCTCTTGATGAAGGGACCAGTAGCTGAAGGACATAGATTTAAGGTAAGGGGCAGGCGATTTAGATGTGATGTGAGAAAAATTGTTTTCACCCAGAAGGAAGTGAGAATCTGGAACTCACTGCTTGTAAGGGTGGTAAAAGGCAGAAACCCTCACATTTAAGAAGTATTTAGATGTACGCTTGTGATACTGAGGCATACAAGGCAATGGGCCAAGTACTAGGAAATGGAATTATATTAGCTCGGTGACTGCTTTTGACCAGTGCAGACAGGGTGGCCAGAAGGCCTTTTCTATGCTGTAGACCTCTGAATGTCTTATCTCTTCATTGACATGAAATTTGGAGCTACTGATGAGAATACACAAGCTCAAAAAAACTGCAGTAGGGAGAAATGTAGGATGAATGAAGACATGCCTGCTGGTTCCAGATTGCTAGCCTTGGGTTGTTTACAGTATCCGCAGTTCTTTTGGTTTTTATTGGATTATTAACATGTGCCCACTGCAGTCCTCAATGTGCATGAATGTGCAGTCATTAGCTGACTCTATATATATCCAGGGAAATTTATTTGGCATGGATAAATTGCCTTTCCTAGGTTAGCATTTGATATCTTTTTGAGTGGTTCTTCCATTAGCTAATTTTCAGAGACGCCCACCCACTTTTGAGTACAGTATAATCCTTATGTGGTAATGCATAAGAAAATTTTGCAATGTGAATGTTAGTCCACAGACTGCGTTTTATTATGTCCTGTGAATTTTTTTTAAAAATTAGAGAACTTTAGAGCTGAAATCTGAGACTCCATCATACATCATATATCAATTGTTTTTTTTTAAGTACTTGAGGGTTTCTCATCCTTTAATCAATTTAACAGATATTTCCATTTACAAATTATTCACAACATTCCATTGAACAAGATTTGGAAGATAATTTTCTCGCAGCTTATTTACCTTCAGTGAGTCAATGAACAGGGCACTGCTGTATTCACATTTACAGTAATCTTAAAATTAATGATTAAATTGCATTTGAAGTTATTATTCTGATGCAAAAAAATTCTACTTTCAAAGTTTTAAGGTGGTGTATGACAATAGTAGCATGTTTTAATCTGATCAGCATAAAACATGGTCCTTCTGGAGTATTCAGGACAACACATTTTTCCTTCACACAAAAGCTGTTGTGTGTAACTGGTCACTCACCACGTTATTAGCAATTTCCAGAGCACTGTTGAAGATCAGACTGGTAATCAGGCAGTTCTGAGACTTTTCAGTCAGTTCAACAGCTTGGAATGGACAAAATGTCCGTAATCTTGTTTGACAAAGCGTTTTGTGCACTGCATTCTGCTTGATCTGTCTGAAGGAGATTTCAGAGGCAATCACATTCTTTTACAAAGGAACAATAGGCTGGATTTTATGTGTCCTCGCTGGATAGATTTGTGGTGGGGTTTGTACATCCTGCTGGTTAGCTCAACACCTTCCCAATCAGCTCTGAACTCACCACCATAACTGGATTGGGTGGGTGAGTGGGTGCCACATGGTTGCCCTCATATCATATTAGCCTGAATATTACCACAGAATCCCTACAGTTTGGAAAATAGGCCATTCGGCCCATCAAGTGCACACGGATCATCCAAACAGCGCTCCACCCAGAACCATTCCATCCCTGTGACCCTGCATTTCCCACAGCCAGTCCACTTAACCTGCATATCTTTGGACTGTGGGAGGAAACTGGAACACCCAGAGGGAGCCCACGCAGACAACGGGGAGAATGTGCAAACTTCACACAGACGGTCGCCCGAGGGTGGAATGGAAACTGGGTGCCTGGCGCTGTGTGGCACCAGTGCTAACCACTGATCTACCATGTTACGTGGTAATACATTGGCTTAGGCAGTCTGGATGGAGTGGACAGACCATTTATAATGACCTACACAAAAAAGAAGAAAGGATGGTGGGAGCAATGCCATGTGGGCGTCAAGGGCAACAACCCCCTCCCACCCCACAAACAGGCTATCCAGCTTCCTTGCAGGGGTTCAAGTAAATAGTTCCTTGAAAGTTGCGTCACAGTAGACAGGTGGTAAAGAAGGTATTTGGCACGCCTGCCTTCATTGCTCAGATCATTGAGTATAGAAATTGGGATGATGTGTTGAAATTGTACGAAACATTGGTTAGGCCACTTTTGGAGTACTCTGTATCTGCTGTAGGAAGGATATTATTAAATTGGAGAGGGTACAGAAATGATTTATCAGGATGTTACTAGGACTGAGGGTTTTGAGTTAAAAGGAGAGGCTCAATAGGCTGGGACACTTTTCACTAAATTGTAGGAGGTTATAGAGTGTAGGATCCTGATAGATATTTATAAAATTGTGAGGGGGATAGATAAGCTGAATAGCAAAGGTCTTTTCCCTAGGGTAAGGTAGTTCAAAACTGGAGGCCATAATTTTAAGGTGAGAGGAGAAACATTTTAGAGGGACCTGAGAGGCAACCTTTTCACACAGAGGATGGTTTGTATGTCGAATGAACTGCCAGAGGAAGTGTAGATGCCGGTACAGTTACAAAATTTAAAAGACATTCAGACAGGTACATGATTAGCAAAGATTTAGAAGGATATGGGCAGGGCACAGGCAAATGGGACTAGTTTAGTTTGGGGAAACCTGGTCAGCATGAATAAGTTGGACCGAAGGGTCTGTTTCTGTGCTGTATGACTCTATGCCTTTCCGAATCTGGTCTCTCAACCTGCTCTGCTCTGTTCTGAGCTCTAGGATCTCTCCTCATCATAAAAAACTCCAGGCCCTACCTTCTGATGGCAGCTAGGATCCACCTCGGCCCTTTACGCAAAATACCTGCAGCACCCTGACTGACTTCTGGCATTGTCAGGAGTGGTCGAGCTGCCGTCCCAATCAGATTGGTCAGCAGCTCCTGAGGGTGAGACGTCCTCCTAAGTGATAGGTGAAGGCCCCACTATTAACACTTCCCTCAGTGTTTCATGGCGGCGGGGTGGGCTTGCAAGAATCAAGTCAGCTTCCAGCCAACCTTCCTTTGGGAGGGAGTGGCCTAATATCCAGCAGATTGTTTCTTCCATATCATGCTAGTAAAAGTTCTTATAGAACAAGTATTAGTTTACTTGTAGCCTTCTGGTAACATTATAGCATTCCTATAAAAGGCAATATTTGGCTTTCTTTGATTTTCCCAAAATGATTACTCACGGTTTCTGCACATTGGAGTCCCAGATTTGATCCACCTTTGTCAGATTAGCATACTGGTCAGAAGAGCAGGCGAGGTAACTAAAGGGAAGGAAGAATGCTGAGCAGGGAGAAGGAGGAGTGTGCTGAAGATGCTCAAGTGAGGAAGAGATGTTTAAACAATGAAGGATATGTTGTGCATTTGTCTTAGCAAGCAAGAGTTAAATTTCAGGTGTGGCACAGAGGTCATGTGAGGAAATTATACAGATTGGAGAAAAGAACCACCTTAAACTGCAATGAGTTGAAGTACTTGTGTGAATAATGGAAGCGGGCTTACTTAAATGGAAACTCTTAGCCTCCTGTTAGCACAGGCAGTCTGATGTTCACACAGTCAATAAAAATAGTTAATGAATAAGAAAACACAGGGACAGCTTGAGGGGAAACCTTGCTCAGACCTCTGCCTTTTTTTCACTGAATAAAAAATACTTTCCTCTAGTTCCGTCGTTTATGTTGCAAAAGGTGAGAGATTGCGAGGACGGGAATGTCATCATTTATTGTACTATCCAGTCACAGTACCTAGTGCTGCAAAGCCTTGCAATCACTGATGTTGCTGAATGTATCAGAGAGACTTGTTTTGATTAATTGCCATGAACAGAGTTTCATATGGCACAACATGGTGTAAAATTGGAATTTAACCATGCATGTTCCATATCGTCAACATGGCGGATGTGAGAAGTATTTGGGGGAATATAGTTACGTGACACTGACAACTATTTTTCCAAAACAGCGGGAATGCTTCCAATCAGAAAAGTAGACTTGGCCCAGGATTATGTCAACAAAGTGCCATTCCAAGCATTCAAACTAGAAATCTACACCACTTAATGCACTCTCTTTTATATTCCTTATATAATTACATTGAAAATTTAAAGTGCCACCAACATGCATGGATACCACATACAATTCAGATGAAGCTGTTATTGGTGAAATCCAACAGTGTCACTTTAAGAGAATTTTCAAATCAAACAGGGATGTTTTTCATCAAAGCCAGAACATCCATGCAACATTAGTATTTGTTGAGACTAGTTTAATCAGAGAGCCACATTTACTGGCATTTCTCATGGTTGCCTCTGATTGCTTTGTATGCAAGAATTAAGAACGTAACAACAGTCAGATTTAGAGTAGGAGCAGAGCAGGCCATTCAGCCCCTTAACCCTGCTCCACTCCTCATCAAGGTCATGGCTGATCACAATTGCATCTCCACATCCTGCCTACCCTTAATAAGCTTTCATCCCCTTGCTCAACATGAATCTGTCTATCTCTCCCTTAAAAATATTCAGTCACTCTACTACCACCAGCTTTTCAATATTTCATCTAACATCTGTTTTTAATGGGTGAGCCTTAATTTTTAACGACACATGCAATTCTAGATTCTCCCATAAGACTAATCACCCTCATTTACTTGTCATCCTCCCAAAGGATCTTAATTATTTCAAACCAATTACCCCTTACTGCTCTAAACTCCTGCAGCTACGAGTCTACCTTTTCCTCCATTTCCTCGTAAGGCCTTTTCTGATATTAGTTTGGTAAACCTTCTCTGAACTGTCTCCAACTTACATCCTTCCTCAATTAGGAAGACCAATACTGTGCACAGTCCTCCACATACAGTGTCCTACATAACTGAAATGCATCCTCTATTTTTGCATTCAAATCTCCTATAAATAACATTACATTAGATTTCCCAATTACTGCAGTACCAGCACACTAACCTGCAATTCATGCACAAAGACACCCAAATCCCTTTGCAACTCAGAGCTCTGAAATTTCTAACTATGTGGATAATATACTTTTTATTTTTTATGCCAAAATGAATAATTCCACAGTTTTCCATATTGTAATCTATTTGTCACATCTTTACACACTCCCTTAACCTTTTTATCTCCTTTACCAACTCTCCTTAATCCTCTTCACAAATTACTTCCCTGTCTTCATTTTCTTACATTGATTGACTATCCCGTTTGCCCTGCACTACACCTCACCCAGGATGCCAGGCTCTTTATCTCACTTTTCCAGCCCAGTCTTTTGTCCTCCCCATGCTCCTGCACTCTTCCGTATGCTGATCTACTCCAGAACCCTTCTTCATTATTAACTTGCCCGTGGAGCTGCTGAGTCTTTGGGCAAAATGACATTCTCCCTCTTCCCTCCATTGTGCGGTACAGTTAGACAAGGAAATTAATTGATTTTCCGCTCTATTGCACAAAACTTGATTGACACTTAACACATCTTATGATTGTGAACAAGTGTCATAAGACTCTCAAGTGCTGCCGACTTTATCCAAGAGCAGAACTTCATTAAAAACTGTTTCACACTAATGTGTATTCATGGCATGCCAGTGTACCACAATTACCTCAGGCCGGAACAGTGCTCAACATGTTGCAAACACTCCATCTTAACCCATTGTCAAGAAATTGAAATTTTATATATCCCACCTAATTAAGTCACCCCAAAGCCAAATCACGTGCTCTGGTATGGTCCTTAAAATCTCTCCTTTGATATCAATGCAGATAAAACCTAAACAATGCAGGTCTAGGAGAAACAAGACTTTGTGATAATACAGGACTGTTGACAGCATCAGGAATTTGACAGCCAATTAAATATTTTTAAAATGATAGTCACTGATGTAAACTAGGAAATACTGCAGCTAGTTGGCACAGACCACACTCCCATAAACAATGCGATAATGACTGGATAATCTACTTTGGCAATAGTCATTGAGAGACACATATTTGGTAACATACAAAGGAAATCTCCTCAGTTCTTCAAAGCAATGTCCATGGGATGTATCACTAAACTGATCAGAGCTGGTTTAATACTCCATTTCATAGGCAGGAACTCAGAGAGTGAAACTTGCCCTGAGAATTGAACTAGAATTTCAGATTTTCTCCAACAGTTTCCTGAACCAACAAACCTCTCACTGAGTGACATGAGTGATGCCATTGAACCACATCTGACACCCACAGGTATTTTGGGGCTTCAAAAAGTACAGGCAAATAGACACTTGGACCAAACTCCAGATTCCAGTTTAAGCACAAGTGTAGCCTTAAATCTCTGTCACTTGCTTTCCAGTCGGCATATATTAGCTGAGAAAATCTTACAGTATTTCCAGTGAAACTTCTAACAACCATTTGAAAACCTTAATTTATTGAAGGCAGATGTGGAACTCTGTTTTAGTCCTGGCTGCAAGCCTAACCAGCTAAGCATTTAAGCTTTTCTGCCTTTGCATCTCCAGTTGTGATATACAACCTCAAAAAAATTGGTGACATCATGTACACTTTACAGCAATGACCAGATTTTGGCTGGCATTCAGTGTCATTCATGATTTCGAAATTTGTTCTCAAGTTCCCACTGCTCCTCCTGACACCTCTGCATGCCTGCAGCAGGACATGTGATGGTCTTTCTGAGCTTCTGACGGAACTGAATGGTAAAGCATTCAAACCACATTGGGAATCAGGACACCAAAGCCCCCACTGAAAACGCAACCTCCAGTTTGGTTTCATGGTAGGGTGTTTTTGTTTTACTTTTTTTCAGATGGTTCTTTCAGTGGGAGATGGCGTCAGAAGTTTCTGGGATAATAATGGTGCATTTGTGGTGCCCGTCATTATTTGTTTGTAAGCCAAATGCAGTAATTTTGCAGTGAACATTTCATGCAGTACAATTGGTAAAATGAAGTGTCTGATTAACATCGGAAGTCATGCAAGGTGCACCATTTCAGCAATTTTTGGTCCAATCTCATTCTCTGTTTTGGCGCTGTCAAAGTTTTGATGTCACCGATGCCCAATTTTTACAGGGTAAAAAGAATGGAAAATTGCACAGCGGCTGCAGCATACAGCTTTAAAACTCCATTTATGCATCACGATAAATGTACAGCTTGGTAATAAATTACTCTGCATTTTATCTGGATTATGATTGAATAAGAAATTCTATCAACTATGGCAAAAAAAAGTCAGTTTGCAAATCTTTCTTGCCACAGCCCATTTAATCACTCATTCAGCCACCTGAAGAAAATAGCAGGGGGAAAAGCATGTGTATTTATATACCAACGTGATTAGACTTCTGAATTCCTTCACACTTGAGTCAAAAATCTACAAATTGCTGTTATTAGGTGAAATTTGACAGTGGGTTATTTACGTTGCTGAGCAGAACAAGATGAATGGCTGTGCAAATGTTTTTGTACTTTTGCATTTAAATGTTGCAGTTGAAGAGGAATTCAGCATACTGGGCATAGTATCCAAAAGGTGAATGAAGGATTTGGTAAGATAGATAGGGAAATTTGATTTAATCTGATGGTAAAGAGGAGCATAACCTTAAAAATAGAGCTAGGCCACTCGGCAGTGAAGTCACTCCTTCAGGTAAAGAGGAATGGAAATCTGGACCTACTCCCTCAAAAAGCTGTTGAGGCTAGATCAATTGAAAATATCAACATGGAGGCTGACATTTTTTTGTTCAATAAAGACTTGAACTGATGTTGAACCAAGGAGAGTAACTGGAGTTACATTGCAGACAATGTTTTAAATATCCTCTCGTTGAATGTGGGCAACTCAGGCAAGGCCAACAATTGTTCCTGTTCCCTAATTGCTCTTGAAAATTAAATAGTTGAAGAAGTTAAATGGCTTACATACCTGCTGCAATGGCTGGAAATGCAAGAAGGTATTTTCATGTGATTAACTTGCAACAGAATTGGCAAAATGCATTCAGGCTGTTGGGAGATGGATTGATAAAGTGAGCATTCACTGTAGCATGAAAAGAGGTTGCCTTCCTTAGGCTGCAGTTTGTCTTAGCTAGTGAGCAAAGCAGAGAATCACGTATTTACTTATATATTCAGTGCTGTGCCTGAAGAGAGATTGCTTGATGCAAGATGTCAAAAGTTGAAAATGTGTTCCATTTTCTCGCACTGTTAGTATTGAGAAACAGACAAATTTGTTAATAAAATAAATAAATTGCAGAATATATCTGGGGTTGCCTAAATTGATTCACTGCATCAAATTTTTATTTTTGATTTGAGATGGGATTCCGAACTCAGGTTAATCAGTGTTGGTAAATGAAGTCCCATGTTTTGTGTGTCTGTCAAGCATTTCCAGGTCAGATATTAAAAGAATACAGGTCTTTCAACTATGCCGCAGCCATGCACCTTAACCCTAATCTTAAACTGCCTAGAGCAGCACTGTGGCTCATTTAATTTCACCAGTAACCCAATGGCACTCCTGAATAAAGCTATTAATCTATTGCTTATTGCTGAACTGTAGGTAGTTCTGTACTGTGTGGATTTGTACTGAATTAGAACCAGACCAAGTGAACACATTACAGGTTTAAGAACCTTATTTGTGTTGGTTGAGGAAGAGACTCCCTTTTTTCACTCTGAACTGAATAGAAACACTGCACTTTTGTGAAAGGACCATCTTGCAAATCTCAGCACTTGCCACTCTTCATTCAATCAACATTTTACCCCTGGCATTAGCAGCACAAACAATTGATTGAGATAACAAGGCGTAGAGCTGGATGAACACAGCAGTCCAAGCAGCATCAGAGGAGCAGGAAGGCTGAAGTTTTGGGCCAAAACATCAGCCTTCCTGCTCCTCTGATGCTGCTTGGCCTGCTGTGTTCATCCAGCTCTACGCCTTGCTATCTCAGATTCTCCAGCATGTGCAATTCCTACTATGTCTCACAAACAATTGATTACCTGTTTCATTTGAGTGGAGAAGGTGATTTTTGTGAAGTACTCATCGTTTATCATACATGAATTACAAAGCTGGCCTAACTCCTGGAAAAAAAAGTCTGCTGTTCCCATTGTGCCATCTTTTTACTCATTTTGAGTAAAATGTATCATTTATAAATCTGGGAGATGCTTTCAATCCGACATCACTACCAGACTTAAGGAAACACAAGCCTGTCACCCAATGCCACTTTGAAACTACAAATCAAAGTGATGCAAGCTATGATTTCCCATTGGTTTTCTGCCACACTGCAAAGCACAGCATATGTATCAAGCTGTAGTTTGATACTTCCTAATCACTGGAGTCCTTTAAGGCCAAGATGCCATGGAGATATTCTGGATCAGTAGACTCAAGCTGAAATTGACCAGCCATATGAATTAAGTTCCTGCCTATCTCAGTCACTGACACCAGTGGAAAATATATAGTTATTACTTCCTAAGATGTTCTTATTGTTGGGTCTCCACAATTAGGCATTCGAACACAGGTCACAAAGCCAGCAGCCCAAACACCGGAATTACCCAGAAACAGGATATTTTTCTCTCCTAATACCAACCCGCAACAGAGTAAATGCAGGAATGAAGAGGCCATGCTTGAGCTAGTCAAATAGGACTTAACATCGGACAGTATCTGCAATAGTTACCTGTGTCCATTGCAGTGCATTGAAATCTGCACTCCCTCGATCCTCCCTATTCTTCAGACTCAAGGCTGCCCACTCCACTAGTTGGGAACATTCTTGTTGCTATCCCAGTTGCTTTTATTGGTTTTGATCAGAAGGAAATGTTTTTCCCTGTCTGCCTTATTGAAGTCCAAATGCATGCTCTTTTCCTGCAAGAATCACTCTGCAACTTTTAAATCTTTAATGTTTCTGCCGATATCGATTGTAAGGATTTGTGCCATGCAAGCGTTCCATATCCCATGATCTGAAGCCCTGGTCATTTTGATGACGCTGGTGATGAAGACGCAGTGTGTGACAGAGGCAACTTGTGTAAAGGAGTTGATCACAAAATATGGCAGGGTCTCAGTCCTGAAGATACAGGGTGCTGTACCTGTAGAGAAATTGCCAGACAGCGAACAAGACCAGGTTCGCTCTCTGCATCAATAACTGCATTGGTATAATTTTAATGGCGTGGTTGACCAATCATAGCAATCAATTATTCCACAAAAGTCTCACACCGACATTTATAATACAGAAGGAGGCCATTCAACTCATCAAAATCTCTTGTGTCAAACAATTCAAAACTGAATTCCTCTTCCATGCTTTCTTCCCCAGAGCAGTGATTTTTTCTGTGCTTTAAAAATATTTTCAACATTTTCCTTAAATGTTAAAATTGACTCTGCTGCCACAACTTTGTGGTAAAGCAGTCCATACTTTAACTAACTTGTGTAAAACAATCTCCTAACCTCTCCCTTTCCTCTCGCTGTGAAGGCAGTTCCCCTGCTTGCAAATGGGTTCTGTTCTTGAGTTTGTTCACAAATCAACTTGTACACAAGTTGGAACACAGTGCAGGACAATATAAAACAGCTGTTCACAACTATAATCACTCGTATGTCAGACCTTTAAAATTACACTCCTGTATGGGATTGTATTTAAAAGTATGAATGCTCATAAGTAGGTGTCTGGAAATCGGAGACTTCCTGTAATGATGTGAGGGCATTCCTATTTGTGGATTGCTTTGAAATCCAGAGATAGCAAAGTCACCTGTTCATCCCAAGCTTGCTGCATTTGATAGATGCCATATCTCCACTTAGTCATAAGCTGTGTTCCAAAATGTTATTTTCAATGATGCCACAAGCCTACTAATTTTTCTGGAATCTACTTATACCACAGTGCATTCACCATTATAACAACAATGCAGAATTGACATTGATGAAGATGATTCTGCAGTGCAGCACAGACAAAAAGTACCTGCCTGGGAAGAATTGTATCTATAATTCTGACCTCTGTTCTGGAAGGTTATTAGCCCCCAGGATGGAATGTATTTTTAAAAAATTGAACCTTGAAGGATCAATGGAAGTATCACTCCAAAATACAACAGGAGATGACTTTACCTTTATCACGATGTTCATGATACACTCTCAAACCTTTACTTTGCATAATTACCGTCACTATGTTGTCAGAAAGGTAAAAGCTGTCCAGCATTCCTACACTGAATGAGTGCAGGAACAAGTTCAGAAAATATCTCTTATATTTTCATATAATCCTCTTACATCACTGATATCCACTGTAGCTGGGCTACAAGTAGGTCCTACAAATGCTACTGTGTAACCAACCAGTAGAGTGATATCTCAAGTTAACATTTAGATATTCTCACTATCTGAAAGGAAAAAAGTCAGCTCCATTCAACAGCTCTCTGAAAGGCTATCATAGAAATTATAAATTAGCACATCTTTTGTATACTCTATAGACTGTACATTTTACAGTCATCGTCTGTACACAATCACATGTTTGAACAGTCGGCAGCAAATAATGTTTTTACTGTTAAACTCAATTGGTGAGAGGGCTAGAGTATAGTAAAGAGTTACATTAGGGGTGCAGGTTCAATCCCTTTCCTGGCTGTGCTAGTACATGGGGGCTGTCTTTTTGTTTTATCCGTGCTGGATATGGAGTGGCGTTCCTCAAGTCATGCATAAAACCACTTGTCTCTTTAACAGAGCGAGATGTTTATGGCCCCTTGTGGACTATGGCTAATTACCTCACTTTGGTAAAAGAAAACATTATAATTTGATAGATTGTGTCACAACAACACTCAGTAACTGAATGTGTTTTGCCCAAATGAAGTAGTCTACCTTGTACTGGGTCACTTGTAATGAGTTGTAATTGTTAAATCAATTATTCTGTTAATTATGTTGCAGCTTCTTGGATATTAACATTGTTCAACAAAATATTTTAACAGGCGTTTTCAGTATCTAAACACTTGAACTCCAAGTATTATTTGCTTAAAAAATAAGGGCTAATCAAAATTTGCACCTTTATATGAATGCTGACCAGTTTAACGTCACAACCATTTGGATGAATAGTTTCCAGTTTTCGTATGCTAACCACCAAACATTGAATTACTCTTTATAGATAAAAATTTCAATTAATAGCATATTTTGCCAATGCATATATTTTGCTACCTGCATTCATGTAAGTGTTCATCATTGGATTATTAGACCAGATTTCTCTTTTAAACATTTAAACTGGTTATCTATTGATAATGAAGAGGAAGCTCTGATTTTAGTTCAAGATGGGAGTTGTGTGGCTGTGTACATATTGCAGATCTCAGTGATGAGAAGCCTAGAAACTCCTAACTGTTAAGCTACCTCTATTATGATCCTATTAGTGTCCTACCCAACCCAGTGAGAAACAGCAACAAAGTGGGTTCAGCATAGAATGATTAAACAGGAGAATTCACAGAACTTTCTGGGCCTCTTCTGGACTGGCTTCTCTTCCTGTTTGGTTGCTGTAAAGGGAAAACCAGAATGATGGCATCATCAGGGTATGATCTGTATCTTTAACAAAGAACACAACTAGCTTCCAGTGGATGTCCATCTTGTCTGCTGTAGTTGCAGACAAGGCTCATGTGAGCAATTAGGTGGATTTAATATTGACCCTCATTTGACAAATAGAGGTCTGCTTAGCATCCTCCCATGGGCTTACCTTCTTTAAATTTGAGATATTGGGCCACGATAGGATATCAGGTGCATTATCCAAAATGCTGGAACTACTAAACAATGTGCTACGTAAATTAGGAATGTTTTAAAAGCAACACTGTTGTTTCTTTTTTAATCATGCTGGGATTTGAATGTTGATGAACTGTCTAGCAGTAATTGTGCATCCCTTATTGACCTTGAGAAGGTGGTTGAAAGCTATTTCTTGAATCAGTGCAGCCCATATTGTTCTGTTAGGAAAGAAGTTCCCGGAATTGGAGCCAGTGAAATTGGAAGAATCAATATATATTTTCAAGGCAGGATAGTATGTGTCTGAGGAAGGAACTTGCAGAAGGTGCCATTCCCTTGTGTCTGCTGCTGTTATCCTTCTAGCTGAGAGAAGAATTGAGTTTGGAACGTTCTATCAAAGGAGACTCACTGAGTTGCTGGTGTAGATGGTGCATGCTGCTGTCGGTATGTACTGATGGTAGAGAGAATGAATGTTTAAAATAGTGGATGGGGTGTCAAACAAACAGATCACTTCGTCTTAGGTGGTGTTGACCTTCTTGAGTGTTGTTGGAGCTGCATTCACCGAGGCAAGTTGGGAATGGTCCAACAAACACTTGACATGGGTCTCGTACATGCAGGCATAATATGGAAGACAGAGTTGAATTTATTCATTGCAAAATTATCAGCCTTGAACTACTCTTATAGCCACAGTACTCCTGTGGCTACTATAGATTCTGGTCATCAGTAACTCCCACATGATGTTGTTTGCTGCACCATTTGTAATGGCATTGAATGTCAAGGGGATGGTTAGATTTTCTCGTGTAGGAGATGCCACCATCTAGCACTTGGTTTGATGTGGAAGTTACTTGATACTTTCAGCCCCAGCTTGAGCATTTCGCAGGTCTTTCTGGTTGTGGGCTTTAACTACTTCAGTATTTGAGGTACTGAATGCTGTATATTCACCGATGAATATCACCACTCCTTTTCTCACGCTGGAAGGAAAGTGCTGCTCCCTTTGCTTGCTTTATGCGATTTTGAATGTGGCAGGAGTTGGAATGATAGGTAGCAGTAGCTCGTCGGAGCTTCTGCCAGCCCTTTGAGGGATTTATAGAAAGCTAACAGGCATGTAAGTCCCACTACGGTATTTAGTCATTTAGAGGCCAAAATAAAGCTACAGAAAATTGTTGCCATGGGACACTTCCTTGATGAAAACATTTAGTGATGCCCTTGGGATTAGGGATGGGCAATTAATACATGCCTAGCCAGGGATGCCCACATGTTGTGAGTGGACAAAAAAATACTTAGGACCATATCTGTAATGAGATCTGGATCCAAGTGACCCCTGGTAGAACTAAAATGATCATTTGTACGTAAGTTATTGATAGCACTCAGTGACATCTTTCATAATTTTACTGATGAGCAAGAGTAGACGACTAGGGTGGTTTGAGTTTGCTCAGCTTTTTATAGACAGGGCAAACTTAAATAATTTTGAGCATTGCTGGCTAGATGCCAATGTACTAGCTACACCGAAACAGTGTCGCCAACAGCACAGCTAGTTCTTGAATCTTAGATACTTCAGCGACGGTGTTCTTAAGATGCAAAGCCTTTGTGATATCCAGTGCCACCAACCCCATCTTGATAGTTTATGGACTGAACCAAATTAGTTGAAGACTGGCAATAGGAATCTCAAGGGTAGGGTGAGATGGATTGTCATCTCCACACGTCTGTCTGATTTTGGTTCCAAATACTTCAGGTTTGTCTTTTGCTGGGTCCCTCCATCATTGAGGATGGGGATACTTGTGAAGCACTCTTTCTTGGTTGGTCTTTTTATTGCTCACTAACACACGTGACTGGATATGGCAAGACTTAAATCAGTTCTGTTGGTTGTGAGATCATCAGAATCCTGCTTACAGCATACAGCTTCCACTGTTATAGTCCTATGTTGTCACTTTACCAAGTTAGCATCTCATTTTTCAGAACGCTTGACGCTGCTCACGCGCACTCCTACACTCTCGTCAAACCAGGGTTATCCACTGGCTTACTGATAATGATGCTATGAGGAATTTGCCAGACATGACGGTACGGATTTTTACTTCCAACCAATTCACAGCACTGAATCTATCCTACTTAACACAGTATTGACACACATAATATCAATACAGGAGTTTGTCTCCACAAGGACTGTGTAGTCACCGTTCATACCAATGTTACCACAAGTGCTAGGTGAAGCCAGTTTTTATCGTATTAGAATAATCCTGTAAATCGGTAGACGAGATCAACTAAATTTTCCCTACCTTGTGATAATTACATCTGTTTGGTAACTGTCTTTCTACGTAACTTCACATCTAAAAGAAGTTTAGCATGCCTTATTGCCATTTGTCACTACATCCTCATCATTCTGAAAACTCCAGTGCAGCTTTTATTCATGTGTTGCTTCTACCTTGAAATGAGCCAGGATTAGTCCATGTACATATTTTAATGTCACTCCCCATACTTATTTCGTGAGATTTTGGCAATATCTCGGGATTTGAAATGACGGAAAGCAGTATGTACTAAGAGCTCCTTTGAAGGACTCATGGAAAAGTAACAGGCATCTGAGTTCTGGTGCAGTATTTTTTTCATTTAGAGGCTAAAACAAGAACAAAAGGAATAAGGAGCATTTTATCTAAGAAGGAGCAACCCACAGAATTCTTAACACACTGTTCCTCGTTCTCAACTCTCCTGTGACCTCCCATGTAGTGCCTGTTACAAATGGTTAAACCAGATTGTCCAGAAGCTCATAATTTAAATAAAATTCAGGGTCCTCATAAGCCAAATGCACTGTTTATCCTCACAATCACCAGAGTTGTTGAATTAGCAATAAATATTTTGAGCTTTTATCAAAAAGCATTTTATGCTTTATAACCTTTTCCGAGCAGTACAGTTGTGAAATACTTTGGCTTTAGGCAAGTGTATGCGTAATTTGTCAACATAATACATCTCTGAGATCTTTGTAAGAGATTTTAAAGTATTAAGTGGTAACCAAGAATGACTATTTTTGCATATTAATGTAATATCCAGGAGCAGTAGCTCTATGAATATTTTTGACAGCTGCTAAATAAGCAAAATATTTGCATCATTCAGCTAATTATTCTACTTGGGCTTACTGTCAAGCGAATCAGAAGAAATGTTTGCTGAAACTTTTAACTCTTTTCAGGGCTAAAATACTTCTTCTCTAGTGTATATTTTTTAATTAGATATGCCCTAGAACTAACTGATGGTTACAGGATTATTCTAATACAATAAAAACTGGCTTCACCTCGCACTTCCTAATGAGTCAACATCACATTTTCCTTAAACCCAGCAAGAACTGCAGATGCTGGAGTCAGAGACAACACAGTGTGGAGCTGGAGGTACACAGCAGGCCAGGTAGCATCTGAGGAGCAGAAAAGCTGACATTTCGAGCCGAGACCCTTCTTCAGAACTCATTAGGAAGTGCTGGGTGAAGACAATTTTTATTGTATTAGAATAACCCCATAACTATCAGTTAGCCATAGGGCATGTCTAATTTAAAATAAACAAGCATTTACAATGGAATAAAAGCATTTTTCATGCTAGAATGTGCAATACAGCCCTGAAAAGAGGTGAAATTTTTCTGAGGAAAGGCCTGGCTCGAAACGTCAACTTTCCTGTTCCTCTGCTCCTGCCTGACCTGCCGTGTTCCTCCATCATATTTTGTTCACCAGTTTTTAAAGTAATGAATCTCCAGTTTATGGTGGGTTAGGTAATTCTGTTATGGAAAAGCATGAATGCATGTAGAGAGTGTCGAGATTTTGTTTACAAGAATGCAGCATCTTTGTGTGATCTAAGTGATAAGGCAAAAATCCTTGCAGTTTGCTTTTCTGCTCAATAACGTTAAAAGTACAACACGCTGGGCTGGGTTTTGCCTCCCCATTACGTGTGATTTCATGGGAGAAACATAAGATATTATCTTCCCAATCACCTCTAAATTTACCCACCATAATGTGACCTGCCCAGCAAAGTTCAGTGACTAATTACAGGACAGTTGAGCTTATTGCCAAGCTAATTTTACTCTAAAAAGCCCCTTTGTTTTTGTTCAGCAATTTAAAAGTTATTTTTCGACAGCTGATCGCTGGCTTTTGCTTCTTTTTTTAATATTACAGGGATAATTCCATTTTCCTGGTGGAGATCCTTGCCTGGATAGAACACATGCTAACGCGAAATAATATGTTTAGTTTAATTTCAATATGATCATAAAATGGCATGCAGCCAATGCTCCAATCCACTATTGCCCATAAGCGATAGCAAGGTCAGAACATGCCTTCAGTAATGTGCACATAGTGCACAGGGAGCTGCACAATAAGCCACTATTAAGTATTTTGTCCCTCAACCCCAGGTAAAACAGTTACTCTATCTTGTTTCCTTGACATAACATGCCAAGGGATGCAATAAGTGCTGAATTATCTTAATGGTATTCATTGTTATTGAATATCCATGACAGAAATGCCATGTCAATCAGTATTCCCATCTCAGTGAATCTCTGGGGCCCATTCCAAACAGAAAACAGTTTGTTCTGTGCAGTCAACCAATTCATCTGGCCACTGGGGAGGAAGACTTAATAAAACATCACAGGAAGTATTAAAGCCTGCTCTCCCCTAAATTCTTTAACAGTTTGCTCCTGCGGGAAAGGGATCGTTTTTACCTTAATGGAATACTGACTGATAAACGTTTTGAATTTTTTTTTGTGCGACGGAACCTATTCCAGAAGTAAATAGAAGTCTTCTAATTGACAAATTTATATTGACACTAAAATGCTTAAGGGCAACAGATAGTAGGTTAATGCATAGATGAATGCAAAGCTGTTTGCACGTCTCTGTAATAGGACCAAGAGCATAGTGTTGAACCTTACAGATGATAAACATCACTGGTCATGGATTCGTGATAATGTATATATAAAATATATATTCACATATATTAATATATAATACTGCAATTAAGCAAAATGGATGGCCCTAGCTTGCTGATGAACACCATTCTTTGTGAAACACAATTATTGTACAATTAAACATGAGGAGGATTTAAATTTTAGCCCGAGAAAGATTTTAAATTCTCTTTGCTTATATAATTAGTTAACTTGTGAGCCAAATCCAGCGAAGTTGGGGGATATATGTACGGAAGGTGATGGTAGATGCCAGAGTCAGTTCATTAATTGGCATCAGTGGGAGGTGGGCTCGAAGTCACTCTCTTGGGTAAACTAATCCAGTTGTGAGCGGCATTTTCTGAAATCAGTGATCTCTAGCCAGCATTGCTGAGCAGCTGCCTACTGAAAGTGTCTTATCAAAGTTGCTGTAATATAAAGGGCCAGCACGTGCACCATAGCAGGAATCATCTGGTTTGTCTATTACTCACCTACTACATGCACATTTAACTCCACAAATCTGCATGCTTGTGTCCCAATGCTAATCAGCATAATGACACAAATAATTGTGAACAACTGTCCATATATCGATTCCAAGAACCAGTTGGTCTCCTCACAAATTTTGCTGAAAGCAACTGAGCATTTAATCTCAAAAGTAAGCATTTTAAGACAATGACCAAGCAAAATAATCAGCATCCTTGGTGGCACAGGGGTATGGTTTGCCCAATGATACTCATCATGACATGCAAGTGCCAATGTTGGACTGAATGGACAGAGTCAGTGGTCACAGTACACCAGGTTAGAGTCCAACAGGCTCATTTGAAATCACAAGCTTTCAGAACATAGCCTCTTGGTCAGGTGAAATGAGAGAGAAGAGTACACAAAACTGAAAATTTATAGGCAGAGAGATTAAGGGCGGAGGGATCAAAAGATCATACAAATGGTGTGACTGGAATGTCGAGTAGTAAGTCTCTGCAGGTGACCAGGAGGATCAGATGGTGTGAGTAAAGTGTCAACAGCTGACTAACAAGCGAAGGGATGACCTATAATCCGATGAAATGAGGCAGTGAGATAATTACAAAGAATTAAAAATAAGGTGTTGCTGGAGACAAATTAAATGCCTGGAATAACATGATAGGCATAAGAGCCACATGTCAAGGATCTAACCAAAGTAATAAGTAATCCAAAACTGATTAAGGTAGAGCGATCATAAAAATTTATCCAGGTGATGCTGTCAAAACAGATCAATAAGGAAAGTTTTACAGATACAGAACACTGTGTGGTGGGATCAGTTGTAGTGTGACGTGAACTCAAGATCATGGTTGAGGCTGTCTTCAAGGCTACTGAACATCGGCTATCAGTTTCTGCTGGGTGGTTCTGTGTTGGTATATATCTCAAAGGCCTTCTTGGAGGACACTTACCCAGTGATCAGAAGCTGAATGTCATTGACTGCTGAAGTGTTCCCACACTAGGAGGAAACATCCCTGTCTGGTGATTGTTACGCAGTGTCCACTCATCTGTTGCCGTAGCGTCTAAATGGTCTTCGCCAATATACCATAGTTGCCTGCAGTGTATGAGGTAGACAACTTTGGCCAAGTCACATGAGTGTCTACCATGTACATGGTGGGTGGTGTTCCCATGTGTGACTGTAGTAACTGCAACAACGTTCTCCTCCTCAACCTCATGAGAAGACAGGCACAGAATACGACCAATAGAGTACTCTTTGTCATCCAGTACTAGCCCAGAGCGGAGAGACTACACCATGTTCTTTGCAGCCTTTGACATGTCATCAACGATGACAAGCATCTCGCCAAATCCATCCCCACAGCTCCATTTCTCGCCTTCAGACAACAACCAAAGTTTAAACAGACCATTGACAGTGGCCAACCTCCCATCCTTCAGGAAAACATTGTCTACAGCACCACACAATCCTGCCATGGCAGCTTCTGCAAGAAATGGCAGATCCTCGACACGGATACTACCATTGCACGTGGGAATGCCACCCACCATGTGCATGCCAGATAGTCATGTGACTGTGCCAGTGTTGTCGACCTCATACCTGCAGGCAAGGATGTCCCAAGGCACGGTGTATTGACAAGATTGTGCTACAATAATGGATGAATGGAGACCGCGCAACAATCGCCAGACAGGAATGTTCCCTCCCAGTCAGGGAACACTTCAGTGGTCAAGGACATTAAGTCTTCGATCTTCGGGGGCGCACCCTCCAAGACAGGCATCAAGATACACAGCAATGCAGAATCACTGAACAGAAACTGACAACTAAGTTATGTACCCATGAAGACAGCCTCAGTTGTGATCTTGAGTTCATGTTGCATGTGAACCCACCATACTGTTCTGTATCTGTAAAACCTTCCTTACTGTCCTGTTTTGACACCATTACATTGGTAAATTGCTATGATCTCTCTACCTTAGTTAGTTTGTAGAGTTTTGGATTACTAGCTACTTTGGTTCGACCCTCAGCATGCGATCTTCGCCAATATACCATAGTTGCCTGCAGTGTATGAGGTACCTTCAACAAGAGAACTTTTAATGTCATCTAGCCTCTTTGTCAAAAAGCAATTCCCTTCAATTCAGTCTGTAGTGTATCTTACGGCCAAAGCACTACAGCATACTCATACACAGTATTCAGAGGAGGTGAATCTTCATTTCAATCCATTTTATAGCTATCATGTTATCCCAGTCATTTAGTTTGTCACCTGCACCACCTTATTTTTAATTCTTTGTAATTATCTCACTGCCTCATTTAATCAGACTATAGGTCATCCCTTTGCTTGCTATTCAGCTGTTGATACTTTACTCACACCATCTGATACTCTTGGTCACCTGCAGAGACTTAGTATTCGACATTCCAATCACACCAATTGTATGATCCTTTGATCTCTTCGCCCTCGATGTCTCTGCCCATAAATTCTGTGTCTGTGCACTCTTCTGCCTCACTTCACATGACAAAAGGGCCACGCTCAGAAAGCTTGTGATTTCAAATAAACCTTTCAGACCATAGCCCTGGTGTCGTGTGACTTCTATGAGACTGATCAGTTTTCACATTCACGGGCACTGACACTGTAAGACCTTCAAATGTGTGTGTCACTGTCTTTGGGAGCAACAGCAAGTAGGAAAGAGTAGTGCAGGCTATTAACCAAGTTTTTTTTTGACCAGGTCCCGGAACATAAAGATAAAATTGCCTGTGTTATTCAAAATAATAATGTTATTTCATTATCTTGCTACCTCCCCAGATCAGAACGAACATTTTACCTGCATAGAGGAATGCCGGATTTTAGGTCACTCAGACAGATGTTGGATGCCACGGGTCGCCGTAGCAAGCCGTGCCAAATCGCCCGAACGTGGAAAAAATGTTATTGCACTGTCGATAGAGACCACCACTGTGGACTCTGAACCCTATGAGAATGGCAGCTCAAAGAGAACTTTTGCAACTTTTGGCAAAGACCCCAGGGATCGCATCACTGAGAATGATAAAACAGATTTAAAAGGAAAGA
Organism: Stegostoma tigrinum; assembly: GCF_030684315.1. Classification (NCBI taxonomy): domain Eukaryota; kingdom Metazoa; phylum Chordata; class Chondrichthyes; order Orectolobiformes; family Stegostomatidae; genus Stegostoma; species Stegostoma tigrinum. Next base: position 59,291,434 of record NC_081368.1, on the reverse strand, counting down.
GGACATTTGATCTACCCATCTGTAGCCCGAAAGTGAACGGCTCAGTCTCCAGCAGCCAGGAAACCAGTAATGGTATTGACATTTCAAGTCCTGCCAGCACACCTGTGCATTTGGGCAGCCCCTTGTCTAACAGGCCTGCAGTCACGTACTCTGTGATGCACTGCCCAGTAACGTGTGATCTCGACCGACCTTTCAATCCGGCCTCCTCACATCTGTCAGAGCCAGGATCCAGGGAAGCAGACTCAGAGCATGTCCAAGAGATCAACCACGTCCTGCACGATTGCAGGGAAAAGGACTCACCAGGCATTAAACGAATACAGGACATTGTGCTGTGATCAGTGGGCACCACCCATAATGCAGATAAATATTAACACCTTGACAGTTTGTTTCTCGCCTTCCTTCAATTTCATAAATGGCTGTATTTAAATGCTTTTTTTTCCTAAGTGTACTTTTTACTCCCAATATTTTTTGACATTTTTCACTGGCATAGACAGAGTGGGGAAACTCTTAGCATTTGACCTCCCATGCAATTCCAAAATTAAATTCACCAAAATCAGATCATATTAGATCAAACTACATTCAACCAGAGACAAGATAACAAGTGTGAAGCTGGATGAACACAGCAGGCCAAGCAGCATCTCAGGAGCACAAAAGCTGACATTTCGGGCCTACACCCTTCATCAGAGATGAAGACCCTCTCTGATGAAGGGTCTAAGCCCAAAACGTCAGCTTTTGTGCTCCTGAGATGCTGCTTGGCCTGCTGTGTTCATCCAGCTTCACACTTTGTTATCTTGGATTCTCCAGCATCTGCAGTTCCCATTATCTTTTTCATCCAGATACAGTTGTTTCAGATGCATTGAAGGGCATTCTGTGCAGGCCAGTGTAAGTTATAGCAAGCTTCAAATTGTAAGTGTGGCAGATGTTGCTTACATCTTCAGAAGCTGCACTGAGAGGACTGGTCAACGTAAAGTTAATTTTCAAAAATATGGAAGGTAAAACCAGAATTCAAAGTCTTCTAACTACATTTCATGACTTATTGCTTATTCCAGTTTTGTAAGGCAAGCCATTGTAAGTTTACATCCCACAGAAGTACTGTAGCTTCAGCTGTATTAATGGCATTATACGGTTTTTGTTACGCGGATTCTCTTCCATAGTCTTCCCGTATGAAGTGAGTGACAGTCATTGTGTAACTTGTAAAAGCACACCAGAACTGGTTCAAGTACCCAGTAGCACCTCCAACTACACCCTATACCCCCACTTCTCATCCTGACATGTAACTCAAAGGTCTGAGACGAAATGTTCTGTAACAGAACGCTATTCCTTCTCAATAGAGGAATACCCCTCTAGCTTGCAGTATGAGATATTACATTTGTGGAACTGACAGCACCACACATGAATGGCGAATTGCGTTCCATTCAATCAGGTGCCTATGTCTTATAAATATCCCCTGTCTCTGCGAGCCATAATTACACTCATGATACAAGGAACATGCTGAGAAATATCAGCACTCTCACTTTATAAATAAGAATTTTATATTGATGTATTAATAAATGTAAAATGTTGATTATTAGCATGGGTACAGAGACAAAACAGTACCCATTCCAGTGAAGCAATCTGATATATACTGTTGGTGTGGCACGTTGCTGAGCTTCTTTGTGTCTTGAAGTACGTGGCATCATACCAGTTGCAGGGCTGAACTTATTCCAGAAATTGAAAGCAGGAAAAGAAAACATTAACTATTCGAATAATTATTGATTTGGAATTGATCCTCATGGAAACAGTCCATGTACTATTTAAATGCTGTAAAACTCTTCAAAATATTTATTAAAATTTTAATGTCATCTAGCCTCTTTGTCAAAAAGCAATTCCCTTCAATTCAGTCTGTAGTGTATCTTACGGCCAAAGCACTACAGCATACTCATACACGGTATTCAGAGGAGGTGAATCTTCATTTCAATCCATTTTATTCACTTTTGTTATGAATTTCCTGTTTTCTAAATTAAATTCCAATTCCCACCCAGCAAGTGAGGGACCGTGCCATACAAGGCTGATACACCCACTTTGAAAACTTTTCTGAGCTTGTCAATGGTTGTAAATCTGAAATTATGAACAAAAACCTGCACTAATTGGTTTATTTTTTTAAATATTCGTCAAAATTGAAGTATTCTAGGTCCAGTTTTTATATGTGTTTAGTTGTTCACTGAGACAACAACCTAAGGATGGCTTCTACAGGACAAGCTTTTTGCCACAAATTGACCTGTTGATATTTGGGATGTTAGTTAATTAGGATCAACAGGTTATATAATTAGAAAAATAGGCCCTGTGATCACAACAGCTATTAGTTGTGCCTTCAAGTTGTATAACTTTGTACTTTCTAGTGATGAATAGATCACTAATGTATGTTCTGAGGTGTATAGTTGGCAAGTCAATGATTTTTTCGGTGGTATGGTTAAGGGGAGGTGTTAATAAGAGGCAAATTGTATATAAAAAAATCTGAGGAGCTAGCAGCTGCCATCCCTCAATTTGTGCCTGTTTTTACAACTTTGGTAATGGTTAAATCTCCAGATCAAGTCCTAATTTTTAAAGGTTTGTTCCTTTGACACTGTCTGCTGTTGACGTCTGAACTGTCATAGTGTTAATATTTGTAAATTTGAGTACATTTTCAGGGTGGCCATTCATTGCTAATGCATTTAATTAAAATGTTCTGCAAGACTGATCCCCATGTTTACGATCAGTTGTAAATCTTGAATGAACTCAAAAACCTTCAACAAGAGAACAACAACAAAATAAACCACAGGGACTAGAGCAGCACAGTAGAGTCCCATTGGCTGCCTTCGTGTTTTTAGTCCAAAACTCCCAACAGAGACGAACAATCAAAAACCCACTTTCCAGTGTGTACAAGAAGGTTTATCAGTTTAGAGGCAGGTCACTTGGATTCCCAGCAACCATCATCAAGGTTAATCAATTGCAATTCTTCACACAGCGCTTTGCAGAGAAGTGAACTGCTGTACCATTTCTGCCTTTGAGAGCTTGTCCAACTCAACCTGCCACTGTCTGTAGTACTCAATTTTCAAAACGCAATGTTTAGTACCAATCAGAAAGGAATGGTGGTGGCAGTGACTCTAAGCCAGGTAAAATGGAGCAACACAGAAACCTGGCGACAAAGAAATCACCAAGCATCAGAGTCCAAGTTGAGAGGGAGGAGTCAGCTGTTGGAGGTCTACCTGCCCTGATGGTTTTATGAATACATATCATGTTGACCAACTGCAGAAGAATGATCATGGAAAACTAAGGAAGGAGCAGTTAAATTTTGGAAAACTTCTACAGCTTGCCTACTGCTTGCAAAACTCTAATTAATATAATTCCTACATTGCTTTGAGTAGTTCATTTTTTTAATAAGTGCAATGTCCGCCAAACTCAGTGTCTGTTGATCTGTGTCTCTCCAGTTTATCTGTCAAGTTTCACGCTATTTCCATCCATATGATGGTCCATTCTGTAGCAGTGATAACTGACTCACAACATGCAACTCTTTGCCTTTGTTAGTTTCAATCTGAAGATCTTTTGCATCAAGACGTGTAGTTTGATGAGTGGAGCTGTTTCTATCATTTTAAAGGAGGGCCAACATCCTTTTATTGGAATATACATTTTATATTAAAGATCCTGGCAGGCATAATGTAGGTGGGGAGGTCTTAAGTGCAAAAATGAATAATGTGAGAACAGTTTTCCTGGTTAACCCTTTGAGGACTAAGGTAACTATATGTTGCATTAGTGATGGTGGTGGGTTTGGGGCAATTTTTAAAGAAAACAAATATAGTATTAGATTATACTGCTTTTCCAGAGAATATTGTTCATAAAGAAATGTTCTTGTGTTTGTGAAGTTATTGTAACTCACCTGTACGAACATAGCTATATTCCTCCAAATTAAATTCAGTGTTATAGATGTGGGAACAAGTTTGTCAGTGCTTTGCAAAAGTATAAAAGGAAGCCCAGTTCTCAGAGGGTTACACTTATATCATTCCCTAGTACTACCTCCCCCCACTCCACCCCCCCCCCCCCAACCTCCCAGTTGTCTTGGTGGCATTTCACTAATTAACATGTTATGTGATGATTGCTTTATGACTGGCAAAACAGGCTATTTCAGTAAAGAGGCTTTGTCAGAGATTTAAACATGTTCAAATTGCTCTCACAAAACAAAAACTTAATTACAGAATGGAACCACAGTCAGCTATCATCAAAAGCAGACAGACGTGCCGCTAAAGTTGAAGCACAGAGAAAGATAACAATCGCTCACCTAAGTTCAGAGTTGCCATTCAGAAGCATCTGATAACACTACACACACTGGTCATTTGCCAAAAAAAGCTCAATGGGAGCTTACAGCACAGACTGTTTTACCAGATTATCTGTCAAAGATTGTGTGAAATAAGATAATGCTGTATATGCATATATGTTATGTACATTTTCACAGTGAATGGTTCATTGTAAAATAAGAACCACATTTCTGTATATTTTATGATAATATAAAGCAGCTTTATTAAATTATTATAATGTTTCAAATGATGGACTGTCAGCATTGTTTCACCAGTTCCTATGTTGATCTGTGGGCTTTTAACCCTTTATGCCAGCAACAAGTTGAAAAGCATTTAATCTTGACAATCTTTTGTGCACTTCTGACCCAAGAATAAAGTGTTTAGGTTCTTCATTCCCAGTCTCGGAAGTAGTATTTAACTATCATGAACCAGTTAACAGAGACACTGAGTTCCTCAACAATTTATTATTAAACCAGGAGTGTGGTTTCTTTGAATTGAGTGCTACCACATTCTGTTTACCCAGAATGCTGTCTGGTTTGCACAGCTCACTGCTGCAAATGTAATTACGAGACATGATCTAACCGTCCTGTTTTGCATAACAGACAACACCTACTCACTTAATGGTTCGTGACTCTCCTGCACGCATCTGTCTTTCGTCAGCACTGACTGCTGTTTCTCTTGCACCATCTTTCTGTCCTCACTCTTAATTTGTCTGCACTGGTTTCCACTTGGCATTTTTCTTGAATGAAGGTCTCTGATGTGAACAGTCTTAAGCACTAATACAAGGTGATCCCTCAGCAGCTCTGAACACGTTCAGTGAAAACTGCACAATAGAACACGTTAGAGGCAAAAATGATTAGATTGATCTCAATACTGTTTCAATGACACAAGTACCCATTGGAATGAAACAACACAAGGTGGAGTAACATTAAAATTATGCACCCTTTTGATTTGCAATGTCAGATTGACCATACTGTCAGGCAGGACACACACAGTGTTCTAATAGTACCCACTTCGCATGGAAGAATGTAAGTAAATGTGAAGAATTTACACTTAATGCAAACTATGCATGGTCCATTGGAAGGACCATTCTGTTCTTACACTCTTGCCTTTAAAATAAAAGGAAACCGGCATCATACATCTCCTGCATCCATAGTATTTTGCTTTCAGTGTATGGTGTACCAAGAATCTTCTGAAACTAGAAACATATTCTGCCTCAATTATGCATCCCTGAGCCAATGATTTTCCAGATTCTGAATTATTTAAATTCTCCACACAGCCTTCATTTGGAACAAAAACAGATTTGCTGGAAAAGCACAGCAAGCCTAGCAGCATCAGTGGAGAGAAATCAGAGTTAATGCTTCGGGCTGAGTGACCCTTCCTCAGAAGGGTGACTGGACCCGAAATATTAACTGACTGCTGTACACAGATGCTGCCGGACCTTCTGTGCATTTTTCCAGCAACTTCTGTTTAGGTTTCTGATTTTCAGCATCTGCAGTTCTTTTGGCCTTTACAAGGAAGTGTCTTTTGGAGAACTGGGGTATTGTTGAAGCAGATTTCAGAATTATGCTGTATAATGGACCAACAATAACTTATAGGTTGCCTGCTAAATCTTTAAAAACAACTTTTTCTCATGTTAAACTTATCTCTTAAGCCTAGGCAATCTATCAAGCTCCACGAGATTACATTGGCTCTTGGCTTATTTAAACTTTAAAGGGCATTCTGCAATAATATAATATGCTATGTATTAGGAACAGCCAAAGCATTCATACAAGGGCAAAATACTGCAGATGCAGAAATGTAAATTTTAAACAGAAAATGCTGGAAATACTCAGCAGTTTAGGCCGCATCTCTGGGGCAACAGCTAATGTTTCTGACTGATAATCCTTCATGAAAACTAACTGAATACCACTAACCTGAAACATTAACTCTTCAGTCTATGTGACTGATGAGTAGTTTAAGCAGTTTTCTATTTTTATTCTGCCTATCTTTCTGCTTAATCATGCTGATATTCTGCCATACCCTGATTGTTATTTCAATGTGCTTACCTATATATTGATGGATATATTGTACATGCAAAGCTCCCCATTCCCAATCAATACCAGCAGAAAATTCCAGAAGTTAGAAAGGTGAGTGGGAGATACTGGATCATCTCCAAGTGCACTTTCTGCCCACATCCACTTCAGGTCTTCAAGTGGACCCAAGAATCTTAAAGCAGAAATGAGGATTTCAGGAATGAACAGGATGCATGCCAAGGTAGGAGAATATTGCACTAATTAAAATATTGACTAACTAAGGGTCCTGTCTGAAACATGAACACAACTTTGTCACTCAGAATCAACTGTTTTATGATTGCAGTAATCTCTGTTCCTTAAATCGTTTGTAAACCACTATTGTAAAGTGGTCCTCCAAATCAAATGAGTGAACAATGAGGATTTGAATCCAATGAAAATTTTCATTACCTCTTCTTGCCAAATCAAATTTGTTCAGTTAGCTTCAGTGCAATGCACTCCCTGTAGCCAATTTAATTCCTCATCTCAGAGTCAAGCTACTTGTGGGTGAGTGCTGGTCTCCTTGACATTGCTCCACTCCCCGTCTGTCGAACTAGCAGTGAAAGGGAACTAAGATTGATGGTGTAAGTAAGCAGTTCAATTCAGCATCAAGACCTCAATCTAGTTCTCAGCTCCAGTCACAGCAGTGAATAGGACAGGCCACCCATCAAAGAAAAGTTCAGAGTTAAACAACAAATTAAATTGGCTCCAAAGTAAGTGCAGAGTTCATTGTGAATCTAGCACTGGCTATAGTCGGGATTCTGTTCTCTCACCACAGTCTGACTTACTGTCTTTAATGCTGTGTTTTTTTTAATTGTCATCTGATTTTAAATGGACTTTTTTAAGAGGTTAACTGATGGATTTATATTCTTTATGGCAATACAGCTTTTGACAATATGGTGAAAACAAATTTGGATTAAAATAAACTGTAGAAGTGCAAGATAAATGAACGCAGTAGCACAACTCCCTCCTCTAAAGTGAACAATGTAAAATAATGGTGCTGAATGCTGCTTTTAAAGAAGGATTTTGTTCTAAGTTGTGTCTTTTAGAATTATTAAATAGGTACAGCAGTGAAGGACATCATTCAGCCCACGATGCCAATCCTAGGTCTTGAAAAGGACAACTTACCTGTTCCACTGTCTGGCCATTATCCAGTAGCCTGAAAATTCTTTTTCTTCGGATATTTATCCAAGTTACCTTTAGTAGGCCCCCATTAGTGCAACTTCTTCCAGACTCCAGATAAGCATATCAGAATTCACCACATTGCATCATTTCTACTTTTGGCAATCATCTTAAATCTACATCCTCTGGATCTTGACTATTCCACCAACAGGAGCGTTTTTAACAATCTGCTCTTGTCAGGAGGGCCCCTTATTTCAAAACTGTCAAATGGGTAGACGCTTGACCTTCTCCAATTAAGACAGCCTTACCATTTCCAAACTACCTCTTTAACTCAAGTTCCTCATAAATCTTTTCTGCACTCCCTTTACTCTCTTCGCAAAGTGTGCTGAACAGAATTGAACACAATATCCCAGATGAACTGGAATGAGGGTTTTAAACGGGTTCAGTGGACTTCCTTGGCTTTCATTTTATGCCGCATTTATAAAATCTAGGCCCCAACATGCTTTCTTAACTGTTTTGTCAACCTGTCATGCCGTTGTCAATGACTTGTGTGCATGTAGCCTAGGTCCCTGCCCTGCCGCACTCCTACTATTATGGTGTCCTTTTACTTGCTTTGCTCTTCAACCAAATATATATGTCTTCATATTTACTACATCAGATTTTGTTTTCCACTTGTCCATGAACTCGGCCAGCCTGTCAGTGTTCTTTTGAAGTTTACCACTATCCTGCTGAAGTCTTCATGGTACTTTCAGGATCTGTGTCATGTGTAAATTTTGAAACTGTGTGCTGTAAATCATTAATATAGTTCAAGAAAAGCATTGGTCCCAATACTCACGGAACCCATGAAGCTCACATCTAAACTATGATCTATCATCTCTCTCCATTTCCAGTCATGCAACCTATTCTATCCAACCTGCCAACTGAAAGCCATATTTGTCCTGAATTATCATTTCTTAAACTTTTTTCCACATCTGAGGTTAAACTCACTGACCTGTAGTTGCTCAGTATATCCTTGTAAGCTTTTTGTTGAGCAAAGGTAGAACATTTTCAGTCTCACAGACCTCTGCCATTGCCATTTGAATGTTTATGGCCAGTGCCTTTGCATTTCCTGTCCTTGTTCCTTCATTATCTCTGGATGCATCTCAGCCAACTCTGGCGCTTTATGAAAAATGAGCAAAGCCAGCTAATCCAATAATTCTTCTTTATCAACTTGTAGCCCATTCAATGTGTCAATTATCTTTTACTTTTCCAAAGTAAAATTGGTTGCAAAATACTTGTTTAGTATTGCAGCAATGCTCCCTGACTCCATGCCTAAATTTAATTTATTGGCCTCATTCGTCCCTTTTGCCACCCATTTCCTATTTATATGCCTATAGAATACTTCTTGATTTCCTTCTTCGTTATTTGCCAGTCTCTTTCCATATCCCTCCTATTTACTTTTCTATTTTACCTCTGAACATTCTATATTTAGGTTGGTTTTCAACTGTATTGTGCACAGTAGATCTGTAATGTGCAAGGCTTTCACCTGAGTATCACTGTAGTTATCCAGGGAGCATTTGATTTGTCTGTCAGAGATTCCCCTGATGGGCACGTCCCTGGATTATACACACAATTTGATGTTTGAAGACAGCCCGTTGTTCCATTGTAGTTTTGCCAGGCAATCTTTGTTCTAATTTACAAGGCCCACATATATCCTCATACCACTGAATTTGGATTTTTTTTTCACAACTCACCCCTATCCATAGCCAACATAATGATGCAATGATTCTGTCCCTCAAACATCCCATACAGACATTTAACCCACTTGATCCCACATGCTTCCTTTCTCATTGAGCCAAAAGTGTATTGATGTATAAATCCTCCTCAATATAATTAACAAGGTCTTTGCTAAAATACATGTTCATCAATATTCAGAATTGTAGAGTGTGTACATTTTTAGACTGGTTTTCAAAACAAGATTTTCTGATTGATTTCTTATAACAACGCCTTAATCGTTCAAAGTCAACCTGATTTTCTTTTAAAATATTTTTTTAAAAACCTAGCACTTAACTGCCAGTCATCTTTAACCCATGCATTATCCATGCCAATATTTATGCCAATCGGATCTTACTTGCCAACCAACAGCAATCACTTATCCACAGCACAGGTATTGTCTTCGCTTTGGTATTTCTTGAAAATTGTGATGACAACTCGATGAAAAACTTTGACAGAGCATCTTTTTTCAGCAGTACTAAAGTTCCATACTATCAAACAATTAACTTATGTAAAATCCTTCGATTTTTGTTTCCTGAAAGATTCAGGACCTTCAATGTTACTGTTTCATCATACATAGTTGAAATTTATCCTCTAACTGCGTGCTAATTATAATTAGATGGTAAATTATCAAATTGGCTTTAACTTTTTTTGTGTATATCTGCTAACTAATCAATCAATCATCAAAAACAAAATGCTGTGAATACTGGCAATCTGAAATACTAGCTATAAATGCTTAGCAGGCCAGGTTGTACCTACGGAGAGAAACAGATGCTTCAAGTCAATGATTGTTATCAGAGTTGCAAGTTATGATGGAAGGCCATTGACTTGTAGTTGTTAACTCATTATAGACACTGTCTGACCTGCTGAATTAATCAATCTAGCTTTACTTTATAGCTGATTAAATTAGATTAAATAAAATACTTATCAGAAAAGTCACTTCAACTTGACTTCCTGATCTGTGGCAACATTTAACTTCTGGGACAACTGCGTCTGTTCTCGTTCTCAACTCCTGCTCTTTATAAATCTCAGCTCCTTTTCCACTTTGTTGAACCTCCACTTTGACCTACAGCTCCAATCCCTTTAAGCCTCTGTGAATGTGGTAAGTTCTTTAGAAATAGGTTCAAAAGCTCCAGCAGCTTTTTCACATTGTTATGCTCAGGCTGAAAATCACAGATATGCAGTTTCAGCACGTTCTGGTGGTGTTCATGTCACCCTTTTTGAGGGCTTAAGTGGTATCTCCATGCCAATGAACACTGTCGTTCGAACGACAAATCATGCAGCCACAAAAATATATGTTACAAAGTCAACATTTTTGATCAAAACACTGAGATAGCTTCAGTCATATTTTTGTTTGATCTTTTCACCCTCCCCAAGCCAGAAGTTATAGAAAGCAGCTACAGGATGTAGAAATATATTCGAAAAATTTAAAAACAGAATATTGGCCCTGACCTATACATTTAATGTTACATTTTTTTTCCCACTGAGCTGTGTGGTATGCCAGTTACAGGCTTCCACTGTACAAATGGGATCTTTACTCTATTAAGGAGCTGACTCAGACCCAATCCTTCCAAATCAGCAGTCTCAAAGAGCTCATATTGTAAAATGAATGCTAGTGAATGACACATCTCTGAAAACAAACTATAGTGAAGCTTTTTGCCAATTATTGGTGCCTCTTCCTATCGGCGATAGCGGGAAAACAAATATAGGTTCCTCTATTCATCAGCATAAATAATGGGTTCTTCTGTTTTTGAGTAATGAGCTCCATTCCTTTACTGTGCAACTTACCAAGCTGACATTGTACAAGGAAATATGCCTCTCAAATCATTATCTTGAGGAACCTGAATCAAACCAGGTATTTGGGAATTGTTACACTTTTGTCTGTTCTCAGACTCCACTGTCCCACCCTGAGTCATAAATTCCAAATCAAAACACCTGAGTGCATGATCCAGGCCTTCAGTGTAATACGCTTGTTCATTAATTGAAGGCATGGCTGACACGGCCAACATTTATTGCTAATCGCTAATTGCCCTTGACAGGGTGCTGGTGAGCCATCTTCTTGGGGTGCTGTAGTACATATGGTGTAAGAACTCCTATATTTTTGTTACAAAGCACATTGCACGATTTTGACACAGGCACTGCAGGAGAGGTGGTATAGTTCCAAGCCTTTTTGGTGTGTGGCTTGGAGGGGGGAGTTTTCAGGTTGTATTCCCATGCATCTGCTGCCCTTGAAGCTTTAGGTGGTAGAAGTCACAGGATTGGAAAGTGCTAATGAAATAATCTAGCTGAATTGCTACAGTGAATCTTGTAAATGCTGCACACTACTGCCACTGTGCATTGGTAGTGAAGGAGTAAACATTGAACATTGAAGGCAGCGAATGTACTGAAAGGGCCATATCCTAGATCGTATAGAGCTTTTGAAGCGTAGGTTGATCTGAACCCACCCAGGCAAGTGAAGATTCTTACTCCTGACTGGTAAATCATAGATGGTGGACAAACTCGAGGGAGTCAGGAGATGGTACAATCTCCAGGGAATTCCAGTCCACAAGCTGTTTATGCATCTAAAGTATTTATACGGCTGCTTGAGATCAGTTTCTGCTCAAGTCACTTCCTTAAAATGTTCATTGAGTAAGAAACCCTTGTTTATTGAAGCAGCATTTAGATATTAATTTGCATTGCCATAGTCCTCCAAGCTATGGGCCAAAAGCTGGGAAGTCGGATTAGTTAATCAGATCTTTGTCTACAAGTGCAACATGATGGACCAAATGGACCCCTTCTGTGCTGCAAACATCTATGAATCTACGTTGGTAAATCCCATCATGTTTAGTATGCAGGAGGCATTAATGATATTACTGTTGTGATGGTCAAGGTCTCTCTTGTTGGAAATATTTCAATGCATTGTGATGTGAATGTTATTTTCTACTATCACATAAATTTGAATCTTAAACTTGCTGCACATTGACATGAATTGCTTCAATATCTGAGAATGATTCTGGGTATTGTGCAATCATTTGGTGAATATCCCCATTCTGACCTGACAGTGGAAGTTAGGTCATTGGTAAAGCAACGAAATGGAGTTAGGCCTCGGACACTAGAACAATGAGGAGCTGTTGTAGTGCTGTCCTGGGATTGAGATGTTTGTTCTCCAAAAACCACAACCATAGAATCCATACAGTGTGGAAACAGGCCCTTTGGCCCAACAAGTTCACACTGACCCTCAGACCATCTCACCCAGACCCATCCACTTATAACACACCTAATCCACCTAATGACCAATCCACCTAGCCTGCACATCTAAGGACTGTGGGAGGAAACTGGAGCACCCGCAGGGGACACACGCAGACATGGGGAGAATGTACAAACTCCACACAGACAGTCGCCTGAGGGTGGAATCGATCCCGGGTCCTTGGTGCGTTGAGGCAGTAGTGCTAACCACTGAGCTTCTGTGCTGCCACATATTTCTTTGTATTATGTATCACTTCAAGAGCAAAGCGTTTTCCCTGATTACTACTTGCTCCAGTTTTGTTAGATCTCCACGAACATTTGGCGAAATCCAGCTTTGGCAGTTACTCATACATTATCGCTGTATGTTGTCTGTTTTGATATCAAAGCTATCCAAATCTGGAGCTGAATGTCTCTGCTGGTAACTAAGCTGAACATTGTCGACCAGTATTGTGGTGTCAGAATTTCTAGGTAGTACTCTCAACAATACTTTCCACAACTTTGTTGATGATTGACGGGGCGACAACTGGTCAGGTTGGATTTATTCTACTATTTCTGGTCAGGATATATCTGGGCAACTTTCCACTTTGCCAGGTAGATGTCACTGTTTTAGCAGTACTGAAACAGCTGAATAAGGGACATGGCTAGCTCTGGGGATGACTCGCCAGCATTAGAGCCAAATGTTCTCAGGGCCCACATCCTTTGCTGTTACTCAGGCATTAAGTTATTTCTTGCAATTGCAAAGAGTGAATCAAATTGTCTAAAGACTAGCTTCTGTGATGCTAGAGATCTCATGAGCAGTCTGAGATTCAATTTGTTTGCAAATGCCCCAGATTTGTCTTTTACACTGATGAACTAGGTTCCCTCATCTTTGAGGTTGATGATATTTGTGGAGTCTCCATTTCCAGATAGTTGATTAATTGCCCACCCTGATTCATAACTAGATGAGGGAATGCTTACCTATATCTTTAGCATGTTGCTTCCAGTGTTCAGCATTCAAGTAGCCTTGTGCTATGGTGTCACTAGGTTGGCAGCTCAGTTTTAGATATGTTTGGTGCTTTTGGTGTGCTATCCATGAGGCTGGAACGCCCAAGACATTTAAGATGTTTTCAGACAAGGACTTGAAATGCCATAGCATACAGGTTGTGGGCCAAGTGCTGGAAAATGACATTAGCATAGGTAGATGTTTGATGACTGGCATGGAGGTAGTGAGCTGAAGGATCTCTTTTCATGCTGTAAAAATTCTGTGTCTCTATCTCATATTGAACATTTCGTTAACAGTTTACAACAAATACAACTGAAGGAATCCTGGGCCATTTCAGGTGGCTGCTAAGAGTCAATCAAATTGCTGCAGGTTCGAGTCACGTGTTGGGCTTACCATATCAGCAGGAAGTTTTCCTTTCCTGAAGGACATTAATGTGCCATGTATAAAGCCAACAAAAACACTGATGGGAGTATAAAAAGAGCATAGTTTTCTGGGCAATGTTTGCTTTCAATGTCAGATGCTCTGACAAGCATTCTCTCATTGCTTGTGAGATCTCATTGTGCAGAAATTGTCTGCTATGTCTCAATAAAACAGGGGTGTGGACAAATGATGGCAGTCAGGTTCTGAAAACTATGTGGAGAAGCATAAAGTTATCCCCTTTTTCCTTCCCAACTTCTAGTCCAGGCTGGTGAGTAAGCAGATTGGCCTCCTTCATTTCAATTACACATATTATTGCAGCGATAGCAAAACAAGATGATTGGCTAGTTAAGGGCCTCAATTTCTCCAAGGACAGCTGAGCTGACTGCCCATATGTTATGGGGAGCAGTTAAGAGGCATTGCAAATGTGGTGGAGAAGCGACCATTCTATTTTATATGCAACTTCCTCCCCCATTCCACCAACACCACCCCCTCCCCCCAAGTCTCCCCACCAACACACACACAAACACACACACACACACACACACACACACACACACACACACACACAATACAACCAGCAGAGTGGGCAAAATTTATCAGAGTTTACTTCATTGTACCATGAATCATCATTTTCTGGAGCAGAGGAAAAAGTGAAAGGGAAAATTGAAGATTTGTGGAAGGAATCAATGAAATGTATCAGGACCTATCAGAGTGTAAGCAAATAAAACAGGGAATATGCCAGAATCAAATAATTGACCCGAGTTCTAAGAACAAACACAGCATGGGCAGCATCCCTTTCTATTGCTAGTAGGCACAGCTACAGAAGCAGATATTTTTCAAACTTTACAGTCCCTATCTAAAGACTTGATACTTTAGCCAGGAGGATAGTAGCCCATGTCGCACTGAGGAATGCTCCACAGTCTGGATGAGTTCAGCTCCAACAACACTCGCAAATCTCAACACCATCCACTACCTTCAATGTTCAATTCTTCAACCACTGATGCACAATGGCAGCAGAATGCATCATCTACAAGATGTACTGCATGAACTCACCAAGACTTCTACCAAACCTGTAAACTCTACAACATCAAAGACAACAGGTATGTGGCAGGATACACAACCTGCAAGTGCCCATGTACACCAGACACCATCTTTACTTGGAGCTGTATTACCATTCCTTTACTGTTGCTGGTGAAATCCTGGAAATGTGTGTCTACAGACACTTTAGATGTGTTTGCACTTCATCCACTGGAATGTTCAAGAAAGCAACTAACCATCATCTTCTCAAAGACCTGAGATAGAAAATAAACGTTGGTCTAGCCAGTCACATCCCATGAAGAATTAAAAAGAAAATTGTCTGGTTTGGCCTTGGAGTGTGTGATGCATTCATATGTAATGCAGTGATGCCAAACCGTCCAAACTCGAAATGATACCAGCCACAGATGTAAGTAGTGAACTCTTCTTGCTCGGCAGTGATTTAGAATAGAATCATAGAATTATTATAGGAATAATAAAGGAAATAATAAGGAAAGAGGCCATCTGGCTCATCAAATCTGCACTGACCTGACAAAGAACATCCTACTCAGACCCAACCCCTACCCTGTACATGTCACCCTGCATTTCCCAGGACTAATTTACCTCACCTATACATTCCTAGACAATATGGGGAAATTTTGCATGGCCAATACAGCTCAGCTGCACATATTTGGACTGTGGGAGGAAAGCAGAGTGTCCATGTGAAATCCACATAGACACAGGGAAAACATGCAAACCCCACATATGTGTTTACCCTAGGCTGATTTGTGTACATTTCTGAACACCTTCTCTAGTGCAGGTGCATCCTTTCGTTCTCTTCTTTGAAAGTTGATCCTTCTGAATTCTGAAGCTTCTGAGCCATGTACCCATTAAATTGCACAGCCAATTGGAATAGCCACACATATCAGTCAATGTGAGGATACATGGATCTCCAGTTCAGGAAGCTGTTGCTGCAAATAAACCTGGGAGGTCCACGCAGAGGCAGGAAATATGAGAAGGAATGTACCTTCTGAGCCCAGGGCACACGCCTCCAAATATGTATCCATGACCATCTGCATTTTCATTCTTCCGCCATTGTTCTTCCCATTATCAATTAAGGCTCTGTGGACTGAAGAAGGGTAACTGGACTTGAAATATCGATTCTGCTTTCTATCCACAGATGCAGCCAGACCTGCTGAGTTTCTCCAACAATATCTGTCTGTGTACACCTCACCCGGCTCACTTGGTTGCTTCTGGTGCTGTGGTTGGTGGAGAGATTCATGGTATGGTATGCATTGTCAAAAGTGCTTTGGTCAAAGAGACCACAACTTTTGTTTTCCTTGGTATCTTATTCATATGGTGCATTCGAGCAGAGGTTACTTAGGGATAGAATTCACATGATGCCTAATGCAAGGAGCAATATGAGAGGATTCACAGTATGGTTTGCTGACAGATTGTGTATGCTGCAACAGCAGAAACAAATGGAAAAGGACCACATTATGACAAGCTCGACACTCTACTGTAGAGATAACTGCTCTGAGTTGGATGTCTAATGACTGCCTGAAATTTTACACATACCCCACTCACAGGAGAGGGCAGAGAGGAGCAGTGATGAGGGCAGGGCCCTCTAAAGGTGTGAGTTTTTGTATTTGACCATGGATTTCTGGCCCCTGTTGGTATTTTTCCAGTGGTGGGTAGATGTTGTTCTCTTCTTCTGCTGTGTTCGGCAACCTAGCTTCACTTGACTTAACAAACATATTGTTACTTTGCAGTTTCAGAGTAGCATGTATATATTTCCTTATTCTAGCTTGCTGCTATTTGCTGCATGTGGTGTCATTCAAGTCTTTGGCTATTTAGCTACTCAGTTGTTAAAGCAGCAACATAAGAGATGTCAAGATAATAAAATGGGTGAATTGAGACTCTTAAATAGCCTATTCATGGCCAATAGTTTCAGTTTTGCGTGAGCAATTCCAGTGAGGCTATTCCTCCTAATTTTATTTGGAGCAATGGGATTCTACTTTTTCTGAAGAAGCGTCTAGGCCCAAAACGTCAGCTTTCCTGCTCCTCTGATGCTGCTTGGCCTGCTGTGTGCATCCAGCTCTACACTTTATTATCTAGAATCCTACCTGATGAGTTTTGTCTTTATTCTTTCATGAGCTGTGAAAATCGCTTGCAAGACCAATATTTTCGACCATCAGCTTTGCTTTTGAGAAGGTGTGCTGTGCTGCCTTCTTGAATTACTGCAGTCTGCCTGGTGTGTTTACACCCCAGTGTTGACAAAAAGTGAGTTAACGGCTTAAGACCCATGCACAGCAAAGGAGCTTTGATATCTTTGCAAGCCAGGATGATGGAATTTGAAGGGAAACTTGCAGGTGGTAATATTCCCCTTCATCTGCTGCCCGTAGCATTTTAGATGCTAAAGATCACATATTTTGAAGGAGTTGTTTAGAAAAAGGTTTAGCAATTTGCCACTATATATCTTATGTTTAGTGCAGATAAGTTGGAACTTTACACTGGTTCTGGATGTGAGTTTGCTCGCTGAGCTGGAAGGTTAGTTTTCAGATGTTTCGTCACCATTCTAGGTAACATCATCAGTGAGCCTCTGATGAAGCGCTGGTGTTATGTCCTGCTTTCTATTTATCTGGTTAGGTTTCCTGGAAACCTAACCAGATAAATAGAAAGCGGGACATAACACCAGCGCTTCGTCAGAGGCTCACTGATGATGTTACCTAGAATGGTGACGAAACGTCTGAAAACTAACCTTCCAGCTCAGCGAGCAAACTCACGTCCAGAACCTCAACCTGAGCTACAAATCTTCTCAAAACTCGCTTTACACAGGTGATGAATTGGATACCGAGCAAATCTGCTTTGTTCTGAGTGGCATTGGGCTTTCTGAGTGCGTTGGAGCTGCATTATCTTGGTAAATGGAGTGTATTCCATTACATACCTGACTTCCATCTAGTAGATGATGGGTAGGCATTGGGAAGCCTGTGAATTAATTGCCAAGAGGTTCCCAGCCTCTGACCTGCTGTTGTAGCTATGGTATTTACTATGGTTGCTCCAGTTATTTTCCTGGTCAATGGTAGTTAATGGTGGGGGATTCAGCGATGGTAAAGTCTTTGATTGTCAAGGGGACCTGATTGGACCCTGTCTTGTTGAGAATAGACATGGTCTGGCACTGGTGAATGTCAGATGTAACTTCATAAAATCACAGACTGGTTGCAGCACTGAAGGAGGCTATACAGACTCTCACATCTTTGCTGCGTTTTTGCAAGAACAATTCATTCAGTTCCATTCCCCTGCTTTTCCCCTGAGCCAAGTAATTTTTTTGTCTTTTCAGATATTCATCCAATTCTCAAATGAAAGACACAATTGAATCAGCTTCCAGCACTTTCTCAGGCAGATCCTAACCATTGACTGAATAAATAGATTTCTCCACACTTCAGTTCTTTTGTCATTCTCCTTAGTTTGGTAATCCAAGTTTTCAAAATTTTTTTTTATAATCTTTCACAAGATGTGGACATTGCAGGCTAGGCCAGCGTTTATTGCTCATGTCTAAATTTCCTAGAGACTGTGGTAGTGACATACCTTCTCGAATGCCTGTATGATGTTGTACTATTAAGGGAGATCTCAGATTTTGAACCAGCAACAGTAAAGGAACAACATTACAATCTCAGCTCAGGTCAGTGTGTGGCTTAGGGATAACTTGTAGTAGTGACGTACTCTGCATTGTTTGCATCTGTTTTTTTTCTGGGTAGTAGAGGGCACAGCTTTTGAAAATGCTGTTTAAGGAGGTTTGACAAGTTGCTGTGCTGAACTTTGTAAATAGTGCACACAGCAGCCACTGTACAATTTTCGTGGAACAAGTCAACATTTAATGTAGTAACTAGAAGTCCAATCAAACGGGTCAATAAAATGTGAGGCTGGATGAACACAGCAGGCCCAGCAGCATCTCAGGAGCACAAAAGCTGACGTTTCGGGCCTAGACCCTTCATCAGAGATGGGGATGGGGTGAGGGTTCTGGAATAAATAGGGAGAGAGGGGGAGGCAGACCGAAGATGGAGAGAAAAGAAGATAGGTGGAGAGAAGAGTATAGGTGGGGAGGTGGGGAGGGGATAGGTCAGTCCAGGGAAGACGGACAGGTCAAGGAGGTGGGATGAGGTTAGTAGTTAGGAGATGGAGGTGCGGCTTGGGGTGGTAGGAAGGGATGGGTGAGAGGAAGAACAGGTTAGGGAAGCAGAGACAGGTTGGACTGGTTTTGGGATGC
Organism: Stegostoma tigrinum; assembly: GCF_030684315.1. Classification (NCBI taxonomy): domain Eukaryota; kingdom Metazoa; phylum Chordata; class Chondrichthyes; order Orectolobiformes; family Stegostomatidae; genus Stegostoma; species Stegostoma tigrinum. Next base: position 59,272,294 of record NC_081368.1, on the reverse strand, counting down.
CGTGGGTGGAGGGGAAGAGCTGGGCTGGTTGTGTGGTGCAGTGGGGGGAGGGGGCGAACTGGGCTGGTTTTGGGATGCGGTGGGGGAAGGGGAGATTTTGAAGCTGGTGAAGTCCACATTGATACCATTGGGCTGCAGGGTTCCCAAGCGGAATATGAGTTGCTGTTCCTGCAACCTTCGGGTGGCATCATTGTGGCACTGCAGGAGGCCCATGATGGACATGTCATCTAAAGAATGGGAGGGGGAGTGGAAATGGTTTACGACTGGGACAATCAAACGGGTTGTTTTGTTTCAGATGTACTGAAATTCTTGTTTTGTTGAAGCAGCACTCATCCCAGCAAGTGGAAAGCATTCCATCACAGTCCTCACTTGTGCTTTGTAGATGGTAGACAAGGCTTTGGGAGTCAGGAGCTGAGTTACTTGCTGCAGAATTCCAATCTGTGACATGCTCTTATAACCACAGTATTAATTGATTCGTCCAGTCAGTTTCAGGTCAAAGTAATCCACTGAATTTGTGTAATGGAGGATTCAGTAAGGTTAATACCTATTGAGCACCAAGAGTGGATGGTTTAATTTTCTTTGGAAATGGTCATTTCCAACCACTTTCTAAGTGCAGATGTCACGTTCCATTTAACAGCCCAAGCCTGAATGTTATCCTGGTTTTGCTACATGCAGACATAGACTGCTTCAGTATCTGAAGAGCTAAAAATGGTTCTGAACACGTGCAATGATCTGCAAACATACCAAATTCATTCTGCCTGTTGAAAGAGCAAAGGTCATTGATAAAAGGTAAAGGTAATTGGGCCTAAAATACTTCCTTGAGAAACTCACCATGAAATTGGGATGGTTGATCTCCAGCAACACAACCAGCTTCCAATGTGCTAAGGAAGACTACAACCAATGGGTAGTTTTCCAGTTGTTCCCATTGATTCCATGTTTGCAATGTTTGTGATGTCATACCCACTTAAATGATGCTTTGATGCCAAGGGTACTTACCTTCACCTCATTTCATCTCCTTTCACCAATGCGAACAGTATCTCCCTGTGGCCTCCAGATCTGTTATGGTTTAAAACACCTCAATCAAATCTCCTCCTAACTTACTTGTCTCCAATAAAAACAGCCCCAGCTTCTCTAGTCTGTCCAGGTCACTGGAGTTCCACATCCTATGAACCATTCACAGGATTGTTTTAACATCCATTCTAATGTCTTCACAAGTTTCCCAAAGTATGGTGACTAGAACTAGATACAATGCTCACAGTTTTATCTAGGTTTAGCATAACTTCTTTGGAAAGCCTTGTGTCCCTACAATAATTTGTTGACATGTATCCCAGGTCCTTTGCTCCAAAACCCCTTAAAGGCCCTTGCAGTGGTAATAGTTCTACTTCTGTGCCAGGAGATTTAGGTTCAAGTCCAACATGCTCCAGAGATGTGTAATAATGTCTCTGAACAGATGGATTAGAAAATATACCTTTTATTTCATGTTGTTCATGCTTCCAACCAAAATGAATGCCTTCACTCATCTCTGTGTTAAATCTCCAGCCTACCTATCGATGTCCCTTGGTTATTGCTTTCCATGCAGCTCACAATGCAAGTTTGTTTCACCTGCAACTTTTGAAATTGTGTCCAATGCACTCAAATCTAGGTCATTATTCTGTGTTAAGAAAAAGCAAGGGCTGTAGCACTGATCCCTGGAGAACTTGATGATAAGCCTTGCTCCAGTCTGAAAAACCAATCAGCTAACGCTTGACAAGGTCTTGCTGCAGACAGCTTCACAGTTTTGTTATCTAACAAGTTGCAAATAGGAAAGATCACTGTGATATCATCAGCATATATAGGAAGACAGAACAAAAAACAGAATGGGAAATAAAAAATATGATAGGCAGAGAATTCAAGGGCTAGAATCAAGCAAGGGCACAGTGGATGAGGCTAAAAATGCTAAAAAAAAGTCCCATTAGGCTTGTGCCGTAATGTGTGAAGCATTTGCAATAAATTGGATGAATTAGTCACACAAGTGGTTCTAAACAGGTATGACATAGTGGGGAGCACAAAAATGTGGCTGCATGGTGACCAGGAATAAGAATTGAATATCCAGGGGATTTTAATTTTTAGAATGGACAGAACAAGAGACAAAGGAGGTGGAATAGCACTGCCGATTGCACAGGAAATTAATGCAGTTGTGAGGAAGGATATTAGGTCCAGTGAAGTATAACCTTTATCGGTTGAGCTTAGAAGCACCAAAGAGCAGAAAATGATTTTTGGAGTTGTGTATAGACCCCCAAGCAGTAGTATTAGGAAAGGCGGTGAGAAGGAAATTAGAGATGCTAGTCATAAAGGTACATCTGTAATTATGGGCAACCTACAAAGAGATTGGCAAATCAAATTAGTAGCAATACCATGCAGGAAGAATTCTTGGAGCATATATGTTACGTAGATCAATGCATTGAAGGAGCAACTGGAGAAAATATCATCTTTAACTAGATACTGTGTAATGAGAAAGGAATAATTGATATTGTAGTTATGCATGGGCCATGAGGAAAAAATGAAGGCAGCAGGGTAGAAATTTTCATTTAGATACAGAGTGATGTTGGTGTTTCTGAGATTAGGGTTCCTCAATTTAAATAAAGAAAATTACAGTGGTGTGAGGTGCGAGCTGACCATGATAAATTGGAGATTGTTATTTAAAGGGGTGATGGTAGATAAGTAATGTCGAACATGTAAAGAGTGTATGGATGAACTGTAAAAGTTATTCATCCCAGTCTTGCATGAAAATAAAATTGGAAGCATGGTCATACCATGGCTAACAGGAAAATTAAGGATAGTGTTGAATCCCAAGGAAGAGACACACAAATTGGCCAGAAAAAGAGACAAACCTGAGGATTGAGAATAGACCATATTTTAGCAAAGCGAGACAATGAGATTGATTAAGAGGAGGAAAGTAAAGTATGAGAGTAAACTCGCAGCAACAATACAAATTGATAGTCAAAGCTTCTAAGGATGTGAAGAGAAAAAGATTATTAAAGATGAATATAGGTCCCCTGCAGCCATAAGCCAGGAAATTTACAACGGGGAACGAACAGCTGGCAGATCACTTCAATGCACATTTTAGTTCTGTCTAAACAAAGGAAGACATAAACAACATCCCAAAAATGCGGGGTAACACAGGACGTAATGAAACAGAGGAGTTGAAAGAAATTAATATTGGAAAGGAAATGGTGTTGGGGAAAATAATAGGATTACAGTCAAATAAATTTCCAGAGCCTGATAGCCTTCATCCCAGAGTATGTGAGAAAGTGGACCTAGAAACAGCAAATGCACTCATTGTTATCTTCCAAAATTCTGTGGGCTGTAGAACAGTTCCTGTAGATTGGAGGGCAGCTAATGTAACCCTATTATTTAAGAAGGAAGGCAGGGAGAAAACAGTGAATTATAGACAGATTAACTTGACATTGGTCGTGGGTAAAATGCTAGAGTCCATTATGAAAGATGTAATAGCAGAGCACTTGGAAGACAATGATGAGATCAGAGTCAACATGGATTTACTTGCCAAATTTATTGGAATTTTTTGAGGATGTAACTCATAGAGTGGAGAATAGGGAGCCATTACTTATATATCATATTTACAGTAGCAGCCATCCTGTGATAGCCCAGAGAGACATTGCTAATTTAGGATTAACCATTGAACTATCCATTCTGAATGTTGTGTCTATATATACGACGAACTGGGCTGAGACTCTCCACACTCATTTCACATAAAGTCCGATAGCCAAAAGACACAGGGAGGCTTTCATCCCCATCTGTCTTCCTTGGATAGTTATACAATTCCTGGGGAAAAAATGCATCCTGAAAACCTCAGGAACACAACATGCTCAGTTAAAATACTTTACAACCAAGTACATAAAAGGTCACTGCTCAATCAACTTGGCAAAATATTCCAAAGAATGAAGCCTATTCCACTTGTGAATTCATGAAGCACATTTTGAGATGTGAGGTGACCGGGTAGCCTGTTCAAATCCGGCTGGCATGCAATTTCAGACAGCCCAATAATCCTTACGTCCACTAGCGAAAATTAACTAGTGTGTCCATGCAGAGCGTTCAGCAACCTTCATTTATGAACCTGAAATGCAGTATTTGGGTTGTTAGATCTTTTTTAATGTCCTTTGTAACAGTGCAAAATTTGCTTCCAATGTTGTTATATATTTTTTTGAATTCCAATTGGTCCTATGCAGTTAATAAACTGTTGGGGTAATAAAATGATTTGGGTGTGAAGCAAGCAACTCTTAAGTTATTGATTCAAAAGGTGAGACCAATGGCAAATCTGTGTGTGTGCATTGTTTCTGCAAACTCTCAGCTGCAAAAGGGTTACTCAGGATTTGTGCAGTTTAGGGTCTGAGTTGTTTATGCGTGTAGTGAGGGGGCTCAGTTTCTTGTGTACTAAATATAAAAATTCATTTAGATTCCTTGCACACCTATTGAGTCTTCAGTGCAGCTGTAGTGACTTGTGATTTGTGGCAGTTCATTGAAAGGAAGCAATTGGCTTATGTGGATGTTTACTGGCAAACATTATTGACTAACAAACGTTAATGACAGCTATGGAGCTGTACACTGTTTGTTCCATGAGAGTTGGACTCCTAACTGTCAATCTCTAAAGATGAAGCCAACCATTATGTGCATACATTTCTCCTTCAATGCATTGTAGGGTTGTTTTTAATGTATTTATTTGCCCTAATAGTTTTAACCAGAGATCATAATCTAAACTGTGCATTGGTAATATCTGGAAGCACCACAAAGACCAGTCAAAGCATTTGAAGGTCCTGACAGGGAGACATTTGGAGGGTTGTTTTAGAAGTGTATCCTCAGCTTTAAACCATATTTCTTTTTAATAATCAGGACACGGTTTTGGCTGATTAATACATGTTATGGCTGGTTGTCTTTATCCCATTTTATAAAATGAAATCTCAAGTCAACAATTTATCCAATTTGTAATCAAAAACACAATTTGCAAGACATTCTTAAAGAGTTCCCCTCAATATTTCACAGTTTTGTTTTATTTCTTCACAAAGCAATTTAATGTGAGCTTTATTTATTTTTCTACCTCATCTAAGTGGATTGTACGTGATTCGCATGTTTGGAGGCTTGTTTATGAAAAGCTGGCTTGTCTGTGGTCGTTTGAAACTAAACTCCAGATCAATGCTGGAATCACCAAACATCAAATTGTCAGCGCAGAAATATCGTGATCATTTCACATCTTTCATTGAGATAATTTCCAATCTGTTAATCCAATTTGGTGGCAGAAGTCAGGACAAATAAACAGACTGGGGTAAAGCCACCATAAGCAGAGGAGCATGTGGCTGTTCTCATTACAGAAAGAGAGAGAGATGACTGTTAGTGAGTTTAACCTGAGGGTCACCATGCCTCATGCAAGGGGTGAGGCTGAGACAACAGGACCTTCACTGGAACCTCAACCAGCACAACATCATTCTGTATCGCAAATCAGCCATCCAACTAACTGAGCTAACTGGCCTGCTAGCTGAGCCCCTAAGAGAAATCTTAGCAATTGAACTAAATCACTGATCCTGTCACAAACATTGCCATGACTTCAAGGTTTAAGTGAAGATTTGCAGCTTAGCTACAGATTGTAAACACCATGGACAGGCCAAATGTGGTCTGCAAAGTACCATGTGGAGACTGCACACACTACATGGGACAAACAGGCAGACAACTAGCAACCCATATTGACAAATACCAGCTAGTAACTAAACAACATGACCAGATGTGATAATGGGAACTGCAGATGCTAGAGAATCCAAGATAACAAAGTGTGGAGCTGGATGAACACAGCAAGCCAAGCAGCATCTCAGGAGCACAAAAGCTGATGTTTAGGCCCGAGACATCAGCTTTTGTGCTCCTGAGATGCTGCTTGGCCTGCTGTGTTCATCCAGCTCCACACTTTGTTAACACGACCAGATGTCCTTGGTTAAAGTACATACTGACGGGAAAAATCACACTTTCGACTGAGACAATACTGCTATTATAGAACAAGCCAAATGGAGGACAGCCAGGGAATTCTAGGAGGTTTTACATTCATCTGTGGACTCCATCAACAAACAGATTGAATTAGACCTGATATACTGGCCATTACAGTGCACAGCCAGAACCAGTGCTCACCGGAAGCAGCAAAAACTAGACCATATAAATTCGAACTGGCACAAGACCACAGCACTTCACAGGAGTTCCACTGCACTGAGGATGTCACTCAGTAAGGGTTTGAAACATCTGCTACCAAACTTCCCAACACACCAACAGCTATCACCATGACTGTTACGACTAGGTAAACTTTCTGAGAGATTGGCTATATTCTGGGAGATACTTTCCCTGTGCTATGCTGGAAACAATACTACTTATTCTACTCTCCTGTGGAAACTGACCATCAGGAATAAACATGCTATAAGAGAGGAGAAATTGCCAGAGTTAGACTGCATTGTTGTGCAATAATTATACCTTCCCCTTGGCAAGTAGGCTGATAGGACAAGGAGACATGATTTACGGTGTCACTGCTGATCTGTATAAAGCCAATTGGAGACAGAGCCACTGCAGAGCAATGTGATTCATCCCTCAAAGATATTTATTTCTAATGTGATATGACCATGTTCAAGACCTTGGTGACTTCCCAGGTTTTTGCAGAATTTCAGTTTGCATTAAATGTTCTGAGGCAACAGACTAAAATGACTGGGAACAAGGTTATACTGTATTGTACAGACAGGAAACAATATCAAGTCCTGTTACATGAAGCTAGAATAAGTGACCTGATGACCTTACACTTAACTTTAATGTATTCCTGTATTTGCCCTTTATTTCTGAAACAGCAATCTCCAATAAAATTCATTGTTTGGTTTTGATTCACAAATTCAATCATTTTTTAAAAAAGCATTGAAGAAAATAATTGAATATATCTCATTGAACCTCAGGACAGGAAAAAAAAACTTTTCAACCCTTAGGTCTGTTCATGAATTCAGTGAGATAATGACTTCTCAATACTTTACTCTATCCATTTGTCTTGAAGTCATGCCCTTTATGCCTTTACAAAGCAAGAGGCCATTAAATGGGTAAACTCTTAATGTGCAGTATTCACTGGTTAGAATGCTGATTCAGTATGACATTTAATTTCTTTCATAATTTCTGAAATTCTTGTGCTATGGCAGTTATCAGTTTACCTGTATGAACTACTATCATTTATTTTTTCACTTCTTTTTATCTGTATCTGTTACTTCTGCCAGTCAGTCTATTTTCCTTCACTTCCTCACTGCAACTAGAATTTTAGCATGTATTGGTAGGGGATTAAAGTGCAAAGGCAGGCAAGTGTAGCAGCAAACATACTAGTACAGTATAGTGTACAACATTGGTCCCCTCACTTGAGGAAAGATGTAGTTATATCAGAGGCAGTTCAGAGAGTGTTCAGCAGAATGATTCCAGAGGAGAGGTGTTTGTCTTTTGAAGAGAGGTTGAGCAACTTAGGCTGATTCTCTAGAGTTTAGAAGAATCAGAGAAGATCTAATTGAAGTATATAAGATGCCGAAAGGAATGACAAAGTAGATGTAAAAAGGATGTTTCCTCATGTGGGGAAACCCAGAACAAGATTCGCGGTTTTAGGATGCAGGTCAACAGACTTTAAACAGAGACGAGGAGAAATTATTTATTTCTAAGTGTCTTGAATCTGTGGAATTCACTACCCAAAGAGCTATAGATGCTGGGACATTGACAAATGTAAGGAAGAAATGAATAGATTTTTAATTAGTAATGAGTTGAACAGTTTTGGAGAGAGGGCTGGAAAGTAGAGCGAGGCCAAGATAAGATCAGCAAGCTCAAGGGGTTGAATCACTTATGTGGGCTCCTAGTTCTTAGGTTTTTATGTTTGCTGTTTTTCTGCCCTCTCTTTCACTGTGCAAGAAAGGAAATAAAGGGAAAAATAAAACTTATTTTATAAAACATATTTCACAGCCTCAGGACACCTCAAGTCAATTGATAACCAATTCAACCAGAATAATTTTTTTTAAATATACCATCACTGTAATGTAGGAAATTGTATGCAGTGTGACACTACAACAAGTAATTCAAATTTGACTGTCCCTTCTTGGGTAAAATGGATCAGAATGTGCTATTTGCATAGATGACCACTACTCACATCTTGTGGTATTTTCCACCTGTATCAGTATGTACTACTGGTGGACATTTTATTTGAATAGTTTGTTCCTACCAATCCTCCTTTGCCTTAGTTTTGTCTTTGATTAATCTAATTATTATTGGGTTGGGAATACACAACTATAGAGTGTCTACAGAAGGTGCATTATTCTTGGACTACAAGAAGGTTAATTGCATAGGCCAATAAGTACACCTGAAATATCTCATCAAATACAATGATCGATTCTAATGGTGCTGAATGTTGTCACGTTGGGCCTCTTCCTGTGTTGACCACCAGTATTTCCATTGCTCTGAAACAGTGTCTTACTTCATCTGGAAGTGACCAGCAGCCATGTAATTGAATCCAGTCTGGCTTGTAGTACCCAATGCAACCGAACTCTGACATGGACACGGAAAGCATCCTCCTCCCCAGGGTCCTCATTTTTCTTGCAGACCTCGCCATCCCATTTATCTTCCCGAACAATCAACAGACCAATTTCCAGGACTAAATCACACTAGGGCTTTGACTGACCTTGATGAGCAGTTCCTAGACATGGCTGACCAGATTCTGACTGCTGCTTTTGTGGCACTCTGACTGACAATATGCAATTCCCCTTACTGCTGCTGCTGGCTCAACAGGACTGATCATTGCCCAAACTGTCACCTGACTGTGAGCTACTCAAGAGGGTGACTGATTGTGACCAAGACCCTAGACTGAGTGTGGGTTGTGCTTATGACTGATGATACTCGGACCCCCTAAAAGACAGTGTTCTCCCCCCATCGCCCAGCTTGGGAATTCACTGCTTCCCCTTTGCAGTTTCCAACATAACCATGTGGTTAAATGAATATGCATTGCCAGGCAGAGAGCTGAAGGAGTCTGTTGGTTTTACATCAGCAACACTGTATGCCACAAAGCAAGATGTCCTCCCCTCACCTCTGTACAATAGCAGCTTGGTTGTCTGTCTACCCTAAAGAGCACATAATACAGCATTACTGATAGCCTTTGGGCTCTGTCTGAAGCACCAATGTGCTCACTGGCATGACATGGCAAAGCAAGCCAAGGCATGAATGCTGTGATAGTGCAGGTAGGCACTGAACAAATGCTAAGAATGCATGCAAGGAGACCTGTCATGTAGCCTGGTCTGCTCCGTGAGCTGAGTGCTTATCACTGCTTGCAAAGTGTCCTTGCATCATCCTTTCCGTGCCAGTTGCCATGTGCTTCCTAAGTGGCCTGCAAGTGGATTTAAGAGGTGCCATGGTAATGGTGAGGGGTTGGCAAATATTAGATACCAATGTTCATGGATGAGAGGCGCGTTCAGCTGGTGATAAGTACCCACTCTGACCACCATGTCAAGACTCATGACATCTAGCTTGTTTGGTGCATTTGATAAGATAGGAACCTGAATGTGAATGAATTTGTTGGATGGTTGATAAGGTTTTAACATGCTATAATCCCTCTTAATTGATATCTTGCTGCTGTCTGGTAAAAAAAATGAATCTCGCTGTTCCTCAAAAGCATAAATGCTGCAGTGAGTTGCTTTCAACCTTAAGATAGGCCTCACCAGGCTTCACGGCTGATGCTGCCACAAATCTCAGCTTAACCCATTATGCGCCAACCCCTCTCAGGTTCTCCCCGTAGTATTAATACTTTCCTTGCTTGATCACCGTACATAACAAAACTGTAGACGAATTGTTGAAAACTAATTTCAATCCTACAACAGCCGATTAAGAAGATATCTCCAGTGCCACCTTCTAATGAAGAAAGAAACCCTGCCCTGAAGATTTTGCATCACAATTAGTAAAGTGATCACTGATGATGCTGCAGCTCCAGCTCCTCAATGCTCAAAATCAAGGATATTGGGTAAGTCTGTATGGCCACACAAGCAAGCTTAGTGATTTGCAGAAGATTGGGGTTGTTGCTAAGGGAATGGCTATTGTCACGAGTGAACGGTCCCTGCACTGGTCATGTCCTGTTATAGAGGAGGCTGCACACCTTGGAATCCACTGGCAGGTCACCAGATTTCACCTGGCAGTCTCTGCATGTACCAGTACGTCCTTCTGACATGGACAAAATGCCTGCAGAGGTTGGGAAGGGCCCTGAACTGTTGTCCTTCTGGTGAGCAGCCAACACGCTAATGTTGTTGCCACTGGCAACATGATATGACAACTGGAGATTTTGGGCTTCCCTCACCATATTACCACTTCTCTCATCCTCTCTGGACTGGGAAAGTTAGCCCTATTTCTTGATTTGAAGCACGGTCAGGAAAATCCCAGGTTCCCTTTTGGACGCAGTTGATATCCATTATGATCATTTCAGTGAACGATCTTCGCTAGGTGAATACAGAATCCAATCTTTGAAATATTGTAAAGGTTAACTATCTGAATTATGTGAAAGATCATAACCCAGAGCAGCAAAACTTCAAAGCCTTGAAGCAAGCTTCCATGTTCCTGTCAGAAACAGATTAATGCTGTATTTTTAATATTTTGCATCAATATAAACATTTGTTTGGAATATCAGAAGTGAATCCAATTTCAAGCATTCCTGGATTGTCCTGAAGGTATAAATGTTAGGGATTAATCTCAAGATACTGCCACCAGGAACCCAAGCAAATTCTCACCGCGGTATTAGAATATTATCAGAGATTAGGGTGAACTGGTGGTGGTCACTGTTGGGACAGAAGGGGAGTTTGGTTGGTAGCAAGAGGTTACAACATGATACCTACATTCAACCCAAGCTGACAAACCAAGAAATGAAAGCTCACACAATGGGCTGAATTGTGGAAATCTCTGCCGACCGAATCACACAAGATATTTAAGAGTGGGCACTGAAATGCAGAGGTTATCATCTGGAGAAAAGCATTGTGACTTATTCTTTGAACCAATGAGATTGGTGCTACTGTACCTTTGCTCCCTGTATAACTTCTACTTCCCTTGCTTTAGGTAAAGATTGACGTCTCAATAGTTGTAGTTGCCTCCAGCTGCAATTTATTCTCACACCACATAATAAAGAGAAAGAAAACATGTACATGCGGAATAAGTAACGTTACATTAAGATATTGAGCCTGGAGGCAAGGATTAAGGAGGGGTCACAATGACAATGATGCCAGAGAAGATGAGCATTAGGGCACAACCACACAGTATCTATATTGTTTCTTCATAAAAGGGTTTATCTAACAATGACATGTTATGAACTGTTTCATATTTTTGATGATTAATGCATAATGAGTTCTTTGAAGTAATGTGGTAATCAAAGGTTTAAATGACTGTCATGGTACAAATTGGTTTAACATGTAGAAATTTGACATCATCATTGCAATGCATATATAAATATTTGTGCAGCATTTAGAATCCTCTAAAATACATATATTTGTTCCATATCATGTTCTTTCTGGCATTTGATACCAATGATGTCACAACTCAGAGCAAATAAGCGGAATTCAAGGTATTGGGATTACATGACATTGCCAGAGGCAATCTGTATCTGTGTATCAATATAGTTTGCATTTTAAATGTGTCTAACCAGTAATTTACTTGCTCACCACGTGGTATAATGAAATCCACAATGAGGATCCTTGGGCTTGTGGCACTGGTTATGATCCATTCATTACTCAGCAGGTCAACCTATTGGGGAGATATAAATTGTAACCCATGGTTCCTCAACCCATCTTCTCTATTACTGGAAATGGCTGTTGTAAAGTAGATATGTGAATTTTATTGCAATTTCTCTTCCAAATTAGTTTTGGCAAATGTTCCCTGGCAATAATAAGCACTGCATTAAAAACTAATTATTTTATTTAATTGCAACTTCAAGTCAAAGGAAAATATTAGCCTGGAGGTAATTCTTGTTGCACTATACAAGGGTTAACTGAGCACTGATTAAACCTTTTTAAACAGTGACCCATAGTTTTGCAGATTTAAGCTTGAGGGATAACAATTTTTTTTACTGGGCACATGTATTTAAATAAGACAGTAGAATTTCACGTAGGGATATTAAATAGATGAAGAAGACATTTAAAAGTGATCTGGAATAGCACAGGGGAGCCAAGGTTTGGTGTTAGCAGTCATTTTCCAAGTAATGGGAAAACGAGGTTTATTAACCAGGTGCTAGAAAGAAGCAGGAAAGAATGGACTGTTCACCAACGATTAATGATCATGCAAGCTCTTTTCTAAAAGAAACTGGAACACGAGCTGGAATGAGAGAGCCAAGGGAAGGTAATTGTGCATGCAGAACCCAGTAGAATACCAAGAGTAAGAATGTGAGACAGGAAATCTGTGAATAAAAAAGACCCAACAAACCTGGTTCCGCATGAGCAACAGACATACAAGGAAGTCTCCTCTGCTAATATTTTAGTCTCGCACATGTTGCAAGATGCTAAACACACACAGATGTTTCTCAGGTGCAGCACTGGCAGAGTATGAACAGAGTGAGGAATTCCTTCAGAATGGAGAGGTGAGGGATTCCAAGGTGGAAGACAACTTTGTGTGCAAAGCAAGTCTGAGAGGAGTTTCACAATGTCAACCATACATCCTCAACGTTAGCATCTAAGCCTAGGGAAAGGCAAAGACTCAAAGAAAAAAAACACAAATTTGGTGAAGAAATCATACGGATGTCTTATTCAGATGTCTCAGGGAGATATGACCTGACTTTGGGGATAGGGGATGGGGGATGTAGAAAAGCCTAGGCTATTTCCTGCCTAAAATGGCAGGTGGGCACCAGATTTTCTATTTATATTTGGCATGTGAGTACCCCGGTTACACCCAGAATGATAATTAGATTCACTGGGCCTATGCAAATCCCATTGGGTTCAATACCCAAGGCCAACAGCATGCATTATCCTGGTACTACCACAGACTCACAGTTGAAGGAATTCTGGTCTGATAGTTTATTTTCTTGGAGGAATTGGACATGCCATCAAGGGACATACATTTTGTACATTTTCTGGAATTTTCAAGTACACGAAGGTGCAGACAAAGTCTCAGAATTAATAGATCAGCTACAGTATGTACAGTGTAAAGGTTCACTTTTAATGTGTCTTCTACACTTCATGCTTAACATCATGGTTGATTGAATTGCATATTCAATGCAGAACAAGGAAACAGCAATAAGAAAATCATGACTTTTTCTACTGGCAGGCATTATAAATTGAATGGTTTGCTTGTAAGGTGGTTTCAGAACACTGGCAAATTCCTTCCAAGATGCGGCAATGCTGCCATGACCAGCATTTATAATCCATAACTAGGTGCTTTTTCTAAGCCTTCTGTCGATCTGTTCTATTCTTTGCCTCCTTTCTGCTGGCTTGGTAAAAGGAGTGACTCACTAAGCCATTTCAGAATGGCAGCCATGTGGCAACCACGCAGAAGGGCCAGATCAGGAGAGGGGAGAAAGTTTATTTTACCCAAGGATATCGAATTAACCAGGAATGTGCCCATCATCCTAACTTCTGTCTCCCAGCAACTGTAGACTGGGAGCAGCTTTACTTGTTTCAAGTAAACACCTCCCCCAGTTTGGATGGAGGAAGTCTTGCCTTCGAGAGGCTGCTGGCCAATCAGATTGATCAGCAGCCCTGTTATCTCAGCAGCACTGAGAGTAGTGCTGAGTGCTAGCAGTAGTGGGCACAACTGCTGATGAGCCCTGGTAATTCCCATCCAGGGTTTTTGAGATGAAATTGTGGAGGGAGGGGACAACAGATGGAGAGTGCACGGAAATTCAGGTTCAAGAAGGCTGCACGAAGAATAATGGGATGGAATGACCTCAGAGGAAGTGACAGTGCCTCCAATGGGCCACGAGGAACCGCAGAGGAAAATCCTGGGGTGAATCAGCACAAAAGTTCTCCTAAGATGCTGCTTGGCCGGCTGTGTTCATCTAGCTCCACAGTTTGTTATCTAGGTATCCAACATGATGTGGGCCTCCCCTTCCACCTCCACCTCACCATACACTATAGCCACATGTAAAATACTGATGGGCATCAGATGTGATCAGCTCCTTGAGTGGCCATTAATTGACAACATAAAGACGTCAACAGACCAAAGAACACTTAAGCAGGGCACCTGACACCTTCCCCACATACTCTTTTTTATATTTATTTATGGGATATGGATATTGCTGGGCGTGCCAGCATTTATTGCCCATCCCTAGTTGCCCTTGAAAAGGCGGTGGTAAACTGCCTCCTAGAATTGTTGCAGTACACCTGCTATAGATTGACCCGCAATGCCATTAGGGAGGGAATTCCAGGATTTTGACCCAGTGACAGTGAAGGAACAGCAATATATTTCCAAGTCAAGATGGTGAGTGGTTTGGAGGAGATTTTGAAGGTTGTGGTGTTCCCATGTATCTGCTGCCCTCATTTTTCTAGATGAAAGATGTTGTGAATTTGGAAGGTGCTGCCTGAGGATCTTTGGTGGATTTCTTGTAGATAGTACACAATGCTGCTACTGAGCATTGGTGGTGGATGGAATGGTTGCTTGTGGATGTCATGCCACTCAAGCAGGCTGTTTTGTCCTGGATGGTGTCAAGTTTCTTGAGTGTTGTTGGAGCTGCTGTCATCCAGGTAAGTGGGGAGTATACCATCCAACTTCTGATTGTGCGTTGTAGATGATGGACAGGCTTTGGGGAGTCAGGAGGTGAGCCACTCAACATAGTATTCCTAGCTTCTGACCTATTCTTTTAGCCATTGTATTTATGTAATGAGTCCAGTTGCTTTTCTGGACAATGATAACCCACAGGAAGTTGATAGTAGAAGGTTCAGTGATGGTAACACCATTGAATGTCAAGGTACAGTGGTTAAATTGTCTGTTATAGGCCATGGTCATCGTCTAGCATTTGTATGGCGAAAATGTTATTTGCCACTTATCAGCTCAAGCGTGGATATTATCCTTGTCTTGTTACGTTAGGACTTGGGCTGCTTCAATATCTAAGGATTCCCAAATGGCGCTGAACATTCTGCAATCATCAGTGAACATCCCAACTTCTGACTTTTGGATGGAGCCAAGGTCATTGATGAAGCATCTGAAGATGATTGGGCCCAAAACGCTACCCAGAGGAACTCCTGCAGAGATGTCCGGGAGCTGAGAAGACTTAACTCTAACAATCGCAACCATCTTCCTATTTGTCAGGTATGACTCCAACCACCAGAGAGTTTGCCTCTGATACCCAATGGTTCAAGTTGTGCTAGGGCTCCTTGCTGCTGTGCTTGGCCAAATGATGTCATGGACTGTCACTGTCACCTCACCTCTGGAATTCAGCTCTTTTGTCCATGTTTGAACTAAGGCTGTAATGTGATAAGGAGCTGAGTGGCCCTGGTGGAACCTAAACTTGGTGTCACTGAGCTAGTTATTGCTGTGAAGGTGCTTCTTGTAGATGATACCTTCCGTCACTTTACTGATGATCGACAGTAGACTGATGGGACAGCTTCATTTTGTCCTGCTTTTTTATGTAAAGGACATACATAGGTGATTTTCCATATTGTCAGATAAATGCCAGTGTTGTAACTGTACTGGAACAACTTGGCCAGGAGAACAGCAAGTTCGGGAACACAAGTCTTCAGTGCTATTTTTGGGATGTTGTTAGGACCTGTGGCCTTGGCAGTATTCTGTGTCACCAATTATTTTTTGATATCACATGGAGTAACTCAAATTGGTTGAAGACTGGTATTTGTAATGCTGGGGGCCACTGGAGGAGGCAGAGATGGATCATCCATTCGATACACTGAAGATTGCTGCGAATGCATTAGCTTTATCTTTTGCACTGATGTGCTGGGATCTGCCATCGTTGAAGATGAGGATATTAGTAGAGTGTCTTATCCCCAGTGAGTTGTATAATACTCCACCACTATTCACAGCTGGATATGGCTGGACTGCAGAGCTTAGATATGATCCATTGGTTGTGCGATCATTTATCTTTGCCTATCGCTTGCTGCTTCTGCTGTTTAACATGGCTTCACAAGGTTGACACCTCATCTTCAGGTAAGTTGTGAAAGCTCCGTCAGGCCAGAGACTGGTAGGTATCCGACAGAAGGCTGTCCATTGAATTTTAGATGGTCTCACTTGCCTTACTGCACTTCAAGCACAGTATCAGGAGAGCGCAAAATTCAGCCCGCGTTCCCTAAATGTTAGTCCAGTTGTTCAGTTCATTCAAGCTGAAGTAATTGGATAGCTAAACTATCAGCAGGCTGAAAGTGGAAGTGGCACTTTGTTGTGAACCTGGGCAGTTTCAAAAACATTTGCTCATCCTACCACGGTTGGAAAAAGTAGTCGTATTATCTCAGAAGTGAAAGGCCATGATTATTGAGACACTTCAGAGCAAAACCTGAAACCTTCTATCACACTACATCTCACAGTGCATGTACCGAGTGACGAATTCTCTAGCCAAGTTCCTATTCGAAAACAGTTGAAGTGAGTGCACCATATGTGAAAGTGCCCTGCTTCTCAAAAAACTAGCACCAAGGTGAGCAAGGCTTGGTGAGACGTACTAGTGTAAATGTAAAGCAGGTAAAACTATTCTGCAAATTCATAGAAGTATCTGTCATTTCTGTTGAAAAATGCTGCACCTACAATCTTACAATAAAGCCTTTTCTCAAATATTTCATGGTCCTGAAGTGAGCAGGAGTCCATTTTTTAAAATTCACTCACAAAATGTGGGTGTTACTAGCTAAACTTGCATTGATTGTCTATCCCATATTACCCAGAGGGCAATTAAGAGTCAACCATATTGCTGTGTGTCTGGAGTCACATACAGGCTAGACTAGATGAGGATGGCAGATTTCCTTCCATCAAGGATGTTAGTGAACCAGATGTGTTTTCCCCCAGCAATTAGCAATGGATTCATTATCACCATTGGACTCCTAATTCCAGATTTTTATTGAATTCGAATTCTACCATCTGCTGTGGTAGGATTTGAACCTGGGTCCCAAGAACATTATCTGGGTTTCTGGGTTAACAAACCAGTGATAATACCACTAGGCCACCACTTCCCCCATCTATGGTGTTCTGAGAATTGTACAATTTTACCCATCTTCCAGTTGACATTATCAGGCTCAGAAATTCAATGCTTTTTACATTCCCCTGCAGTTGTAAACAGCAAAGCATAATAAGCTTTGCTTTAATAAAGTCAGGAGACAGGATCCCTTCTGGCTTGTAATCAATGAAGCAATATTCTCTCTCACAATATTTGCTATTTTCTTAAATTCAGAGCTTGGTTTCAATAGACTCATTGTCAAAACATATCATCACAGCTTGGGAACCATATGCTCCTTTCTTTTCCTTCATACGGCTTTTTGAAACTGTCATTGCAGAAGGAAATGTCTTCAAACTTGGAGTAGCTGAAGAGTTTACTGAGCGAAACATTCTTTCCTAATTTACCGTCCTGTCTATTCAGGAGCCTCCTAAATCTCCCAGTTGTGAAATTATGTCAAATTGCACACATGAAAATGCTGACAATGCAGTTTGATGCATCAAGTTTTACACGTGTCTGTGGTTGTGTGCAATCACTCATAAATCGAAACTTCATTGATTCAGATAGATGTATCATGAAATGTCAGGCCAGCCTAATATGATACAATGCAGAAACATTTCAAGTTATAAACAACAACTGTTTGCAACTTAAACAGTAACTTACAGATAGAAAAATATCTTATAAATTTCTCTAAAGGAGTAAAACAAGACAAAAATTGACATAAAGCCACTAAAAGGGATACAAGCCCACTTGGCCATTAGCTTGATCAAAAGGGGAAGTTTTGAAGAATATCTTAAAGAAGGATAGAGCTGTGAAGAGATTTAGGAATGCAACTTCAGAGCTTAGGACCTTTCTAATGTGTCACACAGTTAGCATGCAATATATCTTTAAGAGGTAGTAGGAACTGCAGGTGCTGGAGAATCTGAGATAACAAGGTATGCCGAAATGTCAGCTTTCCTGCTCCTCTGATGCTGCTTGGCCTGTTGTGTTCATCCAGCTCTACACCTTGTTATCTTTAAGAGGCATGCTTATGGCATCATCACTGTATCATGGCATGATAGCTGAGGGTACTGGGTGTCAGACGTCATCTTAACTGGGGCCACTTGAAGAATGACACTCTGATGGAAGTACATAGTTTAAGATGAGCCCGGGCACTAAATTACCTTTGACTGTAATTAATAAATACATCGGGAGCTGCAACAAGCCACTGTTGAAATTGTCAGGTGTCACATTAACCAAGCTATCTCTTATGTTACTGGATCTAATGTAAGAATTGCAGGCAAAACCCATACCATGGCAACAGATCAGGACCTGTGCAGGTAAAGGAATATCTACCATTTGTGGTACAAAGGAAATCATGGATACACAAATTTGGTGGTGTGCAGAATCCTTAGGGTAGTAGAAGACATGGAGGGATTTGAACACAAGATCTGTAAAATCCAAATATTGCTGGACAGATGGCCAATTTAGGTCAGTGAACTCAAAAGTACTGACCTGTGACGTCTGCTGTTAACACATGAACCATTATCAAGGACTAGTGGTAGTTGACAGGCATGTGCATGTTCACATTTTGAACATAGTCTGTCCCTGAAACTGTATGAAGTTGTCTATGCACTAAACCATTTCACTATCCATCTGACTTCTTCTACCTGCAGGACTAAATGTCCATTAAATTGGTAGATGTATCGCATAAATCAAAGCATTGGGTCATTGAGGTTGCACAGGAGAATGCTGAGCAAGTGGCGAGTGGTATTTCTGCTATCATGATATTCATGACATATGCTGCCTTCCTGAGGAAGCGTCATGTAGAAATACACAATCTGATTATCAAATACTGCCAAGTAATGAGATAGCATTAGATACACTATTTTGCATTCTTCTTTGCCTCAAGAATGAAATATTTCAAGCTATGATTAATGTCTCTGAGAGTGATGCGACATCACTCTTAATTTTGTCAACAAATTGCAACACAAAATTGTAAAGCTCTTTAAATGTAAAGCAATGTTCCAAAGCACTTCAGAAAAGGGATAAGGCAACAATTACAAGGTACAATAGGAGATATTAAGGAGGTAACTAAAAATTAAAAATGTAGGTTTTGACAAGCTCTTAATTTGGGGAGTTCAAATGGGTTGGAGCCATGTAACTGGGAGCCAACTCATCAATGCTGAGTGAGGAAAGGAAAGGAAGGTGTACAGAAGGATTGAATCAGTCGGATGAAGCAGCCAGGAAGGGAAATAGAATATACGAGTTCACCGGGCTGCCCCTTTTGAGACTGTGATAGTTTTTTATGAAAGCTAGCATGTGTAGTGCATGAGCTTTGTAATGTATTGTAAGTTTCATTTAACTACCCATTATACAGGCAATAATCAGCCAAACCACCCTAAAGCACATCTTCAGTTTAATAGCTCTTTCCCCTAAGCAGCAATTTGGCAATGTGCAAAAGACAAGTACAAGCCATGCACTTCAATACACTTGCAATATTACTGCATGGGAACCTTACCCAAAGTATGTGCTTTCCAGCTGGTGCTAACAATAAGTTTTTAGCTACGATTCCAAGCCATTAATTTTGTAAGGGAAGAAGATTGACAGCCGATTTTCTTTTTGAAAAACAGCAGAAGACAGCTCACATTCAAATTGGACAAGGTCAGTCATGGGCTTTTGCCTTACTGAAGCCTAACTAAATATTCATTCAATTGTTTATCCGTTATGGTAAAAGTCTATGTGATAGATCAATCATGGCAAAAACAGCCAAAGCCATTAAAATCATAAGCCATCACAGATATGTTTAGGGTTAATGAAGACTTTGTTTTGCAATATTTCTTATTATTTTTCTTTCACTGACATTTCTCATTTCCTTTCCTTTTTCTCCCTGCTGGTTTCTAATTTCTTTCTCATTCATTTTTACCTTATTCTTATTTTCTCTCCTATTTGCCTCTGTAACAGATGTTTCTCCTGTTTGCTCCTTGTGCTGTTGAAGCTGCCAGGTGGAGCAATTTTTCAGCCATCATAGGAAATGCAGGCTACAGGAAATCAACAGTGTAGGTAGTGGAAATTTAGAATTTGCTCCCCTAAAAGGCCGTGGATGTTGGATTGATTGAGTCTTTGAAAATTGAATATTTCTCAGAATTTGGCACTCTCCATTTTAGTGCCTCTGAAATAGAGCAGAAGTTGACCAGTTAGATCCTCTCAAGACTACTTGTCCATTTATTTAGATGATAGTAGGCCTGTAACATCTCCATTGGCCCAACTTTGCTCCACACCCCTTCAGACACTTGCCAACAAAAACCTATTCATCAAAACAACAAGTTCTTTTTGAAATGACAACTCATTGAATCCATAAAATACATAAAGGAACAGACAGTGTATGTATGCTCTTCATGTCATAGTGTGGAAACTGCTCCTGATGTGTGATTCAGGGAGTAACACTGGTCTATTGAAAGTTTTAAGAAGTTTGTCCCCCTCATTAATCATCCAGTATTACTGCATTTAGTTGTAGGATAAATCATTCTTATTACGACTAAATAAAAGGTATTATTGGCATGAACGTGTTAAAACTATTCAAGGCAGACAACAGCTGCAGTACTGTGAGCAGCTTTGGGCCCCTCATCTAAGGAAAGATAGATGGACATTGAGGGCAGTCTAGACAAGATTCGTTAAGCTGATACAAGGAAATGTCTTACAAGGACAAGTTGAGAATGTTGGGCTTGTACTCATTGGCACATAAAGGAATGAAAGACAATCTAATTGAAACATACAACATTTGGTACTTGGGTACATAAGTGTACTTGACAGGGTAGATGCAGAAAGGCTATTTCCCCTTGTGGGAGACTGTACAACCAGACTGCATAAACTCAAAATAAAATGTCTATGGCATTCTTTGCCACAAAGTGCTACTGAGGCTGGATCATTAAGAATATTCAAGGCTGAGATAGACAGATTTTTAATCAGTAAGGGAATCAAAAGTTATGAGGGGGGCAGGAAAGTGGGGTTGAGAATGATCAGATCAACTTATTGAAAGGCAGAGCAGACACGACAGGCTGAATGACCTACTTCTGCTCTGATAGTTTATGGTCATATGGTCTAATGTGCAATACTGTGAGAGTGCTGCACCGTAGAATTAGTTACCTATAAGGCACCTATAACACCGACTTTCCCAACCACTGACTTCATCATGCAAGATAATCAAGCATGGCTTATAATGGGAAAGAATTCAATATTGCAATTTTACACTATTGTAATGTCCTCTTATATGATTAAATAATATTTTGCGACACAGTGATGTTATCCCAACTTCTAGGCAAGAAATTCCAGGCTTAAGTTCCCCACTAGGACTCATTGGCCAAGGAAGACAAGTTGCCAACACAGCCAGCAGGTTAGTTATCAGCCTGCAGATCCCTCCAATTTGTGTGATGGCGGTGATAAGAAGGCAATGGAAAGCCATTACTTTGGCTTTACTCAGCATTCACATGCCCATGAGCTAATCCAGTGGAAATCCGTGGCCCAACCATGGCAAACCAGAATGGGAGAAAAGACTGACAGGGTTGGTTATGTGCCACATTCCTCAATATCTAAACATTACGGCTGCTTACTGCTTTCAATAAAAGATGGCTTGGAATAAAACAGGACAAAATAGAACTCATGTTGGCTAAGGATTCCTTATCTGAGCAGACATCCTAAACATCATTACATCAAATAGGATAAGGTGAAATATTCCCAAAAGTTCAGGGCAATCATTTCCTGATTGATAATTTAACATGTACAGATATACTGATCATCAAAACAATCAGACATAGAACATTGAAATGCTGGTTAAATGGGATTCTTGAAACTTACATTTTGACACAGGTTAAGTTTCTGTTTTAAGTAGGTTGGGAGGAACAGATTGATACCGCAGCCGGAGACCGTGAACAAGCTAACACTCTGTCTCTCTCTTTCCCTTTGCCAAGCATCTGCACAGCTAGACACAACCTGCTAAACTGCACTGGAGGATGAAAATGGTGAGCTTGAGAAGATCGCACATGGTGTTTAGGTGAGAAGAGGCAAATGGTGCTGACAGATGACAAGCATTAATTTCCTGTTCAGGAGGTTACAGAGGTAGCAGGACCATCCACGGAAGTCAATTGAGTTTTTGCATCCTATTGTGCAGAGATCTATTACTGTGAGGAAATTACCAGCTTGAATGGTCATAAATAAATAATTGGAACTACTCAGAAGGCCTGGCAGATTTTATGGAGGGGGTAACAGAGTTAATGTTTTGAATCAAATATAATTTCTTCAGAAATGTGTTTGGAACTGTATTTTGAAGAAGAATCATATTTAACTTAAAATGCTAGCTCTATTTCCTTCTTCGCACTTTGCTGGCAGACCTACCGGGTATTTCTAGCACTTCCTGTTCTTATTTCAGATTTTCAGTGTTTACAGCATTTTGAATTCTTTAGTGAATAAATTACAATGTGCATTGCTATTAACTATGATGTCAATGGAAATTCAAAGGGCATTCCTGTGTCCTGGGTTTTGAGTGGAATTGGAATATAGCTTCACTGCTGCTATACAAGCCTTTATTGAAGTTTCAAAATGTTGGGTGGCTGAATTGCGAAAGCACCATGGCAGGGATTCCACTTTCTCATTGCTGTCAGTCAGTCTGCAGCTTGCAGTTCTTCTGCTCCTGCTCATGTTTCGTCTTTTTTTTTCAGCATCGTACAACCAGACTAGCATCTATATCCCACTAACTTTCATGTGGTTAGTGCTGGATAAAGCCACACATGACCTGCTGATAAGGTAACTGTGATAATGAACAAACATTTCAATGGAAATAACTTAAAGATGGGTCTTGAGAATTTCAAGTGATAGGGCTGTGATTATTTCCTTTGGCAGTTTATTCCACTGTCAGACAGTCTTTAACAAGAAAGCTTGTTATAAAGTATCTTGGAAAAACTGTGTTTATATTTTGTGTGGATGTTGCTTTGTGTGTTGTCATTGCTGGAGGGCACAAGGCACTTGTTTCTGTCAATTACCATCAGTTCTTTAAAGATTTTGGAGAAAATGCCAAGTCCAATTTTCACCCTCCTTTGCTGTATTGATTCTCATTCTAGGTCTTTGATCGAAGCTATAGCATTGATATATTTCCCAGATTGAAATATGCAGAATTGTTCAATATGTGTTGAGATTCCTTCAATTTTATTGATATTACTTGCAATATAAAGACACCAAACCATGTCTTGCATACTTTAATATTGTACACATAAATGTTTATCAAGCTTAAACTCTGGTATTTTTGGAACAGCGCCAAAGATTTCCCATCAGAAATCCAAAAGCCCTGTTTGCTTTGATTTTATCTACTGTGTATGGAATTTCCATTGCAAATCATTATTAAGACAGACTGAATGGCCAATTCCTTTCCTTATGTTCCCATAGGATGAATCCCTCAGAATGGTTATCCATTAGCTACATGGAGAATTTGGTTATAAAACTTAAAGCTGTCTGTTTGGATTCTTACTATTGATAGTATATAGGACATTGCGATTCTTGATATTAAAACCATCTCCCATTGATTCTGCCAATTTTGCAATTTTTGATTTTCTTGCACTGAATTGATATGATCTGGAGATTTCCCTTGCCATGTAAGCTACATATTTATCTATAAATTAATGCATCCTGTTTAGCTTATTGGAAAGATGGTTTGTATCTGTGAAGAAGAGTGAAGCCCCTGACACAGCTCTATGCACACTTCAGAGATGACATCTACGTGAGAGGATAATTCCCCAGAACACTCTCCTCCGTGTCTTCTTTGGTTAGGCAGTGCTGCATCCAAATTAATAATGTCCCCTTGATATCATAGTAAAAATCACACTATTTCCCAAGAGACTGTGAGCTTCAAAGTGCTTCATTACCTGAGAATTAACAACATACTCACATAATTTTGAAATAACACTGGTGAAAGATATTGGTTCTCTGGCTGACTTGTATTTCTTTTTTGGAATACAATACAGATGTTAGTTTGACTCCATTGGTCTGGTGAATGGCCAGAACTGACTGACTTTTTAAAGAGGTTGTTCAATTTTAGAGCTTGCTCTTCAACTGTTAGCCTTAAGATCCAGGGAGGTATTTCATCTGGATGCAGAGTTTTATTTGGACTTGTTTTTTGCAATGATTTCAAAACACCCGCTTACAATAATTTTTCATTTTGTTAAATGGCCACTGTCTAAGTTGAACATGTGTTAAATCTTCCCTGGTAAATACACCAGAAAATTTATCAGTTAGTGTTATGCTTTACCTGTTACCTTTATTGGAATTCTTTCCATTCCCTCTCCAGTCTGCTTATCCTTGTTGAAAAGGGCTGTTTCTCTTTACAATGCCTTCAGTGTAATTTCCAGAACCATGGGCGGTCTCTCCTGTTCAGCAAAAGCTTGGATGCAACATATTTATCCATGGTGTCTGCTAAAGCGTTTTTCAGTTTATCCACTTTTTCTTTTGCCTTGAAATCAATATTAAATTAATAAAGCAACAATTATTAAAATTGTGAACATTTTGCTTAGTCCTTCCCGGTCTTTTATTTTCTAGGCTTCTCTTGGCTTTTTTGTTGCATTTACGTAAGAGATAAGATCAGATAATGACTTGGAAAAGAAAAGTCAATGTATTCTCGCCAAGCTTGTGGATGACACAAAAATGGCTGGGGAGATAAGTAGTGAGAGTGACACAAAGGGTCTGTAGACTTGTATGTTAAAGCAAGTGGACAAAATCTTGGCAGATAGAATATGACATGGAAAACTGTGAGGTTATGGACTTTAGCAGGAAGAATAGAGGAGCTGAAAGTTATTTAAAAGAAAACTGACCACAGAATACTGTAGAACAGAGGATTTGGTAGTCCTCATACTTGAATCACTAAAAGCTAGCGTTCAAGTTCAATGAGTAATAGGGAAAGCTAATGAAGTGTTGGTTTTTCTTTTAAAGGGAATGGAGTATAAATGTAGGGTGGTTTCGCTTAAACTACAGAAAATACCAGTCAAACCACAGCCAGAATATAATGAACAGTTTTAGGCCCCATATATTAGGAAAGATATACTGGCATTGGAGGCAGACCAGAGAAATTTCATTAGACTGATATCCCGTATAGTGGAACAGTCTTATGAGGGAAGGTTGAGTAACTTGACCATACGCATCTAAGTCAGAGACAGAAATTTCTTCTTGCAGAGGGTGGCGAATCTGTGGCATTCTTTGCCACAGAGGGTTGTTGAGGCTGGATTGTAAGGCAAAGCTGAGATAGACAAATTTTTAATAAGGAAATCAAGTGTTATGGAGATAACAGGAGAGGGGAGTTGAAGATGATCAGATCAGCCATGATCACAATGAATAGCAAACAGGCTGAATGGGCTGAATGGCTTACTTCAATGGTGAGCATGGGGTCCAGAAGGTTATTCCTCTTGTTGGGTTCTTCAGCCAACCATTCAAATCCATTGCGAACAAATACCCGTATGAGACCTTTCTCAGTTCTGATGACAGTGTTATGGCTGGGATTGTGTTTCCTCTATTCCTGTTAACCTTGGGTTGATTAATCACTGCGCCTGTTATGATATCAGCAAGTAGAGCCTGGCTTTGGATGTTTTTCAAAGCTATGCTGTGTTCCTCAACAATGGCCTGCTCAGTTTACGTGTTGAGGGAATGCCTAGAATTAATGGCTTGGTTGAAATAAGTATGCTGAGGCTGCTTTCTTTTTTGTTAATGCCAGAACTATAATACACATTGGTAGGCGAAAATTGGAGTTTTGTGTTCAGTTATGGTCACCACATTACGAGAAAGACGTAACTGCCCCAGACAGAGTACAGAGGAGATTTACAAGGATATTTGCAAGACATGAAAACTGTACCTATGACGAAAGATCGATTAGGGTCATTTTCCTCAGAACAGAAGTGTTTAATTGAGGCAAACAAAACAGTGAGGGTTCTTGCATGGAATGGACAGAGAAAACTTATTTCTCCCAGCAGAGAGGCCATAAACTGGAAAGTGCAATTTTAAGGTGATTGGTATAGCTTCATATGTGGCACAAAGAAAACCTTTTCATCCAGATTGTGGGGCAGTCAGGAATTTGTTGCCCAGTTCTGGTCGGTACAACAGTAATCCTTAACTCAGTTAAAAGGAACTGGATGTCCATGTGAAGCATTGTAATCTACAAAACTATGGACCCAGCGTTGCTAAGTAGTGTTAGAATGGGTAACTAATTTATTCAGCGAGTGTGAATATGTTGGCTGAATTACCTCTTTCTAAGCTGTAAATTTTTTATCATTCAATGATTAGTATCCAAACTATCTTCAATCCTAGTATAAGTGACTATAGCTGTGCCAGGCAATGAGCTGTTCCAATAATCTGCAGAAACAGCCGTCTGGCCTCTTAGTATAAAAATGTTATTGAGAAGTTGATAACAATTTTGAAGAGCTTGCTGGGACCAATGTTGATTCCAATCCACTAATCTATGTGGACATTCAGAGTACTGCTTGAAAATACAAAATATTGGCTCATTATTGAGCTTAATAGTTGCATGGGGCTTACATTTTTGCTCTTCCACGAGACATGGCCATGGCAAGAGCTTCATTCTAAAGGACACGTGTTCTCTCGGGAATTCTTCTTGTGGGTTTGTCTCACCATTTTATGCAAGGCTGGCACAGATGATTGCTTTAATATGACAGCATCACAGAAAGTGTCTGGGAACTGGTTAGTAACTCACGTTATGGTGCCGGTGGACACTGATATCGATGGTGCTGAATCAATTTTTTGTTTCTATAGGAGACCCAGTGTTAGTCAATAGGAAAAGAGGTGAAAATATTGGAATTTCATGTGTAAAGAATCAATCACGCATTTAAGGAATGTATAGACAAGACCATGACCAACATGATCTGATATCCCCAGTGCAGATAAGAAAGCATAAGAAGGCAGATGGTCAGCTTTACAGTAAATTGTGATGCCTCTAGCATTTGTAAATTTGAAACCAGGACATTAATTCCACGACTAGTTTTCTTTGTACTGTCAGAATCTGGAAAGAACTGCCTTCAAAGACATTGCCAAATGGTTGGGCCTCTGGCTGAAATGTGTGGCAAAATCAATGTAGACAGTTTAGCTGTAGAGCTGATACCTTGAGCAACCTTCCTCTGCCCTGACTTACTTTTCTTAAAAAAAAAGGAAAGCAATCCCCACCATAAAGAACTTGTTATCAAAAACTCAGTGATTGTGGAAGTTCTTTCAGAATCTTCACAAGGCAGAACCAGTGTCAGCTGCAACATTCATGTCCTATGGTCAGGAAGAAAACAATGCAAGAGTGTAGCAAGAAGCCTGAAATCTGAAGAGTGGCTTGTATAAATGTCTGTCATCCACGACTCACCAGGCCAAATGCATGGATTAAACCTATAATGTGCAACACTGTAAAAGCTTACACGGGATTCTCAGGCCAGGCAGAGACTGAACAGGAGTTGAGTTATCTAATGGCCTCCTATCTTGCCTGATCAGTGCTTATGAATTATTGCAGGCAGCCTGACAAGCTATTCGGATCTAAATTGTAAGTTAGGTGGAACAGGAGCACATCCACACTAATTTATTCACAGCTTTCTACATCCTGATCACCCTGTACTCGATAGGTGGAAGCGAGATAAATTGTGCATGAAGTTCGCCATAAAATCTTAAGAGGAAGATACGATTATGGGATTTAAAATGCAGTAATGAAAAGTGCTTCAGGTCAGTAAAATATGATTAATAACCATAAACTTGAGTGAGTTATAATCAATGCTCAATTTTGCTGTAATTGTTGATCAGAATTCAGAGGAAAAGGCTCCAATATGCTTTGCCATTAGAGAAATATTGGGGTGGAATTTAACCTTATATAGCACACTACATTATTCATTAGATGGAGAAATTGATTCTATACACACACCTACCTCACACACACATTTTTATATAAATGTACATATATTAAATGTTATATATACCAATTACATCCAATTTCTTAACCTACCTAAGTTCTTCTAGAGATACCTAAATAAACTTTGCAATGATAATAGGAAACGAAGCAAAGATTTGACAGACATTTGCCCTCTGCCTGACTTTCAGCAGCAAGCATGTTAAAGCCCTTCAGTTCAGATTTAAAAAACAAAATATTTCAAGGCAGACGTTAGATGCAAATACAAAAAGCTGTGCCTTTTCAAATCACACATCAAGATTGCGACATTATCATAGCGAATGCCGTCTCTTTGACAATGGGAGGAGTGACAAGACTTCACAGTTGAGCTTAAATAAGACTTTTGAGTTTTCGACATTTTATGAAAGGAAGCCAATGGATATTATAAATCATTGTGGAGCTGTTAACCAATCAAATCACTCATTTTAGATCTCCAGAGCCCTTGTAATACAACTGAGAGCAGTCAGAAGGAAATTATAAGCTCTCTCACGTCTGAGCACTAACAAACGGCTAGGACATATTGCCAATACTAATGTGCAGGAGCAAGGGATAGTGAGGCCTGTTGGAGCTTGCCAGGCCCCTGCTCCCTTTGAATTCTGATCATACATCACATGGAAATTCAGAATTGATTAAAGCTGACTCAAGGCATTATTCTTTATTTAAAATAAACTTATTTATATTTACTCATGAATTTGTCATGGAGTTGCTGAGCTGTTTGCAGTTTATCAGAATAATCTGAATGAAAAGAAAGTAAGGTTCATTTATAAATCGTGAAATTTGATGTTTGAAGTGGTCAATTTGGTTTTGACAGAGAATTATGTCACATATTCACAGGCAGAAAAGAGTGGGGATTGCAATGGGAAGGTAAGGAAGAAAGCAAGAAAGGATACAGAAATTTCACCGAATTTGCCTGTAGCATTTTATGACAGATTTATTTCAGGTTCAATTACATTATTTTTAGAGCTATGCCAGCCTCAAATAGAAGATCTTAAATGAAATCTCTCATAAAGAATGTGTATTATCCATTGTGATGCTTTTTAAACCAATAAAACGGAAACTGATGGTTACTGTTCAGAAGAGCAAATTCATTGAAAGTTCCCTTCGAGCTGGTCTGGAATAACAACAGGTCACATACTGCGTGCTGCAGCTCTCACATACCAAATCATCATTCTGATGCTCATTCTAGGGCCCTTAGAATGCACACACCAGCTTGAGGCTAGCAGCTGCTTTGAGAAATGTAAGGTGGCAGCATTGAGTTATAACATCTTATATCACATTAAACAGCAGTGATTTGAAAGGCATTTAAGAAACAACAATGGAAATTATAATAGCATTGAGTACTAAAGTTTCCACACACATATTTAACATTGATGTGAACCGAAAGAACTGCAGATGCTGTAAATTAGGAACAAAAACTCAAGTTGCTGGCAAAACTCAGCAGGCCTGATAACATCTGTGAAGAAAAAAAACTGAGTTAACGTTTTTGGTCAGGTGTCGCTTCTGAGGTTTTCTTCAGAGGTGCTGCCAGACCTGCTGGGCCTTTCCAGCAATTTCTGTTTTTGTTAACGATGATGTGATTTGAACACAATATTAATATCAATTGCCTTAACATGAAGAAAAAAGGGTTTTGTCAGTCAGCTCCTGAGTGAACCTTCAAACAACACGTTGTTGATCCTTGTGCATTTACACAGATATTTCAACAGTCCACAGGCCACAACACCTGTTACCCACTTGTCTACAAAGAAAGAGAGTCTACCCTTCCAAAGCAGTTTACTGTGTGTAAAGCCTTTGGAGAATTGTTCAAGGATGTGATAGGTGCAAAGTAAAAACATTTTTTTTCATTTTAGTCAAATAACTTAGTTTTGCTGACCCAAAAAGAACACAGTAATGAAAGATTTGGTGCTGAAGCATTCTGTCTTCACTGCTCTGGGAACTGGGCTTGAGTCTGCTTGAATCCACAGAACAAAGTCTCCATATCAACATTGATCAGTTTTGTCAGAGGACCACAGAGATTGTAGCTGTGAAATAAAGGGAATGTCACACTGGCACAATAGGAAGACCTTTTTGAGAATAAACTAACTTGAATTGCTGGACCATAGAGGAACTTAACACTGTATCACTGCTTTAATTATTGCAGCAGCACTTGGTAAAAAAAGAGTCAATTGAGTAATAAAGTATTTTCTTCCACAAACCTGATGATCCAACTTAAAAGTTAACAAATAGTGAAATTACGGAGGAATTATGTCCATCGAGTAATAACATTAATGTCAAGTGGGATCCCAAATCAACTTAGCATTATTCACTTGCCTTGAGAAAGTATTTGACTTGATGAATTCAGTTGGTTTCAAATTTGTATGGAGATTGAAAATGGTCTGTGTCCATAGCTTTGAGATGCACAAGTCTCTACACAAAGGGGGAGCAAATGTTTCAAGTGTCTTCCTCATACCAATGGTCACTTTTATGTGGCGTGGCATCAAGCAGTGCAAAGGGCCTCCGTATGTAAATACCGAGGCTTGGAATTTTTCCAGGTTTGTGGAGGCTCTACACCTTACTCTAAATGTTGCTGGGACTCTGGATCCAGAAGTCCTACATCCATTTCAGACTTTCTATTTCTGATAATGTCAGGTGGGAGTGGGAGAGGACAAGTGGATGGAATGCAGTTCAAACCTTGCAGAGCCCTGAAGGTAGCAGGGCCATTTAAAATCAGTGCTGAGATAAACTAGGTATCATTTCCACTGTAGCAAGGCCTCTGTGTGGTTTATAATAGATATGAAATTGCGCAAAAGATGGATCTGATGTGTGGAATTGTCAAACTGTGACATTGTTTAAATCCCATTCCCTTTAAATTTTGAGAAATGTGTTGAATGAGCTGTTAATAATTAGCTATTTTATGAAATCTACATTAGATGCTGAGAACTTCATTCTTTTTCAACTCAGCATTGTTCCTGATGGCTACACATGATTTATATTAGGTGAGTGGCCATGGATTGCCTTGGGGAAAAGCCTTGTGACTGGATGTCACAGGTTGACATGAGATGGTATTATATCAGCAGAAAGGCTATAAGGAAGCATGGGGGTGTGTGGTTGGGTGGAGGGCAGTAAATTAATATAGAGGACGCAGGGGCCATGGGGCATAGGTAGAGAATGGCATATGATGGCATGGATGGGACATGGGGTTTGAGAGAGAGATTGAATGTGTGTAGGCGGTACTCGTTTTAAATACAACTCATATGAAGAAGGAGAGTACTCTGGAGAGCTTCTGTCTAGAAGATGATAATGATAATTGTAACATTAATATGATAACCTATTATATTAGGTTATATGATTTAATATTCGATGGAGCATGAGATCTTTATACCCTTAAGTCGCATCCTATGATGCAGTGATGAGATGACGACGAAGTATCTTGAAGGTATACCTGATAGATTGATCGACAAATATCAATATGAATTAAATTGATTATTTTCTCCTAAATTAATCAATTAAGTTAATAAAAATATCCTAGGCAGCTTTGCCTGTGAAGTACAAAGTAAAAATATGAGACATTGGTGCATTATAATTCAACATTAATTGCTTTGAAATTAATTTGGAATTATATTTGATATTCATAAAATGTTAATATATTTTCTCCAGTAAAATTCATCACTTTTGCCTCTGGATAACAAGCTTGTTTTTCAAAAAATACATTTTACTCATGAATATTATAGATGTATATTGCCTTAATCAAAATTAACATTAACTAAAATGCAAATCAAACTAAATTCATTCAAAGCTTATGTTACTCCTTTCATTTGCAATAACAGTTATTAACCACAATCTGTGTAATATTTTAAACTTCAGTCTGAGTGGATATTTATAGCCTCTGCCCTTTGGTGATACTATGGCTGAAGAGCCTTTCCCATTAATCCTAATAGCACTTATTCCTGGACTTGGAATGTGGCAGTCTGCACATTGGAACACCAGCAGTTTCCAGGCACACCTGCCATGATTAACAAACATATTCACAGAATCCCCTACAGTGTGCAAACAGGCCCTTTGGCCCAACAAGGCCATACTGACCCTTAGACCATTCCACTCAGACCGATCTCCCTAGAACTCACCTGAGCTACACACACCTGAACATTACAGGCAATTTAGCATGGCCAATCCACCTAGCCTGCTCATCTTTGGACTGTGGGAGGAAACCAGAGCACACCCATAAAGACACAGGGAGAACGTGAAAACTCCACACAGTCACCCAAGGGTAGAATTGAACCCAGGTCCCTGGCGCTGTTAGGCAGCAGTGCTAACCACTGAGGCTCTGTGGCACCCCAATAGTGCTGTGTATTCCCTGTGACCATTTGATAGAACACAGAGGCTGCAGCATCGTGCCACCTGGAATGAAACGGAACAAAAATAATTGCATTTGATTGACAAAGGTGTATTCTACCTAGAAGTGGACAAAGCTTTCTTTCCTGTTAGAGCTACCTCAAGGCTAACATGCAAAGGGAGTGAGGCTCCAGGCTGCAGGAAAGACCTGTCAGGGAGAACACTTCTCACTGCCAGCCAAACTGCATTTTGGTGCTTTTATCTTTGTTCTAAAGATAAGGTAATCTAGAACATAAAAGTATAAGAACATGAATACCAGGATCAGGTGTAGTCAATTCAACCCCTTAAGCCTCTCTGCCATTTGATAAGATCATGGCTGATCCCATTCTGGTCTCAGTTCCACTTTCCTGCCAACTCTTCATAAGCCTTCAACATATTTCTAATTAAATATCTGTCTATCTTCTCCTTAAACTTATTCAATGTCTCGGCACCCATCGCAATTTGATGTAGTGAATTCCACATTTCACCATTCTATGAGAGAAATAATTTCTCCTTATCTCTGTTGCAAACCTGTTACCCCTATCCTAAAACTGTATTGCTTGTTCTAGGCTACTCCACATGAAGAAGGGTCCTGACCCGAAATGTCAGCTTTCCTGCTCCTCTGATGTTGCCTGGCCTGCTATGTTCCTCTAGCTTCACACCTTGTTACCACATGAGGAAAACTCCTTTCTACATTTAATGGGCCAATCCCCTTTACTATCCTATGCACTTCAATTAGGTCACTATTCGTTCTCAAAACACCCTCTAAACTGTTCAATCTCTCTTCATAAGACAAATTCCATATCTCTGGAATCAACTTCATGGACCCACCAAAGCATGCGACAATCTGCTCAGGGAACCACATGACATGATCCAAAATCTCTCATCTGTATCTGGACCCATGGAGGTCACATGACAATCCCTGCCTGATGTAGTTGCGGTCAAAAAGTTTTACTGAATACCCATTTCCACAACAGATGAGTGCCATGGCATGGAGCCTTCCATGATAGCATCCAGATCCACAACGCTGGGGACAAATAGAACTTCAGCACGTAGTGACAGAAGTTTGACTTTTTGCTCCCGAGATCAATGAGGAAATTTCCTGGCTTGATGCATCCCTTTTGGGTCAAACACCCCTGAATGGCTGGATTTTCATTTTGGAGAAGAGTGGGTGTGTGCCGGGTTTGAACCTATTGTGCTCAAAAATGGCTTAGAAGCAGTGACAGACCTGCCAACTGCCCATGCTACTGGAAGCATGCTGCTTAGTTTAATGTAACAGCTTAAGGTTAGTCCTGACACCAATGTCCCAGTGAATCTAATGTTAGCGTATAATAGTTAGCACCACACCCAGTTTCTGAACTTATGAAAGACAGCATGAGCATTGGTGCATCAGGTATATCCCTGCAGGAGGCAAAAGCACATCAAATATAATATTGTACCCATCCTGGAGTGATTGTTAAGAGTGATAGTCTGTCACATTTGACTAAGACAAAAATAATGACAGCATGTGTGGGTTAAATCAGCATAAGGGAATGACCTGATTTAATATACAATAGCGTAATCGCTTATGCAAATACAAACACATTAACTAACTAATCAAAAAGTATTGCAGCGACATGATTTTATGCAGCTTTCTAATAATTCAAATCATCCAAGCTCCAATTATAAGCTTAACTTCATGTAGTCTAATCATTATACATGTCTGTTGACAACAAAATAATTATATTGATGATTAATTCAACTTTCAGGCTTTGCCCAATGGATCATAGAAGAATAAACTATAATTACAAAGCACTAAACAAGTAGTCCAGTATTGAATTCTACCTTTGCTGCATCTGCAATGGCTATTCCTGGCTATCTTGTTGATTGGAAATAATAAAATCTTAACTTGGTTCGACATCTGGCATAACATCAGATTTTCAAGTAAAGTCAACATGAATTATCAATTGATAGCTGTCCAGAACTTAATCCTGGAGTATGCATCTTTTACTGCTTGGTCATGCTGCTGTAAGTAAGATTAAGCCATAAGTGGCCAGGAAGGAGAGATCACATGTGGAGTGAGACACAGACCAACTGAATATATTGTTCAGAGATTTTAGAGGCAGCGTGGGAATTCGGTGCAGAGAGAATGAGGTGCATTTTGCTTGCTTTTTTAGCATACGGTTTGTAAGTTTTTTTTTAAAGAATAAATTGAAGCCCAGGATCAGGGGCCATCACAGAAGAGTGGCATCATGGGAAAATCACAAGTTCATTGGTTGATAATAGGTATTGATTTGATGATCTATTATAGGTTACTTTCAGATTGAAGGTAAATGTGAGAAATATTTACGGATTACAAGCTAAAAGACTAGTAGGACATTATGAAAACAAATAAAGAACTAAGCAAGGAAAATAGAGATGCAGTGTGTTGTACCTGCTGGTGAACTCCATTGTGGTTCATACTGACCACATCTGTAACAAGCATTGGCTGCTTGAGAAATTTCACCTCAGAATTGATGAGCTGGTGTCAGGGCTTCGAAAATTGTGATGTCAGAGAGGAGGAGAGTTACCAGAGAGGAAGCTGTGTTTCAGGAGGTAGCCATACCCCTTGGATTAACAATCTCAAATTCAGTCAGTAGTTATGAGCAGGGGGTTATGGCTGGAGCAAGGC